>NC_025995.2:108533484-108851417 GCF_000442705.2 Elaeis guineensis
CATAGTTGGAGTGATGATTCAATGGGTAGTGACTTAAACTTGTAGAAGAATTATCTGAGGATTTACATGATAGTGACTCTAGTTGTAGTGAAGCTAGTTGGCTTTATGATGATATGGAGGATAGTGATGATGATATATTCATCAATTTACCATGTGCAGATGCAAGTAACTCTCCATCTTGAGAAACAAGTAGAGATGATGGTGAAACAAATAGAGATGTATTGAGGTAAATGACTTACAAGAAGAAGACTTTAATGAATTCAATAAAGATGTAAAGTCTAATGAGGAGTTATATAATTCAAGATTCTAAAGATGAGTAGGAAGTTTATCTAGGTTTTGATGAGGCCATGGTTTGAAGGATCCACAATTATGTTTGGGGATGAAGTTCACAAATGTCTGTGTTCAGGAAGGCATTAAAGGAATGGGCAATCAAAAGAGGTTTTGATTATAAGTTTGTTAAGAATTCCAAAACCAAGATAATAGCCATTTGCAAGAAAAAATGTGGCTTCAGAATTCATGCTTCCAAAAGGGGACAAAGTACATCCATCTAGATTAAAAGTTTTAAATCAAAGCATGAGTGTCTAAGGAGTTTCAAGAATAATTTGGTGAATTCAAAATACATATCAGACAAATTTAGGGATGAATTGAGAGATAATCTAGATTGGGAAGTAAATGCAATAAAGAAGAGGATTCAGAGAGAACTTGGAGCTGAGGTTTCCATTCATTCCTGCTATAGAGCTAAAAGGAAAGCGAAGAAGTTTATATTAGGAGATTTGAAACAGCAATACACTAGGTTGCATGACTATGCAGCTACTATTAGGACAACAAATCCTCGTAGTTGTGTAAAAATAGAGTGCGCTACTATACTTAAACATATATATGAAGCATCAATAGCAGATAAAAATGTCACTGAAGAGCAAGATGAATATAGTGTCAGGAATTTGGTACCTATGTTTTAATATATGTATATGAGATTCTCTGTACAAAAGCAAGGATGCTTTGCTGGATTGAGGCCAGGAGTTGGTTTAGATGGATGTCATTTGAAGACATGTATAGGTGGACAACTATTATATGCTATTGGAAGAGATGGTAATGAGAATTTATTTTCTCTTGCCATTGCCTGTGTTGACATAAAATGCAAAGAATCATGGTTATGATTTTTGAAGCTACTATTTGAAGATTTTGGACATCCATCTGAGACAGGTTGGATCTTCATTTCAAACCAACAAAAGGTATGAAAAATTTATCTCACTTATTTTTAAATTCTTTCCTTAAATTAAACTAATTTTAATAATTTATACCACACGGACTGGTAGAGACATTCGAGGAACTTATGTCTGGGATAGAGTATAGATATTGTGTCAAACATCTTTACAATAATTATAAAAAGATTTTTAGAAGGTTGGAGTACAAAAAAAAGATGTGGTTTGCAGTTGGGGCTAGGATAGAGAAGACTTTTGATTATGCTATGATAAAATTAAAGGAATATGATGAAAATATATATGACTGATTCATGAGTAAAGATCCAAGACACTGGGCAAGGACATTTTTCTCCACCAGACCAAAATGTGATGCTTAGCAAAATAATATCAGTAAGAGCTTCAACTCATTGATAAAGACTGCCAAAGACATGCCTATTTTGAGCATGCTTGAGTGGATCAGAAGAAGGCTAATAAAATACTTTCATGTGAAATACACTGAAATGATGAGGTATAAGGGAGATATTTGTCCAAACATATAAGACCTTTTAAAGAAGAAAAAATATGAGGCAAGAAATTATTTCTGCACTCCAGCCAGAGAAAGAAGGTATGAAGTGAATTTCTATGACACAACATGTTGTTGAACTAAATTCACTCACTTGCAGCTGTAGGTTATGGGTTTTGTCTGGAATCTCTTGTAAACATACAATTGCAGCAATACATGTAAATAGGGAGAAGCTAAAGACATTTGTGCATCAATATTACGATAAATCCATATATTTGGCTATATACAATCATGCGATCCATCCAGTGCCAAGCCAAGAAGAATGGTAGAAAATAGAATATGCGGATATTTACCCTCCTATAGTGAGGAAACCAACAGGCAGACCCAAAAAAAAGAAGATTAGAAGTGCTGATGAAGGAAAAAATCCATTCAGAGTACTAAGGCTGATAAATCAGTACTTTGTGGTAATTGTGACCAACAATGCCACAATGTGAGAGGTTGTAAAGCAGCTGTTACTGGTGAAACTCTTTAGCAAAGGCATATGAGAGCAATCAAACAAGCCTAAGGTGTTTCTCAACAAACAGATTCTCAGAGTCAGAACACAACGAAGAGAAAAAGTAATCAAGTTGGTTCAGAGCAAACTCAGATAAAAAGTGTATCAATTCTTATCAGTAATATATCAAGATATTATTTTCATTTACTCTTATATATATGTATAGGGAGAGACAAAAAAGAAAAGAGGAAGACCAAGAAAGTAGTTGAACAGTGAAGCACACAATAAAGCTATCATTCAGTGTCTATGCTTTCAAATCAACAGCAAAGCAATAATCTAGCAACCCACCAAAGCTCTCAGCAATGTACTTATACTGCAAGCAATCAGACAGCTACACAGCAAAGCAAGGTTAGAGATCATATTTAATCTGATTCAAAAGCTAATACAATTTCATAATAGTAAACAAATTTATAATCTATTTTTTCAGGCTAAAATAGAACCATTTAAGCCTCCAAGACCAATAGGAACTAAAGGAAAGCAACCACTTATTGAACCTATCACTATTCCACCTTCAAGCCTACAAAATGTCAAGAGGATAAATGAGCTAGCTGGCTACATGCAACCGATTGGAAATTGAAAGAAGTAGGAATAAGGACCTCTCCCAGGAAGAAGACCTGTAATAAGTCCAATTGAAGATTATTATGGATGAGCTACAAGTTGAGATAGTTGAAGGTTTTGGAAGATTTTTTTGGTTGAACATAGATTTTGGAAATCTTGTTATGTATTTTGGACACATGAGTAACAGTTTGGAGCTATTTGTTGATTGTAATTAGTATAGATGGGTAAATGAGTTTGAAGCTAGATTAAATAGGCTTTTTTATTTGTAGTGCGATTACAAAGGCCTTTTTGTATGCAATGTGATTACATAAGTACTTTTTGTTTTGTTTAAGTAATATAGTAAAACATTGGCAAAAAGATTATTATGTAATTAAGTGATATTTGCATAGTTATGTAATTTCAGATTACTGATAATTTTGAAGCAATATTGCAGTGATACTTTTAGTTTGCTGTCAATGTCATGTAATTTTTTATTCCATTCACAGGTCATTTACACATAATATCTCATTGCAAATTCAATTCACAAATTAGATCAAGTTTAACAAAACATCATATGTTCATTGCAAATTCAATTAACAAATCAGATCAAATTTATCAAAACATCATATTTTTATTTAGATATTTTCATAAACATCTGACATGTCAAATATAAGGCATGTCCTATACCTACACCATCAATTACATCTTAACACCAATTACATCACATCTTAACATCATGGCAAACACATTCTGCCATTTGCATTACTTACACTAATTTTTCAGTAATACAAATAGCACAATCAAAAGTACAGAAAAGCCTGTAACTGAAAAAAAAAAAAATGCACTTCACATTCTTTGCTCTCTTTTGGTGATTTTGTTCCAGCTCCATATGCATCTTGATCATTTCTTTCTAAAAGCATATCAGAGTACTATCCAAACGACAGACTTGCTCCTTCGCTCAACTCACTTTCATTTCAAGCTCAGCCTCTCTCACTTTATAGATCGTGATTTTCTTCTTGTAGCTTTTAAAATGCTTCATCAAATTTGGAATAACCTCTGCCCCCATTGGCTTTTTCTCTGGATTGATCCACTCAAAGAAGCTACACCTATCATTACTTGAAAATTTTGCACAATTGCGGTATCTTCTGCCCATATTCTCATCTGACCAAAATATTCAGATTGGAGCTACATTACTACAGTTTGGAACCTTGATGCATGCGAGTTCGATGAATTGAAACTCATCTCTCCCACTCTATTTTTTTTCCTCTGTTCTACACGATTTTGATGAAATGGGGGTACTAGAAATTCTTAGGTTTAAAAATGATGTATAGTTATTTGGATAAATTAAGTTTTTTTTCTTAAAAAAAATTTGCATGTGGGACCCATCTTGCCATGTCAGATTGCCACATAACCAATCAGTGATATCATTTGATAATTTTTCCTTAAGTACTAATGATATTAGACCATGGGCCCTTAGGTGCAAAAAAAAAAAAAAGAAAATTGAGGTCCCTTTTAATAAAATACGTAAACCATAGAGTACCTAAGTATACTTTTTCTTATTTTATATTGCCCATCCCATATGATTTTTGTCCGCCATGGCATGCCTTAGGTGTTCTTGCACTACATGCCACTCTCTGAAGAGTTTATGAGATGGCTACCTGGAACCCATGAAGCCAAATTTGTCGCAGAACTTTCATGGACGACTTATCATGCGATAGACATACTAATCTTACCAAAAAAAAAATGAAACACATACTATTGATGTTTGCAAATGTTAAAGCATTTAATTGGTGACAAAACTTACACTAATGCTGAAACAGCAGAAAATAAAATCCATTCTACACAAGAAACTTTGGAAAGAGGTGGTATATATAGACTATAAACCTAAAATGATGACAGACCAAAAAAAAAAAAGGGGGGGGGGCCCACCTAGGTAATAATCAAGCTTCGGAGAGCAACTTATGCTTCACTTTCATCTGGACAAGCTCCCACCTGCGTACTTTGTGCTGCCTCTCTATGGTCGTGTCTTCTCAAAGCACCACATGGCCGGCAACCAATATATATAGATCATCCTAGAGTAGACGGAAAGGCTCTTCCCTCTCCATGTCTGGCAGACTAATACTCGTTAATTCTGTGTGATCTACACCACCACAATATTTTGTCTGTCTTTTCGCTTCCATCCTAGCTTGTTAATTCTCAGCATCAATAATATCTGAAGGTCCTTTGGTAAGTGATCTACTGGGGTCTCGGGTGGTTTCTGCCTTGTAAACTTGAAGCAGTCTGGAGCGTGGACTTGGGCATCAAAGGCCTATGACAAATGAACCTGGCTCTGGTGGGAAAATGGAAATGGCCGACTTCCAACTCGGCTTTACGTTGGCAAAGACCGATCATAGTAAAATTGTATAATTAACAAGAGGCCTCTACTCTCCACCACCCAGAATTTACGTTCAATTGCTTCGACTTTCTCGAAAGCAGTTTTTTATTATAGAGCTTCTGACAGGTTGCTTTGCATTATACAAATTAAACTAGGGGATGGTCACCAAATTAGGTTGTGGCAAGAGCCAGCTGGCTTCCTTCGGCCACTTCTACTATCAATTGCTTCCCAACCCTACTGATCGAAACATTCCCCTTATAAAGGAGTTCATGCAAATTTGGGGCTCAAGCACTTGGTCTCGGGCCGGGAAGCTTCTTACCTCCAGCACCCTGAATTGCTCTCTCTGGTGCTTAACTTGTAACCACTCTAGTTTGAATTGATGATTGGATTTCAGCACTTGGACAAAGGTCTTGCATCTTGTAACATTTTTCCTTCGGGCTCTTATTCTTAAATAATCGGTACGCTGTTTTTTGTTTTTTTAGGGTTAATAGTGGAGCTAGGAGCTGTATTAAAGAAAAGAAAGACCATTTACATCAAATATGTGTAAACCCCCAAACTGCAGGGGAGTGGATACCAAAAACAACAATAGAGAGTGAGAAAAGAGAAAACAACAGTGTTACATGAGGACAAAGAAAAACATTGCATGACCCCCCCAAAACGCAGGGGCCTTTGCAATTGAAGATCCTGAAAATAAAAATGATCCTGTGGAGATGAGAGACCACAGAGCTGAAAGATATATTTCATCTGCAGAAGAGAACGGCAACTGATACTCCATCTGTAGAAAAACCTTGGAGAATAACACCGAACATTGAACATTGAAGTAAAACTTTGAAGAACACCCAACAGTGAAGATTTGGTGTAATAATACCCCACCTGAGCAGCAGTAGAAACCAGCAAGATAGAGCATACCCCTCGGTTGAAAACATTGAAGAAGAATTCTGTGTACTTGTGAATGTCTGTAACTCTATATTTGTATGAGTGTTGTAGTAATGGCACTGTCTGCTGAAACTAGTGGATAATAAATTTCTGAAGTCATTTGAAGATTTTGTGGTGTATAATCCAAATCGAAAAAGAACCAGCATGAGATGATAACATGTGTTGGAGGTCTGGTAAGAGAGTGTAGTAGGCAGGGATGATACATGTGTGTAGACATGAAGCTTATGCACCTAAGCAACCATAGAAGGAACCAATTCAATTGAAAGTGACGACTTTGATAAAACTAGCAAGTACAGGGGGCAATTCTTATCACTAATTGATATATAGAACTTCACATCAAATAATAAGCATGGTACTCAAGTTCCAAAGCCAGCCGCGGTAGTATAGAGAACCAGACACATCTCCTTTGCACAGGCTTTTTATGATAATAAGCCAACACTCGCAGTAAGAAAAAAGTAATGCAAATCTAAGTAAAGTGAAAACATTGACGTGGAAGACTTCTGACAGTGACGAACATCCGAGCAAGCGCTTCCAGCATAGAGAATAGATAATTTATTCATGAGATCCATAATTTAAAATATCGGGCCCATTTTAGGAGATTGCTTGAATAATTGAAACCACACAACATGAATACACCTTGGAGATGGTATATTCCGGTACATTGGTGATTCTTAGAGCATATTAAAATAATATAAAGTAAGCACCCTAAAAAATTATTGAGATAAGATAAGAGCAGCATCATTGGCATAATTTGATACAATTGAAGAAGCTAAAAAAATCAAGTATTGGAGAATAGCATTTGTTTTATAGCTTTGATCTGATACTATGATGAACACACCAAACAGTAGCTGAGTATAAAATGCTAATATAAATGATAAATAGCACAATATAGATCATTAACAATGGAGTATCATAGGTGATGTACCAACTGCATGATGGATAGGCATAAGATAACACCTGTACATAGAAAAAAAAAGCAAAGATTAGATATTTTTTCTCCTCATTCCTCTTTTTTCTTGACTTTTTCCTTTTCTCCCTTTTTTTTTTTTCCACTCTATTTCTTTTGATCCTCTCACTTTTTTAACTCTAATAATCATTGTTTTATATAATCTCATTTTTTCCCCTAGTTCCTTCTTCCCTATTTTTCTTCTATTTCCTTTCTCCAATAACTTTTTGTGACAAAAATATATAAAACCATCAGTAAACATACAGTTCATATGTAACCCAACAATAATAAGCCGAGAGAATAAAATTAAGTATGAGATAATAGGGAGACCGCTACAATCAATATGATTATACAAACATCAGGACGCCATCCATAGAACTTTTTGAAAGTAATAGAATAACACATCTATCATATATTCTTCCCTTAATCCTTTTCCTCAGTGGATTGCATTTGTTAGTCTGAAATAAAGGCCGAAGGATCCATCTTAGTTGATAATTCACCTCTTTGCCTCTATTGGTATGTGGTTGAATAGTTGCTTTTGACCACCCAGCAAAGACTATAGATTCAATTTGATCACATCAGATCGCAACTAATTGCTTGTGATATGGATAACTTGCAATCCAAGGTAGTTTAAGTCTGATAGCCTAATATCCTGATGATCACCTTTTTCTTTTACTAGGCAATGTATTACTTTCAATTTCCCCTATTTTATTTGACAATGCTGATAAAGTAGGAGAAGATGAAACGTCTACTCATTCATCAAAAGGAATTGCATCATGATGCTTAGTTTAGATATTAAAGATGAAGAATGAACTTATGTAGTAGTATAACCAGCACTCCATCAAAGTAAGACCAAACCATTAAATAACCCTATAAAACAAAAGAATGGTTAGGTCCTTAAGATCAGCGGCCCATGAAATGGAAAAAGTAGTGCACATATCCTGCCCAAATGGCCTTTGTCTATCGATTGCAACAGACCCCATAAGCATCAGCTTATAAAAGATATAAAACATGATGATCAAAGATTTTATCATAAGTCTACGTAAAATCCCCTTGCAACGCCTTATTAGCCATGAAATTTGCAACTTGATTCGTTTCTCTAGAGGTGTGAGAGACTTCATAAATAGTCACAATTGTTTTTCATTATTGAAAATCTTTGACATAAGGAATATGATTAAATAAATGTAATGAGAGATTTTTTAACCAAAATACAACTGTAGCAAAGTCCCCCTCCACCCAAACTTGGGTAGCTTGAAATTCCTCAACAGCAATCCTGATCCTAAGCCGAGTAAACAATAGTTCTGCAAAAGAAACAGACACATGAGAAAGCAATTTACCTCCCGCTCATAACAATAGAGCATCATGGTTTCTAATAGCATAATCCATAGCCATCTTGTCTCCAACAACTGATGCATCAAAATTAATTTTTATAACCCTAATAGGAGGGGGTAGCCAAGACACAGGACAGGGTTGACAAAAGGATAAATCCCTTCGCAATTGGCTATCCCAGTACTGACATGGGATTTGTGTATATTGAAGCTGAGTGTAACTATAATCTTTGGCAAAAATCATCAGTTTACACAAAAGATATGCAGTCATCATTTAGTTATTATTAAAAATATGTTTGTTATGAGCCCACCAAAGCAACTAGATTGTATATGCCAAGAGTGACCTCTATTCCACCGCTATCGAGGCATCGAAGAGTTGCTCGATAAATGCCGGCAACAAGTTAAGATAGAGATTCACTCATTACATGCAGCTTCGTTACTCCCAAAACAATCATGCATGACAACAGTGAAGGATGCATGGGATGAGCACAATCCTCCACCTGATTAATGCACAAATCATAGTGCTGCTCGTTCATAGGGATTATATTACAGCAGGTCAAAAAAGCTTTGCAAGGTGTGCAACCGGTTCCACACAAGCCTCCAACAAAAGTTTTGACCTACCAGGCATCCGTAAAGACCAAATCCAAGTAGAATTAATCTGCACATTTTGAATATTGATAGAAATCGATAGCTCTTCATATTATGCAGAGAAACATATAGTAACTTTAAAGGACCCCCAACCAACTGACCGAGCCATCCACCCTGAGATAAAGGTATAGTACAAACAAGCTTTAGGAGATGAGATGAACAGAAAAGAGCAAGATTTTGAGTATTCCAAGTTCTGTTAGTTGTAATAAACTCAGAAACATTCATGTTAAGATTTAGATTATCCATATTAATATAAATAGGCCAGGCCATAAGAGGAGTCATTGTTATCCAAGGGTCCTTGCGAACATTAATTATAGTACTGGAACCAACGATCCATTGAAATTAGAATTTCAAAAGAGATCCAGCCTGAGCAATTTTTTTGTAAATGGCTGAGGTCTTTCTTGGACAAGTATAATTAATCCATGTCCCAGTGAACTTATATTTTGCTCTAACTACATGCATCCATAAAGAAGAATTTAAAATTAGTTGAGCAACTAGCTTATACAAACAATGAAATCATCTCTAAGTTGAATGTTGAAATTCCAACCCACCATATGATTTAGGGGTACAAACTTGACTCCAGGCAATAGGATGAAAAGTACTGTGCTCAGATGTATGGCTCCAAAAAAAAGATCTAAATTCTTTATCAATCTTGCGAAGTATAGATATAGGAATATGGACAGAAGAAAAAACACAAAGAGAAATAGCACAAAATATTGATTGAAGTCATGCGACTGGCAAGAGATAGAGTTCTATTTCCAAGTCATAATTTTGTTTGTAATTTTATTTAGCAGGAATTGAAAATTAAAGGCTCTGAGTGACATACCTGATAATGAGGGCCCCAAATATTGCCAACCCCCCTGCTTTTTCTAAATGTGTAACAAGTCCATTATATTATGCCAAATGGTGTAGTCAATGCTTGAAAAAAATAATATGAGATTTTGTAAAATTAATGGATTAACCAGAGTAAGTAACATGAGCATCGAGAATAGCCAAAAGATAAATAGCATTTTGTATAGTAGCACGAGCTACCAATAAACAATTATCAACATAAAATATATGCAAGATCAATGTCAGGGTCACCACGGATCTTATATCTTTAAAAAGATTCTATTGAACAGCAGTATACAAAAAATTAGAGAAAACTTGAGAATATAAAATAAAAAAAAAAGAGATAAGAGGAGACAATCCTGATGTAGACCTCTGGACACAACAAAGGCAGAGAAGCCGCACCATTCACAAGTAGCAAAAATTGAGGATTGGAGATGCAACCTCGATCTAAGAAATAAATTGATCAGGTATGCCAATTTATTGAAGAACATTGAACAGATAAGACTAATGCACCCTATCATAGGCTTTTTCCACATCCAATTTTAACAACATAAGGGCTTTAGAAGGAGAAGCACAATGAAGAGACTGCATAATTTTTGAGTAAGCAAAAGATTATCCATAATAATACGATCAGTAATAAAGGCACATTGCTCCTTCGAAATAAGATTAGATAAAATGGTTTTAAGCATGTAAACCATAATTTTAGCAATAATTTTATAAATAGTATCATATAGACTGATAGGATGATAATCATTAGGAGTCTATAGATTAGTCTTCTTAGGGATTAAAGTGATAAATATATCAGTCCAAAAAGCAAAAAGATTTATAGATTGAAAGAAGAAATGCACAGCAGAAAGAACTTCATGCTTGATAATGGGCCAAAATTTTTGAAAAAAATTCGAAAAACCACCTGAGCCAGGAGGCTTATTAGGATGCGAGGACAAAACAGCATACTCAATTTCTTTATCTGTAGTACATTGAATAAGGAGCTCTGAATTAGAGATAGAAGTAGTGTCATGATTGGATGACTAAGATCAGGAATCGCCACATCAACCATCCATCAATCATGAAAATGGTCAAGCAGAAGATCTTAAATAATAGTAGTGTCACTTGTGATACCACCTTACTCTAGAGAGAGAGTATTCATTTGATTAGATTATCTAAGCAACATCATGGAGCAATGAAAAAAAAATTGGTGTTAGCATCACCATCTCTAAGCCACTAAATGTGGGATTTCTGATGCCACATTAATTCAATACAGTGTAAGGTCATGTTGTAATCCTAGAGAAGAGAAAGTAGAAGGCTATGATCATTTATGGATAGATTTCCAACTTGGGGTTCCAAAATTTGCATCTTATAGATTTGGTCATATAACTGCTTGGCTTGGATGTTTAAGTTCCCTAAAGTATATTTTCATTTGTTCAGAGCACGATGGATCTTTTTAAGAAGTAGGGAAAGCCTGTCCGAAGGGTTATGAGTAGAATAACCAATCCAAGAATTTTGAATCAACTCTGCAACTTTAGGATAAGTAAATAAAAATTTTTCAAAATGGAAAACCCACGGACCTCTATTGATATTATCAAGGATGGGACAATAAGGGGGCAATGGTCAGAGGCAAATCGAGTAAGATGAGTGATTGAGGACTCAGGATAACGATTTAACTAACAGTCAGTCGCAAACTTCTTATCATTTCATTCCCAAACTCGAGCAGCACCCAAACGACTATTATACCAAGTTTATAAGGGATCCAAAAAATCAAAATCAATAAGATCCGTAAACCAAAGAAAAGCATGAAATTCCTTGATGTCATGGTTAAGAGTAAAAGGTTTACCCCTTTTTTTGTCCAACGCATTCAGAATGTAATTAAAATCATTAAGAAGAAGAAAAGAAACTTGTAAGGATAATACATCTTGGATCTATGACCAACCAAATCTATGTTGAAGCACCAAAGTGCTAGCATACACAACACCCAATAACCAAGAAGGATCATTATTTAAAGAGAGAACTTCAAAAACAATCTGACGATCAATATAGTAAAAGTTAACTTTATCTAAATTTTTTTTCCATATAATAACAATACCACCTAATAATCCAACCATAGGAATCATACAAAAATCTCATGCGGGACCCAAAAACTTGAGAATATGATTACAGACATTCATGCTAAGATGAGTTTCTAGAAAACATAACATATCCATATTATATTGCCTTAATAATGATTTAGTGTAGTTTGCAAATAGGGGCTTAACCGCAACGCGACAGTTCCAAACTAGCATTTTCATGATGATGTATTCGGATGTTGATCCACAGGGCTTACATCAGCCCCAACATTCTCTTTAAGTATTGGCATGTCCCCCTAAAGTGCAGGCACATTAACTAAGTAATTTGGAAGAAGATTACCTTGTAGTGTATGTTGCAAATGTTGACATACTTCCCCATGAGAATAGGGTGTTTGCTCATTCGATGAAGAAGTAATAGGCTGGATTTGAGAATGAGACTTCTCTGAAGTTTTCCCTGGGTCATTATGAGTATTAAGAGGCTTAAGAGAGAAGATATTTATAGGCTTCCATACCTTAATTAACACTGAAAATTTGGCTTTATCACTAGAGCTGAAGTTAGTGAATAGCTATCCATTATTCACATCCTCCCCAAGATCCTGCAAAAGCATTTTAGCCTATGGTGGTGAAGTTGAATTGGAGCGGTGTTTTAGCTTTGTAGGAGAATGTTTCCGTTTACCTTTCTTCTTTCCAACAGTAGGTAGTATTGTATGAAATACCATATGATAAATATATAAATTTATTCATATAAATATTAATTTACGAATCAAATTATCTTTATTTTTTTAAAATTGATGTTTCTTTATGTATTTTATAAAAAAAATATGCACTAACATGAAGAGTCCAATCTGTAGGCTTAAAAGAATCAAATGGGACAAAAAATAAAATTAAAATAAATTTAAAATTAAAAATAAAAATCTATCGAATCAATCTATTAATTGTTGATCCACCGTGGACCATTTGTTGATCCACCGTGGACCATTTGGACCATTTGGTCTTCATGCGGCTCACAAAGGGTCCACAATCACTGGTATGATCGGAGAGCATTTCAACGTGGGGTCTCCTATGGGTTCGCAGCAACATAAATTGTGATGGTCCACCGTGGACCACTTGGTCCATAAGAAGTTGATGAGCCATGTAAAAAGCTACAATAATATAATTCCTCATGTGGCTCATGGAGAGTTATTGGTGGCTTCACGACGATGCTTGAAATTCAAATCAATTGAGAGCTATGGAACGGGGCTTCACTTCAAAGCAAACTGAGACGCGATGGAGAAGGAAAGCAGTGAACGAATTGTGGGATGAAATGCGATACACATGTGAAGATGTGTGATCACTGGGCGCGGCAAAATGAGAAAGTGGATGGAATTAAATGGCCGTAAAAGAAAATTTTTTTAAAATTTTATTAGAAAAATCTAGATATCATCATCCCTTCGTCAAGACTTCTTAACACTAAATCTCAGCCATCCATTATTATTTTTATTAGTCCCATATCTGAAAGACAAGAAGAATTCTTTCTCCTTAATACCTATAAAAAGACTTTCATACCTTCTCTTTGATCTATCTCTCTCTCCACACCATAATTCTTGTAGGAGGCCTGTGGCGAGCATACCCACTTTTTAAATCTTTTTAGCCACCTTGTTTTTACTTTCTTCCGTCTTTCTAACATACGAGAAGGAAAGTCAGCCAGGAGAAAGTTGGTCCCAAGCCAGGAGAGGGAGAGAAGCCAGGTTCTGTAAAAGAGTTTATTTTCCGTTCCAACTCCAAGCTTCGTTAATGATTTAGGAGTTAAAAATTTTTGTATCAAAATTTTTATTCAGCAATAAATTAGTTTTTTATATTTTATTTAAATTCTGTAATTTTAATTTCTGTAATAGAGTAGTTTAAATTTCTGCATCTTTTAATTATGTAATTTTTAATTTTCACAAGTTAAATTTCAATAAGTAGAATTAAATTTTATTTGATTTTTTTTGGACTTCAAATCAACTATGTCTGGCTAAGCAATCTCTCTGAAGTTTACGATGAAGCTAGACCATAAATAGAAACCTCCTCCTTTGAATTTTTCTTTTCGAGCTTTTAATTTTTAGAGTCCTTCTTCCTTCATCTCTCTTGCCAAGAGACTTGATGGACTATCGTTGGATCAGAATTCCTTCATAGTCCTTGCTTGAATCGGTGTAAGAAAGAATGTTTGATAGAAGGCTCACAAATTTCTAAACCCTTTCTTCTCTTTCCATATAGAAATCTTGATGGGTTATAGTTGGGTCAGAATTTCTTCATAGCTCATACTTGGGTAACATAAGATAAAAATGAGAAAAAAAGTTTTTTAATTAGGGTAAAAGCGAAATACTTGAAGGATCATGGTGGAGTTAAATCTCTTTATGATCCATACTTGTTCATGTTTTACACCTTAATTAAGGGACTTTATAAAAGAAACCATAGGAAGGCTCTTTAATTCATTGGTCTAGTATATTCAAAAATTCTAAATCTTTTAGATAATTTATCTTTATATTTAATTAATTTACTGCTTTGATAGTTCGTAATTCAACAAACAATCTCTCCTTTTTTTTCTTTAAAGCTTGCTTGAGTAAGTATTTGAATACACTTTTAAATCCAATTTCTTGTGGGATCGATCCGTACTCATCGGATGTGCTACATTGCATATCGTGTGCTTGCGATAAATTTAAGACACATCACTATCATTTTAATTATCTCCATATTTTGAGGCTCTTGCATATCAGCCAATATAGCCTCAGCTAAGGGAACAAATATAGAAGTAGATTGAAAATTAGATATATTGTTTAAAACTAGCAATGAGGATTGTTTGACCATCTTTTTTGGTTGTAGCCATTCATTCGTCGACCATCCACTAGTAGGAGCAGAGGTTTGAAGACCTGTTCTTGCTTATGGATTGACTAGTGGGGCTATCGGTACTCATGATGCTCCAATCCAAGGGCCAAAGATAGGACATTCCTCTTCACCCTTGGTAGACCAATCACAAGTTTTCAAGGAAATCCTAATTTTACCAAAAGTGTAACAAATATTTGGCATTTTCTCATATATAAACTGTTGCTAGATAATCTTATCTTGAACTTGAATTCTCGCTTCTCGGCAAACTGGCCTATTTAAATTCATCGAAACACAAATACAAGCATACCTTATATGTGAAGACTTTAAGGTTCATTCATCTAAAGACAAAAGTATGCCAGCATAAGATACGATTTTTAATATCTTTTTTGCTTCCTATAGTTCCAATGGGAGGTTCGGCAAACGGAGCCAAACTCGTAACTGGGTGACCGTATCCCACCTAGGCCAAAATATTGGTCTCTAGGATTCTAGCCAGAACAAGCAATTGTCCCACTAGAGACCACGACCCTCTTTTCAAAATTCGATCTCTAACTTTCTCTGATGGACAGTGAAACAACAATAATCCCTTGGACAAAGCTGAGATATGAAAGTCACCTTGCACGCTCCATCATGTGCGTAGTTCATTTTTGATAAAATCAAGCAAAAAACCCTTACCTAAAAACTTATCGATTAAAGCTGAACACAGATACCATGCCGAAGTTAGATTTTCTGTTCCGTAAATTGAATAACCTTGGAAAATCTTTGCTCCAGCTACTCAATCTCTGCATCAGACGTTTTGGCCATCTCCCAATGAAACCTCCTCTGCCCTTGGACAACTTGATTCCATGGGCGATTGAGATCCACAGATGGATTTCTTCCCGATGATGTTGAGCGAACAAAGCCTCCCTCGCATGAGGCCGACACCTGTGGTGGAGAACCCCTAGTTTCTTTGCAAGCATCGGTCGGTACATCATCAACTGATAGGGGCTGAAGAAGATGACTTCATTTTTTATTTGCCCTTGTTGTCCATGAAAATCCCCCTCGGCACTACCTGGACGCCTTCATCAGTCATACCCTTGCTCGAAGGATGAGGAATAGTTGAAGAAGCCATAACCCCGACTAACGAAGGGGCTTCCAATTTCCTCGAAGCAGAACAATGGACTGATCCCAAAGGATGGCAATCCATGACAACCTCAAAAACCTATCTCAGTCTTTAAGATCGAAGACAGTCAAAACTCTAACAATCCAAACCCGAAAATAGAGATGCAGAACCAAGAAAAGGCTAATTAGTCGCGAGACTCTATCTCCCAAAACAGAGTAGTCAGAATCTACTAATTGGTATGATGTTGCTGAAGAGTGACAGGCAACTACATGGAGCATTCTTATTATCAAGCTATATGGTACGTAATTCGATTTTTTTTTTAAGTATTCTTGGTTTCTTCCCGAAGGATGAGTACATGCTCAACAAAAATGCAGGATAAATTATAGCATAGCATAAGTTATTTGACAAGATGATAATTATATATCATCTAATTATGAAAAAAGTACACTGTTAAGTTTTTGAATTATTAGATTTTTTTTATAAAATTGGAGTGTATAGTCTGATGTTAGTTTCCTATATTCCATGCATGCCTGAATAATTTCCTGATAATTGAAGCGCTGCTCAGCAAATATGAGCGCCCATCGGCTCTAGTCGAGACATGACATGGAGCTTTTAGGAATAAGAACGTGTATAGTGTATTTCCTGACCCTCATCGATGCTTGAGAAAATATTAATCACTAATGATTCCATGCATTCAACAAATATGAGTTCATTACCCAAAAAAAAAAAAAAAAAAACAAATATGAGTTGCATCTGCCTCGATCCGTATTAATTAGTTGGCTCTGGCCCGAACAGGTCCGAATCTGAATATTCCTTGCTTTTAAAATTTAACCCTAGGCCACTCTGCCTAAATTTGGCCCATGAGCACTAGGCCCAAGTCTGACCTGATTGCAGTTAGTTTCTGGGTGGGGCTCGGATCAGGTTAAATTGTTTTCCTAGAAAACAAAGATCAAACCCAGGCCTGACTGAGAGGATTCAGTCATCTCGGGTTTGACTATTTTGGGCTTAAAGGCCTTGAACTTTAGGTAGAATGCAATTTTTTTTTAGTTGGGTTGCCCGAACCGCTTGAGCTGGGCTAGTCCATTGACAATGGTTATCACAAGAACATGATGTGATCTTGAGTGGTTGTAGTAGTAGTTCTGCTCCTCGGTACCTTCCCAGGATTTGATGTCAGCTTGCAGGTTGGCCTGCCATTTAATGCTTCGTCCGCAAGTTAGCAGGAACCTACGAATTAAGTTATGTCAAAAGTTTGCAGGGTGGTGGGTTTCCTCGCATATTCCTTAAGCTAAGACACGCGACGTTCCCCTACATCATTGGAAGTGGAGATGTCTCCACGTCAGACCTTCACCTCCCGGACACCTTCAGCAGTGTCTTCCTTGCCTCTCAAGTCGATCGGCCGTCTTCTTTTTGAGGAGACCTGAGTCAGCGGTCTTCCTTTATATATTTTCTCGTGTACGAGGGCATCCTTTCATTTTGCAAATTTCCTTCGGAAAGCAACCCTATTTAACCTTTCCTTTTCTTTTTTTTTTTAATTCTTCTTTTCTCCTTTTTTTAGTACCTTTCCGATGGCACCGGTAGTCCGCTCTTTTCGTCACTCTTTCACTGAAACCAGGGCATGTGCAACGCTAATGCAAAATTCTAGTCGCCTATGTATATGTATGTCCGACCATCTCCCCTCCAACTGGCAGCAACACAGAGGGCGGAGTCTTGACTACTCTACTCCCTTCACTCACGGCCTTGCTACTTTCCCTCTCGTCCTGTGTTCACTCTGTAACAAAAGAGGGCCAATCGCACCAAAATAACAAGAGATATGGCCAGAGCTGAAGCCAAGAACGTGACTGCCCTCTCCTCTTCCTTCAATGACCACATCCGCCCCATCCTCGACGCCGTCGACCGCCTTCGCCAGCTCAAGGTGATGCAGGAGGGCATTGAGCTCCCTACCATCGTCGTCGTCGGCGACCAATCCAGCGGAAAATCCAGCGTCCTCGAGTCCCTCGCCGGCATCAGCCTTCCCCGTGGCCAGGGCATCTGCACCCGCGTCCCTCTCATCATGCGCCTCCAAGACGATCCTTACCTTTCCCAGCCTCAACTGCAGCTCGAATACAAAGACAAGACCATCCCCACGTCGGAGGACGGCATCGCCGATGCCATCGCTTCTGCCACCGACGATATTGCCGGCAGTGGCAAAGGAATCTCCAACACGCCGCTCACTCTTGTCGTCAGGAAGAGTGGCGTGCCCGACCTCACCATGGTGGACTTGCCCGGAATCACCCGTGTCCCTGTCCATGGGCAGCCCGAGAACATCTACGAGCAGATATCGAACATAATCATGGAGTACATCACTCCGAAAGAGAGCATCATCCTCAACGTTTTGTCGGCCACCGTCGACTTCCCGACCTGCGAGTCGATCCGGATGTCGCAGCAAGTCGACCGGACCGGCGAGCGGACCCTGGCCGTCGTCACCAAAGCCGACAAGGCCCCCGAGGGGTTGCTGGAGAAGGTGACCGCCGACGATGTCAACATAGGCCTCGGGTACGTGTGCGTCCGCAACCGCATCGGTGACGAGTCCTACGAGCAGGCCCGCGCCGAGGAGAGGAAGCTGTTCGAGACGCACCCTCTTCTTTCGAGGATCGACAAGTCCATCGTGGGGATCCCTGTTCTTGCTCAGAGGCTGATGCAGATCCAGGCAGCCAGCATTGCAAAGAGCCTGCCCGACATAGTGAAGAAGATCAACGAGAAGCTCAGCCAGAACATCTCGGAGCTCGATGAAATGCCCGAGAATCTCGGCAGCATGGGGGATGCCGTGAGGGTTTTCCTCCACATGCTAAGCATGTCGAAGGAGTCCCTGAGGAGATTGCTCATCAGAGGGGAGTTTGATGAGTTCCCTGATGATGCCAGCATGCATGCCACTGCTCGGATGGCTGACATGCTCGACCAATTCTCCGGCGGGCTGCCCTCCGATTGCCCGAGCGCTGATGAAAGGTTCCTGATGGAAGAGATTGTTGTTCTGGAGGAGGCTAAGGGGATCAATGGACTGCCCAATTTCCTACCTCGAAACGCTTTCCTCATCCTCCTCAGGAGGAAGGTGAAGGATATGTCTCACGGTCCCGGTGAGTTTGTTCAGAAGGTTTGGGCCTACGTTGAGGAAGTTGTGATCAGGGTGCTGCTTCACCACTCCGAGAATTATCCCCAGATCCAACCTTTGATTCGAAGGGCATCACAGAATCTGATAGGGAATATGAGAAACCACTCTCTCAATTTTATAAGAGAGACCATCGAGATGGAAATGGCAGCTGACTACACTACTAATCCAGACTACCTGAAAAAATGGGGTGAGCTGATGGGCGGTCACGATGCCTTTACAAAAAATTACTTTGGGCAAAGCAGCCTTGTATTGCCAGGTTTTGGGGAAGTAGATGTTGGGCATCTGAGACAGTACGCGGCCATGGCAGAGCAGGCGTTCGACATGAGAATGAGGATCATGGCGTATTGGAAGATCGTGGTGCTTCGGCTCGTGGACACCGTGGGGCTGCACATCATATACAGCGTAAATTGCTTGGTGGAGAGGGAAATGGAAAAGGAAATTGTGGGTGATCTGGTGGGGCCGCGAACGGCCGGCTTGGAGAAGATGCTTGAAGAATCTCCAGCAACCGCAGCGAAGCGTGAACGACTTCGGAAGAGTATTGAGCTGCTCAAGGAATCCAAGGAGGTCGTGGCTGGGATCATGGATCGTGTGGTGACTACCATCAACTGAGGTTCTTTTTATCTGGCTTCCTTCTGATGGTTGGCACGAACTTGGTAGGGGCGTTTGATATTTGGAGTCGCTTTCTCGTGTGTTTCCCTTTCTTTGGTCTTTAATTATTGCTATGTATCTGTTAGTAATGGTTTGATAGGTAAAAATAAAATTTAGCTAATTACTATTCCCGACCGGTCACTGCTGAATGAACGTTTCTTTGAACTTTCCAACCTGATAAAAAAAATTATAATGTTATTAGGCCTTACTTGTTGGGAATTTAGAAGGTGCATGTGTTTCCGTTCCTTGAACAAGAATGGGCTTAGAAAGCCATGCTAATATGTGTGATGGTTGTGAATAGGCAAAAAGCTTATGCATGTGAAGTCTCTCACAAACTAATTATTCGATCAAAGACGCTTCCCTGAAAGCTTTATCAGTGCTTCCAGCAAGTCCGCCAAAAGCTGATGAATGGAATCAAAAGGTAGCTAGCTGAAGTAAGATATATACCTTGCATCATGCCAGACCTGAGCCCATGAAGAAGTCAAGTCCACCCCAGTTGCGCCCGAATCTCTGTTCTGCGGTCGTAATAAAGTTGCCCCAGTCCAGGTTAATTGGGAGAAATTATTACATGGACTAGCTCCGGATGGACCAACCAAATCCTGAAGCATATGTATGGTGGATGATAGACAGTGACATATCTTGAATTATTTAAATACAAGAGAATAATATGGCGAGTGACTGTCGGACTAGTCACTGGATTTGGTCATCTGATAATTAGACGCTAACCTGAGGCAACCTCAGGATTACCGTAGTGCTACCCCCCACCTCTCTCTATTTTGTTGTTTTCCCATCTTTTTCTGCTGAATAATTGCTCTAGATAAAATGGATATTAGGTGTACCTGTCCATCGTGTATGAGGATACTAAACTTGGATCGTGCACATCCCAGGTGCGCACAAGAATATATGTAGTAGTGGAAAAATCATGGGAAAGAGACAGAGGGAGGATCTAGACATGGCTTGGATAGGGTTTGTCTATTATCTATTTATTTTTTTATTATTAACTTTCTTTTTTGGTGCTTATGGCCAGATTGTATTGGTTGCCAATGTAATCAATAAGTCATTCAGGCTTAAAAGTTCTGGCTCTTTCCGATGGGCACTGAAACGGTTCACGTCTATTAGCAATAGCATATACAGTCATGAACAGGTACCGTTGTTGCCGTTGGTCAATTTAAAGAAGGTTGATATTAATGAGGTGAGTACAAGTTCTGATCTCACCCAATTCTATTGACGCCAGTGATGTGATTACTGTGCTGCTCAGCTGGGTTGACATATAGCTGGTGAGTGCAATATGAGCCACATGATGCACGATTTCGGGGTATTGCTACGGCGTGCCTTAGGTGCTGTCGCAGTACATGCCACTCTGAAGACTTTATGAGATAGATACGTGGAACCTACGAAGCCAAATTTGGTGCAGATCTTTCATGGAGGACTCATCATACAATCGACATACTAAGGATGTTCACAAATGTTAAGGCATTTTATGTCTAATAAAACTTACATTAACACTGAAATAACAGAAAACAAAATCTATTCTACGCAAGAAACTCTGGAAAGAGGTGGTTTCTGTACATAGACTATAAACTTAAAACGACAACACACAAGGAAAAAAAAAGGCCCCCTGGGTAATGATCAAGCTTTAGAGAGCAACTAATGCTTCACTTTCATCTGGACAAGCTCCCACCTGCGTACTTTGGGCTGCCTCTATATGGTCGTGTCTTCTCAAAGCACCACATGGCCGGCAACCAATATATATAGATCATCCTAGAGTAGACGGAAAGGCTCTTCCCTCTCCATGTCTGGCAGACTAATACTTGTTAATTCTGTGTTATCTACACCACCACAATATTTTGTCTGTCTTTTCGCTTCCATCCTAGCTTGTTAATTCTCAGCATCAATAATATCTGAAGGTCCTTTGGTAAGTGATCTACTGGGGTCTCGGGTGGTTTCTGCCTTGTAAACTTGAAGCAGTCTGGAGCGTGGACTTGGGCATCAAAGGCCTATGACAAATGAACCTGGCTCTGGTGGGAAAATGGAAATGGCCGACTTCGAACTCGGCTTTACGTTGGCAAAGACCGATCATAGTAAAATTGTATAATTAACAAGAGGCCTCTACTCTCCACCACCCAGAATTTACGTTCAATTGCTTCGACTTTCTCGAAAGCAGTTTTTTATTATAGAGCTTCTGACAGGTTGCTTTGCATTATACAAATTAAACTAGGGGATGGTCACCAAATTAGGTTGTGGCAAGAGCCAGCTGGCTTCCTTTGGCCACTTGTATTATCAATTGCTTCCCAACCCTACTGATCGAAACATTCCCCTTATAAAGGAGTTCATGCAAATTTGGGGCTCAAGCACTTGGTCTCGGGCCGGGAAGCTTCTTACCTCCAGCACCCTGAATTGCTCTCTCTGGTGCTTAATTCGGTCAACTAGGAAGGCAAAATAGCTTCTCTTGGAGGTGGAACCCCAACAAAGAGCTCAAGTTCCGCTACAGATTTCTCAATTCCTAATTTTGGTCTAGGTAATTGTGAAAATTAAGTTTACCTTATAAGATAATTGAATGCCTTTGATTTTACCGTTGCCGACCTAGTTGGCCGACCCGATGGAAGCTCACCATGTGGCCTCTGCTAACTACACCATAAAGTCGATCAAAACTCCTCCAACTTACAATTTGGCCCATATAGTTAAGTTCCACGACGTGCATGATGTATGAATAATTATTGCTCACCGAGCAATTAAAGCGCATGCCCGTCTTTCTTGGTAATTAATATCAGTCCTCACTCTATATAAATTTGTTGCAGCCAATCCCCTCATCGTCTGATCGTCAGAAACGAATACCTATAAGAAAAGTCCATACTGACTGGAGATACTTTCGGCGGAGACCCTCCGACGGTCAAGTCAGAGAGGAGACTAGGCAACAGTAGAAAAGAATCAGGGAAACTCAGCAAGAGAAGCAGAGAGAGAGTCCAGAAGTTTCGAAAGAACCTCCTCCGCAGCACTGTTGCCTTCCCTGTTTTATAGTAGGGCGCGGCATGATGCCGCCATTAATGGTGCAGACAACTGGGAGAGTTGTTAAATCACCGGAGGCTGTCAGAGTCGCCGCAGACTGTCAAGTCGCCGTGGGTTGTCAAATCGCTGGGATTAATCTATGTCCTTGGCAGGACAATGTCCTAGGGCGGCTATGCCGCATACCTTTGTCAGGACGGCGGCCCTCAGTAATCGTACGACGTTCGAGGAAGCCAACCGGCTGGGATATCGGGTGAAGACCCAAGGACCCCCCCCCCCCGACGGTCAGTCTGATGCATTGCGAAAGTCGGAGGTCAGGCCCCATCGTTCGGCTAGTCGGGAACGGAAAGGGTCTGCCCGACCGATATACTTTCGGTTGGACGGTGTCGGTAGTCGTCGATCGGTAGAGTCGGACGCCGGTCAGGCGGGCCCGACGGTGAGTCGGCGTGAGAGGGATAGGTCAGTATATCCCAACAGTTGCCCCCCCCACTCCTGAGTCGGATGACGTGCTGGCCAGCGTCCTTGCGTGGACGATAGCTTCAAGCGAAAGGAGTGAATATCCATCGCATTAAGCTCCGACTCTGACGACCGTACCATTGATCGGTCCGGTGCCAGACGCCAGACGTCCCATCGATGTCAGGCGTCCTATCAGGAATAGGAACCACCATTTTCGCCATCTCTTTGGGAACGCGAACCGCCATGGCTTTTCCGCTACGTGGCGGGGGGTCATTGGGCCGAATCCGTTCAGACGGATGGAGGCGGCGTGGCCTGATCTGGGGCAGGTGCATCGAATCGTCGGATTGAGGAAAGACCCAGATGTCGCCGTGTGTCACGATCTGGGAGACCCTCGTTGGGTGTCCTCTCATCCCGACCGTCAAGGGGCACTATATATACAGGGTCACCTGCTTCCAAAACTTTACTTTTCAAACCTGTTGCCGAGACTCTGGCCGAGCGGTCCTTTGTCTCAGGTAGTTGTCCCCGCCTCTTTCCTTAGCGAGTTTTCTAGGAGCCTTCGTTGTCTTTTATTTTTTCCTTACTTCCTTGAAAAGTTCTTTCTTCTTCTCCTCATTCTTTGACTTCAGTTCTAGCGTTATGGCCAGAACCTCCCCACGAGGAAGTCGGTCGGAGAACCCGACTGACGATTCTCAATCAACCCCGGAGGTGGAGGTTTCTTCACTTTCGGAGCCGAACGTCGATCGGCTCCGGGAGCAATACTGCATCCCGGAGCAGTTTCGGCTGTTCGCCCCTGGAGCCGATGGTTGGGTTAACAACCCGCCCGCGGGCCAGGTGGCTTTCTACATCGAGGACCTCCGGGCCGGTCTTCGCTTTTCGATTTCGAAGTTTGTCCGGAATGTGCTGGACTACTACGGACTGTGTCCGGTGCAGCTGGCGCCGAACTCGATCCGACTAGTAGTCAGTTTTGCTTTGCTGTGTCGGCTTTTGCGGATCAATCTCCGTATTTTTCTCTTTCGAGCCTTTTTTGTTCTCTGACCCCACCCTAAAGCCCGAGGGTGGTGGTTTTTCAACCCTCGGAAGGGTCTTTCCTTCATCACTGGTCTTCTATCATCGATTTATGGATGGAAGAACCAGTTCTTCTTTGTCTCTTCTCCTGTTCCTTGGGGGTTTCCTTCCCGCTGGGGGGACCCCCGAACCAACCAAATGAGAACAGTCGGGTGGAGGCCGGGGACCGAGAGGACTTCCACCGTCTGAAGGACATCTCGGTGCCGAAGCAGAGGGAGCTCGTCATCGAGCAAGCCCTGTATGACGCCAGTCTGAGCTCGGTTCCTCGCCTAGGTCTGCTTCTTCTCTTCTCTTTTTTTTTTTTGGTGCTGATCCTCTGTTGACATTGCAGACATGCCGCCGAGGGTGAGGTTGACGGAAGCCAACGTTCAACAGCATGCGGCACGGAAGAGGCCGGCGCATGGAACCGAACCATCACAGCCTCCCAAGAGGCCTCAAGTAGCACCGCCAAGCAAGCCGGCGGCGTCGGGAGCGGAGCCCAGCTCCGAACGGGCGTCGGATCGAGAGCCGATCATCGCACTGTCGGTGCCGACAGTGCCCACTAAAGTCCCATCCGAGGAACGATCGATCGAGGGAGCAGCCTCACCCGAGGGATGGGCGGCCGAGGAGACGGTCGAGGATGTGCCGGTCGCTCAGTCGGTGGAAGACGTTCAGGCAGAGGCACACGAGCCCGATCAACCTGCATCGACGGCTGCTGCGCCCTCGGGAGGGACCCAGTCGGGCTCGAGCCTGCCCTCCCTTTCTGATGTCAGGGCCTGGGTGTCCGAACGAGGGAAGGCCCCGATGGCACCCGACAACGACAGAAGGTCGGCTAGCCGCGGCGCATCGTCCGACTCCCTGTTTCCCGAAGGAGCATCGGCCCTGGCCAACCACGACTTGGCCAGGAGGCTATGCCAGGCGATTATTCTTCCGATCGATCATGAGGTCATGAAGAATCAACGAGTATCTGACATGCTTTCCTCCTTCTACCCGACTATGATCCGGGTAAGTCTTTCTCCTTTACTTTTCATTTTCGTGGTCATTTTTTATAAGTTCGGTCTTCTGACGGTCGGTCTTGTTGTTTGCTGCTGATTTATAACATGTCCGAGCTGGAGGCCGAATATCGGAGATTCGACAATCTCCAGGCTGTTGGGAATAGTGTCCCAAAGTCAATCGTCAGCCTGTTGACGGTTGTACTCCTTTTGTATTAGTACATGAATTAAAAATAATAAAAGTTATTTTGATATTTTTTCATCACAAATGTTTCATCTTCTAATGAACTCCTGTGTTGTGGTGAAGTCCTTAGGACTATTTAGACTCGACAAAGGAGGATTTGTCGCTTAGTCCTTAAACATGTTCGCGACCAAATGATACGTTGTTACCAAGGACGACAACGTTTATCGAGCATAGGTCATTGTGTGCCATATGGGTTGGTTGTCCTCATAAGCAAAGAGTGTGGAGACACTCCTATGGCATACAGGTGAGATGTAATGGTACATCTGCACTGAACGTGATCAACTCCGGAGCTATTTCTGCTGTCAAGATTTGCTCCGATGGGATATGGGTATAAATGTCCCTCCGATCTGAGACCGCCACCGTGACTTGCAAGCAACTCACTGCACTTAGGCACTGGACTACCTGAATTTCTAATTCAGTGACGGAAGGCTGCTGGGTGTAGTCAAGTACTTGACTTGTCGGTGCGTGTGTCAAGATGGGATTGACCACTCCAGTTTAGGAGCTGTGTACAGTCGTGTTTCAATTTAGCAAAACCTTGGCCAGGGTAGTCCTAGTGAGGAGTCACAGGACTAATTGAGTTGAGCACGATTCGGATGATCTCATCAGGGTTGACAGTTTAACCCTGAGTCGTCCTAAACATAGGGGTCAAAAGGGATGAATTATATGGTAACCATATTCACGTAGGTTCTGAATATTGCGATTGTGATTATTCGACCTATCCGGTCATCGGGTACCATTGCTAGATGGTCACTTCGATTAGTACAGGAATTGGTTCCTGTGCTACCGGCTTAGGTTCGAACCTGCGGGGTCACACACATTAGAGGTTCCTTTCTGATCTGATGGCTGATTATGAGTCTTATCTGTCTGGGACTCTATGATTGAGAATTAGGATTCTCTGATCATGAGTTCCACACATTTTGGGTACCGGGGTCAAAATTTTGAATTTCAAATTTTGAATTTGAAATTTGAATTCTTTGATCAGGATTTCATATCGATGGTCTCTGATGCCTGATTGCCTATCGGATTTGGACTCAATATTTATGAGAGGTTTAATTAGTGATTTGATCACTAATTAACTCAATTTGATTGAGTAATTATTTTTGGATCAAGTCCAATTGAATTGGATTCAGTTTGGATTGACCCGATTAGGTTAAATGTTGACCTAATCGCTAAGGTGGTTTAGTCCCTGATTTGATCAGGGGTTAGACTTAGTTAATTCTTGATTTAATTAAGATTTTATTGAGTCTAATTAAGCCTAATTATGTTGGATTTAATCTATTCTAATTGTGCTTAACCTATTTAGATTAGGTTGGCTCAATTTGAATCAAACCACCTTGTTTTAAATTCCCTGCGACACCCAACTTCCTTGCACCCATTTGAATTCACGAGAAGAAACTTCTCATGAAATTTTTCTCACGCAAAACCCTTCCCCACGCCCTCATTTGTGCGCCATATGGATGGATAAAATAATTAGTTAGCCATTCATATTCAAAGCATGTTTGAATTTGAACGGATAACTTATCACTTGCCCCTTCATCCTTATCCATTTTGTGCGCCACATTACTTACACGAGAAAAGGTTTCTCATGAAACATTTTTCACGCACAAAGAGCCACGCCCCTTCTCTTCTCACACCCAAAAGGATAGGGATAAGTTGATTTTCGTTTGAATTCAAATTTGATTTGAATTCAAATGTGTAACCACTTGTCTTTATCCTCTCACGCAGATAAGACACGTTCGACGTTGTTTTAAAAATGGCAGAAAGGTGGGGCGTGCGCAGAAAAATTAAGAGAAAGAAAGTGGGGCGTGAGGAAGGCTTGTGTGTGAGGTGAAGGTCCAAAACCTTCCGAGAGAAAAAGAAAAAAAAGAGAGAAAATTGGGCGCAGGATTTTTGGTGTGTACCCTAGGGTTTCTACCTAGGGTTCGGGAAGTGAGATTGGTGTGCCACGAGTGTCGTGAGTCCACCAAATTTCAGAGAGAGATCCATCAGCCTCTCAAGCAACTATGCAGACAATCCAGAGCATCCGAGAAGTCGGCACATATTGATCGAAGGAGTTCGATCAACATCTGCCATCAAAAGGATGAAATCACGAACTAGCATTCGTGAGGAGCTGATCAGACGGGAGCTTCGTGTGGACGATCCGCAGAGGCCAGACATTTATGTGGCTGTGACGTGATAATCAGAGCCCTCCGATGGTGATCAGATTGCGGTGATCGACTACCCGCAAAAGGTGATGTGTTCTGAACACAGTACTGTAAAAGGTTTACTGATTCAAATTTGAATTTCAAATTTAAATACATGCTGTTGTATCATATTTAGATCCTAGTGTAGGGTTAATTAGTATTAATTAATGAGATTAATTAATAATTTCACTGTAAAATACTAATTTTGAAAAAAATTAAAATTACCATTTTGCCCCTGCACTAAATTTTCGCTTTAAATGGTATCAGAGCATGGTTCTAGAATATGATATACATATGCATGCGTAGATTAAGGTGTAATCTATAAGTTTAAATTTGAAATTCAAAATTTAAAATTTGAAATTCAAAAAAAATTTGAAATTTAAAATTTGAAATTTGAAATTTGTTAGAAGTTTCAAATTTGAAATTCAAAATTTAAAATTTGGTTGAAATCTCAAATTTGAAATTTAAAATTTGAAATTTGAAATTTGAAATTTAAAATTTAAAATTCAAAGATTGAAAATTCGAAATTCGAAATTTGGTTGAAATCTCAAATTTAAAATTTAAAATTTGAAATTTGAAATTTGAAATTTAAAATCCAAAATTTAAATTTTGAAATTGGTATATTTAGATATACTTGATCCAAGTAGCAAGTAATCTAATTGGGTTGGTTGCCATGGCCGTCCGGTCATAGGAGAAAAGTAGGGTTTAAAGGCCCTCTCTTTCCATTCGATGGGATCTCCTATGACGGTAGGGGTGCCGATGCAATTATATCCCATGCCGATGAAGCAGTGAAAGGACTTAATTAAGAAATTTATCATGAATGTTTATTTTGAGTTATTTTCTGTTATGAAATAAGCAATGAGATTGCTGTTTATGAATTGTGCTGACCCGTTTGTGAAATGAGTCAACACATTTGGTGAACAAAAAATAAAATCTTTCAAAATTTGAAAATTATTTTCGAAATGCCAAACCCTGACCCATCAGCCCAAGTACTTAATTAAAAGAATTAAGTGTTGTCTAGTAGGTCTAGAATTGTGAATTAAGACCTAAGATAATTGCATAAACTTGTGGGTCAATGGGTTAGATGAATTAGGTCCATAATTGGGTTAGACCTAAGGTTAGCTTAAAAAATGGACTAAATGGAGTAATTAGTCAAATCTAATCAAAAGTTGAATTAGATTAGGTCAAGGATACTCTAGACTCAACTTCAATAGTTGTAGTTGAATGGGTCCATGTCTTTAACTAGACCAAGATGGACTTAATTCATGGCTACGTGGTGGAGCCTTATTTACTAAGTTGATCAAAATTAAAACTAATGAACCGGTTGGTGTCTAAGGTAAGTTCGGCAGTTTTGACCAGTGATTCTTAAGCGGAAGCTACTCGCATTGATTCGATCATTGACGAGTTAATAACAAATCTCCACCACTGATCTCACTTACCTGGCCAATCTGGTAAGTTAGATTTTGATTAGATCACTTGGTGATTAGAGCTCACCCATGTCATTAGGTAAATCAGTGTGACTGATTTAGGTGCTCCTAATGTCAGCTTTAATTAAATCTTTTTTTTAATCTGACTTGGTGAAATCAGTGGGAGGATTGAAATTGGCTGGATGATATCTTCTCTACTATTCTTTAATAAAATCCTCAAAATTATTAGGTCCCTAAAATGATTAAGTTATAATGATAACTAAGTCATAGCCTCCCATTAAGTGAGTGATAATGAGTCCATTAGTTCAATGATCATTGGAGGCCCAAAGGCTTGGTGCTCATTGGCTAATGGAATTATTATTCATAATATGATAATTTGATTGAGTCTTTCTGATGGTGGTTAGGTTGGCTGGCCAAAGTCGGGCCTGATCATTTATTGGTCCGATTCACTAAATTAAGTCATGTTAATGGTTGGACCTAACCAGATCTTTTCAGTGGAGGCCAAAGCCTACTGATTAGGTTCTGGGGCAAAATCAATTACTAGAAGTTGTTTAGAGAAACAACTGGTTAAGAACCTACCCATAGATGCACATGGGTTGACCAACCAAAGTTGGGCTCGTGTGTAGTCTGTGTGGATTCTAGTACCCATTAAGGAATTAAAGTAATTCCTCGAATTGGAGGATAAGGCTACCAGTTCGTAAAAATATTGGAAAAAATTTTAGACTAAAGTCCAAGTCTTTAGTTTTAATTTATGTACTAATAGAGGTCTCATTTTTCTTTATGCAGCTATGGCTACACCCTATCGCTCCGGTCATTATTAGATAATGACAAGCTCATGGGACTCAATTTCGATAGCTGGTATTGAAAATTGAAAATCGTCTTTGAGCATGAGCGGATCCTTTATGTAGTAACGGATCCAGCACCTGAGGAGCCAGCTCCGAACGCTAGTAAGGCAATCCGAGATACTTACTTGAAGTGGCTCAATGACCGCACCACCGTTCGATGTATTATACTGGTAGCAATGAATGACGAGTTCAGCCGAAGGTTTGAGAACGTCCAGCCACAGGAGATGCTTCAAATGTTGAACGACTCCTTTGGCACGTCTGACGATGTTGAAAGGCACAAAATTAGTTGTGCCATTTTCAATGCTCGGATGAGAGATGGGGCCTCAGTCACTGATCATGTACTGTACATGATCGAGATGATTGAGCGCCTAAGCAAATTGGGCTTTCCTCTGCACGAGCAGCTCGGTAAGGATGCGATCCTTAATTCCTTGTCCAAGTCCTTCCTCCCATTCCTTACTCATTTTCGAATAACAAAGCCTGCAGTAAACTACCATGGATTGTTGGGGTTGCTGCAGAACTTTGAGAAGGATCACCAACTCCATAAGGAGTCGGTGAATGTAGTGGGAGGGTCTTCTTCTCGTCGTCAACCCTTTGGGAAGGAGAAGAAGAACGAGAAGAAGAAAAATAAGAAGGTGCAATCTCATGCTGGGACAGTAGCACAGGGTCAGACCAAGAAGCGCAAGCACGACCAGAGCCAGGCGGAGTGCTTCTTTTGCAAGAAGCAGGGGCATTGAAAGAGGAACTGTCCTCAATACATTGCCTCCCTGGACCCGAACAGGCCAAAGAAGAAGCAAGGTAATTATATGATAACTCCTTGCAACTTTTCGATTTGTGATACTACTGCCTGGGTATTAGATACCGGAAGCCCTTATCATAGTTGTAATTCGATGCAGGGTCTGGAGGTCAGTAGGAGATTTGATGAAGGCGAGAGGTTCCTGAACGTTGGAGATGGAAGCAAAGTTCCAGTTCTAGCTTTAGGAATCATGAGTCTTGTAATCAATTTTCGTAATGTAATTCTGAATGAATGTCACTATTGTCCAAGTTTTTTATTAAATATTATTTCTGTAGGCCTTTTGGCCATGTACGGTTATGATTTTTTAATAAAAAAAAATATTTGCAATATCATTTTGAATGGTGTTATAATATTTGTTGGATAATTAAATAATGAAATTTACTTACTATCACAGCCTGTTAATGTGGTTCAAAACTTCTCTAAAATAGATAATGTGTCAGAAGTCTACCTTTGGCACTGTAGGCTATGTCATATCAATAAGAACAGGATAAACAGGTTGGCTCAAGAAGGAATTCTTGAAGTTAGTGATTGTAAATCACTTCCAACCTGTGAGTCCTGTCTTCTTGGGAAGATGACCAAGTCACCTTTTACTGAAAAAGGTGAGCGAGCCAGTGAACTCTTAGATCTGGTACATTCTGATGTATGTGGACCCATGAGCTCAAGTGCAAGAGGTGAATTTTTCTACTTCATAACCTTCACAGACGACCTATCTAGGTATGGGTATGTCTAAGTCAGAATCATTTGAAATGTTCAAACTATTTCGAAATGAGGTAAAAAAACAAACTGAAAAGTGTATTAAAACTCTTCGATCTGATCGAGGAGGTGAATACCTTTCCAATGAGTTTCTGACGTATCTAGGGGAGAATGGGATTCTCTCTCAGTGGACTCCTCCTGGAACACCACAGCATAATGGTGTATCTAAAAGGAGGAATCGGACCCTGTTAGATATGGTTCGATCCATGATGGAGTTTGCTGGTCTGCCGATCTCTCTCTGGAGATATGCGCTCGAATCGGCTTGTTACCTTCTAAATAGAGTTTCGAGTAAGTCTGTAGCCAAAACGTCATATGAGATATGGATAGGACATAAGCCAGTACTCTCGCACCTTAGGGTTTGGGGGTGTCCGGCTTATGTTAAACGTTTAATTACAGCAAGCTTGGACCTAGGTCTGACAAGTATAATTTTATAGGGTACCCAAAAGAGATCAAAGGGTATTATTTCTACCTTGCTGATGAGCAAAAGGTGTTTGTCAGCCTTAAGGTAATTTTTTTTAGAAAAGAAGTTTCTTAGTGAAAAAACTGTTGCCTCTAAGGTCGAACTTGACGAAGTTCGACAGGTGAAAAAACTGACACATGTTACTGAACCTGAACCGGATTTGATTAGATCAGATTCGGAGCCCATTGATTATGCACCCTTAAGGCGGTCTGGTAGAGTACCACATCAACCGGACAGATACTATGGTTTCTTGGTCCGGGATGGTGATCCTGTCGAACTTGATAAAAACGATGAGGATTCGATCACCTACATGGATGCAATGCAGAGACCTGACTCTGAGAAATGGCTAGAGGCCATGAAATTCGAAATGGAGTCCATGAAGGTCAACGATGTGTGGACATTGGTTGACCCACCCGAAGGAGTAAAACCCATAGGGTGTGAGTGGGTCTTCAAAAGGAAGAGGGGCACAGACGGAAAGGTGGAGACCTATAAAGCCCGTCTGGTTGCCAAGGGATATCGTCTACGTTATGGTATAGACTATGATGAGACATTTTCTCCTGTAGCAATGCTCAAATCCATTCGGATTATGCTTGCGATAGCTGCCCATCTGGACTATGAAATCTGACAGATGGATGTGAAGACAGCTTTTCTAAACGGAGAGCTGGACGAAGAGGTGTATATGATACAACCTGAAGGGTTCACATCCACAGATGAGTCTAAGGTGTGCAAGCTACAGAGGTCCATTTATGGACTTAAGCAGGCATCTCGGAGTTGGAACATACGTTTTGATAGGACGATCAAAACGTATGGCTTCGTTAAGAACGGAGAAGAGCCCTGAATTTATAAGTGGGCTAATGGTCTAGTAGTAGTATTTCTTATATTGTATGTGGATGATATTCTCTTAATCGGGAATGATGTCCCTGCATTACAGGGAATAAAGATTTGGCTATCATCACAGTTCTCCATGAAGGATCTGGGAGAAGCTTCCTACATTCTAGGGATGAGGATCTATAGGGATAGATCCAAAAAGTTGCTTGGCTTATCCCAGTCCACGTACATTGATACTATGCTGAAAAGGTTCAGCATGAAAAATTTCAAGAAAGGCTATCTACCGATAGGCCATAGAATTTCTCTCTCGAAGAGGGATTGTCCGACAACACCTCAAGAGAGAGAGCGTATGGGTAGGATTCTATATGCTTCGGCAGTGGGATCTATCATGTACGCCATGACATGTACACGATCAGATGTGGCATACTTACTAGGGGTAGTGAGTAGATACCAATCTGATCCAGGAGAGAATCACTGGAAGGTTGTTAAAACCATCCTGAAGTATTTAAGAAATACTAAGGACCAGTGGCTTATATATGGTGAATCGGACTTGAGACTTATAGGGTTTACAGACTCTAGTTTCCAGTCTGATCGCGATGATAGCAAGAGTGTGTCAGGATTTATTTTTACCCTTAATGGTGGGGCTGTCTGTTGGAAGAGTTTCAAGCAGCACACTGTGGCTGATTCAGTATGCGAGGTGGAGTATATTGCTGCATCAGATGCTGCTAAAGAAGCGGTGTGGCTGAGAAAATTCATCACCGAGCTCGGAGTAGCACCCTCCCTTGTTGGTCCAGTTCTGCTCTACTGCGACAGCTCTGGAGCCATTGCTCAGGCGAAGGAACCAAAGGCACACCAGCGGACGAAGCATATTCTGCGTCGCTACCATCTCATCCGAGAGATCGTGGATCGAGGTGACGTCGACCTTCAGAAGATCGACGGAAAGGAGAACCTGGCCGACCCATTCACTAAAACCATTGCGATGAAGGAGTTCAACGACTATAAGTCGAAGATGGGTATTAGATACTGCACCGATAGGCTTTAGGCCAAGTGGGAGATTATTGGGAATAGTGTCCCAAAGCCAATCGTCAGCCTGTTGACGGTTGTGCTCCTTTTATATTAGTACATGAATTATAAATAAATAAAAATTATTTTGATATTTTTTCATCATAAATGTTTCATCTTCTAATGAACTCCTGTGTTGTGGTGAAGTCCTTAGGACTATTTAGACTCGACAAAGGAGGATTTGTCGCTTAGTCCTTAAACATGTTCGCGATCAAATGATACGTTGTTACCAAGGATGATAACGTTTATCGAGCATAGATCGTTGTGTGCCATATGGGTTGGTTGTCCTCATAACCAAAGAGTGTGGAGACACTCTTATGGCATACAGATGAGATGTAATGGTACATCTGCACTGAACGTGACCAACTCCGGAGCTATTTCTGCTGTCAAGATTTGCTCCGATGGGATATGGGTATAAATGTCCCTCCGACCTGAGACCGCCACGGTGACTTGCAAGCAACTCACTGCACTTAGGCACTGGACTACCTGAATTTATAATTCAGTGACGGAAGGCTGCTGGGTGTAGTCAAGTACTTGACTTGTCGGTGCGTGTGTCAAGATGGGATTGACCACTCCAGTTTAGGAGCTGTGTACAGTCGTATTTCAATTTAGCAAAACCTTGGCCAGGGTAGTCCTAGTGAGGAGTCACAGGACTAATTGAGTTGAGCACGATTCGGATGATCTCATCAGGGTTGACAGTTTAACCCTGAGTCGTCCTAAACACAGGGGTCAAAAGAGATGAATTATACGATAACCATATTCACGTAGGTTCTGAATGTTGCGATTGCGATTATTCGACCTATCCGGTCGTCGGGTACCATTGCTAGATGGTCACTTCGATTAGTACAGGAATTGATTCCTGTGCTACTGGCTTAGGTTCGAACCTGCGGGGTCACACACATTAGAGGTTCCTTTTTGATCTGATGGCTGATTATGAGTCTTATCTGTCTGAGACTCTATGATTGAGAATTAGGATTCTCTGATCATGAGTTCCACACATTTTGGGTATCGGGGTCAAAATTTTGAATTTCAAATTTTGAATTTGAAATTTGAATTCTTTGATCAGGGTTTCATATCGATGGTCTCTGATGTCTGATTGCCCATCGAATTTGGACTCAATATTTATGAGAGGTTTAATTAGTGATTTGATCACTAATTAACTCAATTTGATTGAGTAATTATTTTTGGATCAAGTCCAATTGAATTGGATTCAGTTTGGATTGATCCGATTAGGTTAAATGTTGATCTAATCGCTAAGGTGGTTTAGTCCCTGATTTGATTAGGGGTTAGGCTTAGTTAATTCCTGATTTAATTAGAATTTTATTGAGCCTAATTAAGCCTAATTATGTTGGGTTTAATCTATTCTAATTGTGCTTAACCTATTTAGATTAGGTTGGCTCAATTTGAATCAAACCACCTTGTTTTAAATTTCCTGCGACACCCAACTTCCTTGCACCCATTTGAATTCACGAGAAGAAACTTCTCATGAAATTTTTCTCACGCAAAACTCTTCCCCACGCCCTCATTTGTACACCATATGGATGGATAAAATAATTAGTTAGCCATTCAAATTCAAAGCATGTTTGAATTTGAATGGATAACTTATCACTTGCCCCTTCATCCTTATCCATTTTGTGCGCCACATTACTTACACGAGAAAAGGTTTCTCGTGAAATATTTTCTACGCACAAAGAGCCACGCCCCTTCTCTTCTCATGCCCAAAAGGATAGGGATAAGTTGGTTTTCGTTTGAATTCAAATTTGATTTGAATTCAAATATGTAACCACTTGTCTTTATCCTCTCACGCGGATAAGACACGTTCGATGTTGTTTTAAAAATGGCAGAAAGGTGGGGCGTGCGCAGAAAAATTAAGAGAAAGAAAGTGGGGTGTGAGGAAGGCTTGTGTGTGAGGTGAAGGTCCAAAACCTTTCGAGAGAAAAAGAAAGAAAAGAGAGAAAATTGGGTGCAGAGTTTTTGGTGTGTACCCTAGGGTTTCTACCTAGGGTTCGGGAAGTGAGATTGGTATGCCACGAGTGTCGTGAGTCCACCAAATTTTAGAGAGAGATCCATCAGCCTCTCAAGCAACTGTGCAAATGATCCAGAGCATCCGAGAAGTCGGCACACATCGATCGAAGGAGTTCGATCAATATCTGTCATCAAAAGGGTGAAATCACGAACTAGCATTCGTGAGGATCTGATCAGACGGGAGCTTCGTGTAGACGATCCACAGAGGCTAGATATTTGTGTGGCTGCGACGTGATGATCAGTGCCCCCCGACGGTGATCAGATTACGGTGATCGACTACCCGCAAAAGGTGATGTGTTATGAACACAGTACTGTAAAAGGTTTACTGATTCAAATTTGAATTTCAAATTTAAATGCATGCTGTTGTATCATATTTAGATCCTAGTGTAGGGTTAATTAGTATTAATTAATGAGATTAATTAATAATTTCACTATAAAATAGTAATTTTGAAAAAAATTTAAAATTATTATTTTGCTCCTGCACTAAATTTTTGCTTCACGGGCGGCCTAGAAAGATAAGGCCATGGCCGCTGAGGTCGATAAGGCGGTAATGGTCGACCAACTGAAGCAGTCGATCGACCGGGAGGCCTGGCTTGAAGAGGAGATCTCCCGCCTCACAGAGGAGGTCTCCCGCCTTACCGACGCTCTGGCTGCTTCAGGGACCGAGCTGCAGTCGGCTCGCGAGGACGCCAAGCGGAAGTCCCGCACTGTTCACCGGCTGCGTCGCGAGCGGGATGACTCCGTTAAGGAACTTAAGGCCGAACGTGAGCAGCTCCGGATAAGTTTGAGGAATCTCGCCAAGGCCGAAGAAAACTTATCCTCCGCTCAAGCCAACACAGACATATCGAGGGCGGAGGCAGAGTCTGCGAGAGAGGCCATAGGTCGGGCCGTGGAGGACTTCCGCGGCTCCGATGAATACCGGGAAGAACTTTTGGAGAGCAGCTTCCTCTTGTACCGAGTGAGGTACGAGGATGCTCGAGAAGCTGTCCAAAGCCTGTATCTGGAGCTCGATCTTAGCAGCATTGTCTCCCCAAAGTCGGAGGGCCGAGCCGCGGGAGAGGTGGCCGACCCATCGTCGGGAGATCGCACCGCCGTGGAGGAGGCCGACGCAGACCAAGCTGCCGAAGGCGAGGCGGCTCCGATCCCCGATGCTACCTCAGCCCGAGCGGATACGTCGACTGCCCCCGGACTTCTCCCAGTAGAGGAAGCCGACTCCGACGAGTAGTCGGAGCATCCTTTATTTTTATTTTTATTTAATATACTTGTAATCGGGCTTCGGCCCAACTTTATAAATTCAGTTCAAATTTGAATGAAATTGAAAATCTTTCAAGTCTTCTTTCTTTTTATATATCTGAGATGTATCTGGCATGTTTCACCGAAATACTTTCGAACGTATAAGTCGTAGGCCCGACGTACTAGTTAGGATGTTCGGTAAGATCCCAGGTAGCTAGCCGGGATAGTCGGTAGCGTACGCCATGGTAAAGGCAGAGCGAGCTCCGACTTTAGATCGGTCTCCCGACTGTCGTATGACCCGACAGTCGAGAGCTTAAGTCGAGCACCCGTTGCCCAGACCTTAGTCGGGCATATTCGTCGAGTCGGGCATCGCCCGTCCTTCGGGTGTAGCTCTTTGACCCGATCATCTTGTAGAGTCCGGTAGTTGAATAGTATCCGACGTATTTAGTTGATGACAGGTCGGTCATCTATTACCCGATTCTTTGTAGGGCGTATGTGATAAACGGTGGTAAGCCAAATACCCTTCGACCGGTCGTGACCTGGTCGGCATGTCACGAACGCAACATTGGTCGCGTTGGCGTTTTGCCTTTCTTGGTCGGAGCCAAGTCGGCAAGTTAGCCAGTCGCCTTGCTCAGGAGCTAGCTACGGAAGGGGCGTGGCTTCAACTTAGGGAGGTTTCATCGCCATCGCCGGCCTTCCACCAACGTAGATATGTCGGTCGTCGCAAGAGTCCGATGCGCCATCGACGATTGGGTCACAGATTTCTAATGGAATGCTGGGCCCAAGCCGTGGCGTCGGGGTTCGTACTACTAGCAAGCATCGATGCACCGTTGGAGGGCTGAGATTCTAAATTTCGAAGTTTTGAAGCTGAGTTTGTATTCCGAACAAGGACACACAAAGTTTACTGGTAGTACAACTTCAGATTGTCGGCATTTCAAGTCCGGAGAATGGCGCTTCCTTCTAGAGTCTCCAGTCGATAAGCTCTCGGCCCGTAGGTGTCCGCTATCTTGTAGGGTCCTTCCCAGTTCGAAGCCAACTTTCCCTGGTCTAGAGGCTTCGAAACTTCTGCCTTTCTTAAGACCAGGTCTCCGGGCCTGAAAAGCTTTGGCTTAACCCTGGTGTTATAGTATCGGGCCACTCTCTGTCGGTAGGAAGCCATGCGGAATTGAGCCTCACACCGGAGTTCGGGTAGGAGGTCCAGGTCGGCTCTTCGACACTCGGAGTTGCCCGGCTCTTGGTACTGCTCGACTCTAGTTGATGGTAGCCCGATCTCGAGTGGAATCATCGCCTCTGACCCATAGGCCATGTTGAAAGGAGACTCCCCGGTCGGGACACGGGGTGTTGTTCGGTACGCCCATAGGATAGAATTCAGTTCCTCGACCCAGAGGCCTTTGGCTTCATTCAGTCGAGTCTTGAGTCCATGCAGAATAGTCCGGTTAGTTACCTCAACCTCGCCGTTGGACTGTGGGTGTCCGACCGAGGTCAGTTGGTGCGTGATATGAAATCTTGCACAGAACTCCCGGAAGTCTCGATTGTCGAATTATCGTCCATTATCGGTGATAATGGTATGCGGTAGTCCGAACCTGAAGATGATAGACTTCTGGATGAAGTCTTCCATCTTCCGCTCGGTGATCTGCGTCAGAGGTTCGGCTTCCACCCACTTAGTAAAGTAGTCGATTGCGACGACTATAAACTTTCTTTGGTCAGATATCGGAGGGAAAGGATCGAGTATGTCGATCCCCCACTGGGCGAAGGGCCACGGGGCGACAATAGGAGTGATTTGGTTGGCTGGTCGGTGTTGTAGGTTAGCGTGCCTTTGACACGGCTCACACCTCTGAACCAACTCGACCGCATCCTTTCTCATGGTGGGCCAGTAATAACCCTGCCGTAGGACTTTGTAGGCCAAGGATTTGCCTCCCAAATGATTTTCGCAGATCTCTTCATACACTTCTCTGAGTGCGTAGTCCGCGTCAATCGATCCCAAGCACCTGAGCAAGGAAAGAGAGAACGACCTTTTGTAGAGTCGGCCATCTATTATCACGTATTGGGAGGCCACCCATCGGAGTCGCTTGGCTTTCGTGGGGTCTTCAAGGCTGGTTCCGTCGGTCAGATACCGAATGATCGGATCTATCCAGCTTGGTTCGGCCGCTAGTTGCAGCACCTTCTCGGCCCTATCGATGCTCGGTTGCTCAAGACTCTCCACCAATGTCCGACCCAAGGCATCGTAGGCCGATGTCGCGAGCCTGGAGAGTGCATCAGTCCGAGCATTCTCCAACCTAGAAATGTGGAAGATCTCGAAATACTTAAGGTGTGTCACGAGATCTCTCACCTTCTGGAGATATTTTATCATGGTCGGGTCTCGCACCTCAAAGTCACCTTTAACTTGCCCCACGATCAGCTGAGAGTTGGAAAAGACTCTGAGGCTGTCGATTCCGAGCTCCTTCACTACTCTCAAGCCAGCAAGGAGTGCTTCATACTTGGCTTGATTATTGGAGGCTTTGAAGTCGAATCGGAGGGCATACTCGGTAACCACTCCCTCTGAGTTGGTGAGCAGGAACCCAGCCCCGCTCCCTCGAGCGTTGGAAGCTCCGTCGATGTGCAACACCCAGATAGACCCGAGGTTAGGTTCAGAGATTGCGACTTCTCCGGGGCTCCCGCCTTCCGATCCTTGGTCGGACGTCGGGCACTCTGCAATAAAGTCGGCCAAGACCTGGGCTTTCAAGGCTGGTCATGGTCGTTACTGAATGTCGAACTCACTTAGCTTCATTTTCTATTTTGCCAATCGTTCTGATGTGTTGGGGCGACGCAATATCGCCCTCAGGGGCTGGTCGGTGAGGACCACGATAGCGTGCGCTTGAAAATACGGAAGGAGTCGTTGTGCAGACACGATTAGGGCAAATATCATTTTCTCTGCCTTTGAGTATCGAACTTCGGCTTCGTAGAGTACTTTGCTAGTGTAGTATATGGGTTGGTGAATTCGGCTCTCGTTCTCCCGGACGAGCACTGAGCTAACTGCCTCTGGGGAGGTTGCCAAATAGAGTACAGCATTTCTCCGACTTTCGATTTTACAAGCAGTGGCGGGGAGGCCAGGTACCTTTTCAGGTTCTCGAAGGCCTGCCGGCACTCATCCGACCAAGAGAAGTCCTTCACCTATCTCAGGGTCTTAAAGAATGGGAGGCATCTCTCTGCCGATCGAGAGATGAATCGGCTGAGCACGATGATCCTTCCGTTAAGCTGTTGTACCTTCCTTTTGGTACCCGGGTGCCGCATGTCGATGATTGTCTTTATCTTCTCAGGGTTAGCCTCAATTTCTCACTGAAAAATGAGGAACCCGAGGAACTTTTTCGAAGTCACCCCGAAGGCGCATTTAGTCGGGTTTAACTTCATCCGATGTCGTCGAAGAGTGCGAAAAATTACTTCGAGATCTTGGACATGATCTGAGGCCTGCGCACTTTTCACCAACATATCATCCACGTATACCTCCATATTGCGCCCGATTTGGCCTTTGAAGACCTTATTGATGAGTCGCTGGTAGGTGGCTCCGATATTTTTCAGTCCGAAGGGCATTACCCTGTAGCAGTAAAGGCCCTTGGCGGTCACAAAGGCTGTGTGCTCCTCATCTTCGGACGCCATCCGGATCTGATTATATCTGACAAAAGCATCCATGAAGCTGAGCAGTCGATAGTCGGACGTCACGTCTACCAGCTGGTCGATTTTTGGAAGTGGAAAGCTGTCCTTCGGGCAGGCATGATTTAGGTCGGTATAGTCGATGCAGATCCTCCACCTCCCGTTGGCTTTTTTTACCATGACAACATTGGCGAGCCAATCAGGATACGTGATTTCTCTGATGAAGCCCGCCTCGAGTAGCTTGTCCACTTCCTCATCGATGGCCTTCTGTCTTTCAGGAGCGAAAGACCGCTTCTTCTGCCTCACCGGCCTTATTTCAGAGTTGATGTTGAGTCAGTGAGTCATCGTCTCTGAGGGGATGTCGGACATATCCACTACCGACCAAGCGAATACGTCGGTATTGGTCTTCAGCAGCTCCACTAGCTGCCGTTGCTCGGGGTCGGATAATTGGGATCCGATCCAGACCACTCGTTCGAGATTCTCCGCTATCGGGACGAAAACCAGCTGTTCGGCCGGTTCGCCCCGTTCTTCCTCTCTCCACTAGTCTAACTTGTCGGCTGTCAAGGAGTCTTTCGCTTCATTATTTCGAGCAGAGATCTGGAAGCATCGTCAAGCGAGTTGTTGATCCCCGTGCATCTCTCCGACTTCATTTTTGGTCGGAAATCAAACCAGCATATGGTAGGTCGAGACTATGGCTTTGAGGGCGTTTAGCCCGGATCTTTCAAGTATGGCGTTGTAGGCCGAAGGTACTTGGACGACCGCAAAAGTTAAGTGGACGGTGCTTTGTCGTGGTTCGGTTCCAGCTGTCACGGAAAGAGTAACTTCTCCTTCCATCATGACAGCCTCCCTGGCAAAACCCACCAGGGGCGTGGAGACTCTTTCGAGTCGATCAGCCGACAGTCGCATTCGAGAGAAGGTCGAGTAAAATAAAATATTAGTCGAACTTTCATTATCAACAAAGATCCTTCTTACATCATAATTTGCTATTGTTGCTGAGACAACAACAGCATCATCATGGAGAGTTTGGATTCTCCGAGCATCCTCATCTGTAAAAGTAATTACATCGTCTTGGCGGAGCTTCTTCATTGGCTCCCCTCCAGCAGTCGTCTCCGGGTCCAGTCGTTTAGAGATCATGCTGATGACTCCGGTCGTGGGCTGATTGTTCGCTGCCTCTTTAGTCGGTTGGGGTCGTCGGTCGAGTCGGCGGTTTCCTTCGAAATTTTTTGAGATACCCCCGACGTATGAGGGCCTCAATTTCATCCTTGAGCTGGATGCACTGCTCGGTGTTGTGGCCGTAGCCTCGATAAAATCGGCAGTACTTTCACCGATCGAGGCCTTTTGCCTTCAAAGGCGGTGGCCGTCGCAAATATTCTTCCCCTTCGATTTCTATCAAAATTTGCGCACGAGGAGCAGAGAGAGAAGTGTAGGAGTCATACCTGGGACGCATCGGCCTCGGACTTCACCGTCGAGGCGATCTCGGGCTCCGTCGCTGGGGTGAGACCTGTTTGTCGATCGGGGGCCTGCTGGGCTCGGTAGGGGCCCGACCTTTCCTTTGCTTCTCCTTCGGGCCCTTGGCCTCAGTCAGATGTCGGTCGGAAGCTCCTTCGTCTGCACGTATGTATTTGTACACGCGCTCCAACAGTTCGGCGTATGTCCGAGGGAGGGTCTTGTCCAAGGAATATGTAAATCGGGACCCCCATAGCCCCCTCTTCATGGCTGAGATAGCCATGTCTTTGTTGAGGTCCCGAACCTCGAACGTGGCCGTGTTGAATCGCATCACGAAGTATCGGAGCATCTCGTTTTCTCCTTGCTTGAGGAAAAAAAGGCTGTCCGAGGTTCGTGGGGGCTTCCGGTTGGTGCTGAAATGGGCCACGAAAGCATGTTCGAGTTGACCGAAGGAGTGGATGCTTCCTGAGCGAAGGCCGGAGTACTAGGCCCTAGCAGCCTTGCGAAGTGTGGCGGGGAAGCCGATGCAGAGAAGAGCATCGGTTGCCCCTTGGATCGTCATGAGAGCCTTGTAGCTCTCCAGATGGTCAACTGGATCGGTGGAGCCGTCATAGGACTCCACATGAGGCATCTTGAACCGACTAGGGATCGGCTCGTCGAGGATGAGTCGGGAGAGAGGTTGGGCGGTCTGGAAGTCGACGTCGTTCGAAGACTTCTGTCCATCCACCTGAAGCTGGGCAAGTCGACGGTCAATTTCTTCGAACCTGCATTCGTATTCGTCGGCCCGTCGGTGCTGGGAGACCCTGGGGGTGGAGTCTCCCGACGAATCTGAGAGGGAGGCAGACGGTGTTCGCGGCCGCTTCTTCTTCCTCGCTCATTCTAGCTGGGAAGGAGACGGTCGTCGGGACCGATGGGTATCATGCCGTGGCCGCCTCTCCTCCTCTCGGTGAAAGTGCTGTGACAGCTGCTCCAGAGGAGGAGACGGAGACCGACGCGGGCGTCGGCGACTGCTCCTGGAGGGCATCGGGTGTGCTACCGGTTGCCCCGCCGGCGATTGCGGCAACCGGGTTGGTTGTTGTTGAAGGCTCTTGATTGCATCCGTCAGCACAGTAATCTGCCGCACAATCGCCGTAATTTGCGCCTCCGTAGGCACCACAGGATGCGGAGAGCTGGACTCCGCCATGGAGGGTGGAGGAGAGGTCTCTTTCCAATGGGAAGAGTGTCTCGCCGATCCGGTGGCCCTCGATCGTCGAGTCCTGATTCTTGTCATTCCGAAAGGATTTTTTCAAGCTCTGTGGAGGTCAGACCTACCCCCTTCCTGGCGCGCCAAAAACCTGTTGCGGCCAATCCCCTCGTCGCCTGGTCGCCGTGAACGAGCACCTGCAAGGGAAGTCCATACTGACCGGAGATACCTCTGGCGGGGACCCTCCGACGGTCAAGTCAGAGAGGAGACTAGGCAACAGTAGAAAAGAATCAGGGAAACTCAACGAGAGAGGGAGAGAGAGAGTCCAGGGATTTCGAAAGAACCTCCTCCGCAGCACTGTTGCCTTCCCTGTTTTATAGTAGGGCGCGGCGTGATGCCGCCATTAATGGTGCAGACAACTGGGGGAGTTGTTAAATCGCCGAAGGCTGTCAGAGTCACCGCGGACTGTCAAGTCACCGTGGGTTGTCAAATCGCTGGGATTAATCTATGTCCTTGGCAGGACAATGTCCCAGGGCGGCTATGTCGCATACCTTTATCAGGACGGCGGCCCTCAGCAATCGTACGGTGTTCGAGGGAGCCGACCAGCTGGGATGTCGGGTGAAGACCCAGGGACCCCCCGACGGTCAGTCTGATGCGTTGCGAAAGTCGGAGGTCGGGCTCCATCGTTCGGTCAGTCGGAAACGGAAAGGGTCTGCCCGACCGACATACTTTTGGTCAGACGGTGTCGGTAGTCGTCGGTCGGTAGAGTCGGAAGCCGGTCAGATGGGCCCGACGGTGAGTCGGCGTGAGAGAGATCGGTCGGTATATTCCAACAAAATTGTATCCGAGGATCTCTAGATCCGCTCATTCAAACATTCTTCTTCATTTTTTATTGTTTGAATCTTTATTATTCCTCAAAATTTGATTTAGACATCAGAAGAATCTTGCCAAATAAAATCCGATAACCTTCACTGCTCTTCTTTTTCTTCTTTTTTGCCGGTCTGACCTTTTGCTTTGAACATAATTCCTATTTCCAGTTTCTAACCGATCCATTCAAGCCCCAATCTCAAAGCACATCTAATTAGTCAGATCGTATTTTGATGGCAACAGTCATCATCTTTACCGGCCTCGCTATTCAAGATCAGAAACTTCTCGCTTTATAGACAGCCTTGCCAAAGAAGGTTGGCCCGTGCTAGATTTTTTCGTTCCCTAGAACGAATCGGAAACATAATCACATTTAATTTCTCCAACGGTCCTTGCCCAAATTTGTAAGGAGAACAATAAACAAACGCCTCAATTTCTCTTTCAAACCTTGTAACATGGAACCCATCTTCTCCCCACCAACTTGTCCAAATGAGGACGATCGCTTTTGCAATTCTCTATGCTTGGGAAAGAGAGAAACAATCAGATCTTCTGAAATACGAATCGAGATGCCCACGCTTTGGTATCTCTGCCATCTTAGAAATCTTTAGCAACCGGTCCACTCGACTATTACTTTAGGTGCTTGCATCTACAAATTACAACTCAGATTCCTTGTTATATTGCAACCACTTTCTCTCTTTATATTTTTTTTCAAATTTCCTTGTTTCTTCTTAATCTTCCTGCTTTGTAATATTCTGATTTACCTTCTTAATGAAATCAATGGGCAGCTGTATCTATCATTAAAAACAAGAATAATTAAAAATAGAACCGGCTGGGATGACTATATGGTGAAGAAATGTCGGTTGGCATAGCTTGCCGATTCATAGAGTTGTCCGATGTTTGCTCTTTTTTTGCGGATAAAAAATTTATCTAAAAAATTATATTTTTTTAGATAAATATTTTTTAAATAATATTTAGACAAAAAAATAATTTATTTATATTCTTTTATATATTGAAAAATGGTTCGACGATCTATTACCTATGTTCTTTTGTATTACTATTTTTCTGGATAAGTAACTGTGATCTATCTATATTTTTCATAATATCTTTTATTATATAAATATTATATTATATTAATATATATTATTTTATATAAAATATATTATATAAATATATATAATATAATATATTTTTATATTTTTAATATTATAATATATTAATATATTATATTATTATAATATATTATATTATATTAAATTATATTATATTAATATATATAAATATGTAAGAATATATTATATTATTATATTATAATAGTATATTATATTATTATATTATTATTTATAATATTATAGTATAAAATATTAATATATTATGTTATTTTATTGTTATATATTATTATAATATAATATATAGTATTATATAATATTATTATATATTATAATATAGTATAATATATTAAAAATATTAATATATAATATATTATAGTATTATGTTGTAATATATTATTATATTATTATAGTATTATATAAATATATAATATAATATGTTTTATTATTATATATTATATATTATATTTGTTATACTAGTATATTATAATATATATAATATTAATATATTATATTATTATATTATATTATATTATTATATTATATTATATTATTATATTATATTAATATTATATTATATTATAATATTACAAGATATTAATATAATATAATATATATTATATAATATTATTATATATAATAATATAGTATAATATATTATAAATATGAATATATAATATATTATAGTATTACATTGTTATATATTATTATATTATTATAATATATTATATAAATATTATATAATATTATATTATTATATGATTAAGGGTATATTAGAAATGAATTAAAAATATTACTTTTTCGATTGATGGAAAAATAATTTAGATACCCTATAAATGGATAAGATTTTTTTTATTTCATAGGTAAATGCTATATATGGAAAAGTAACTTATCCATCTTAAAAACTGTGATAACATGGGTAAGTTGATCGATAAAAAAATTGATCAATTTTTTTATGATATTTATCCACTAAAGAATAAGTTCGTGAAGCAAATAGTTATGTCAATTAGCCTGTAGATTATGACTACTAGGATGTGGGATGACACCTGAGGACTGATATTTGAGGATTTAGTTTGCTGATAGGAGTGGGCTTCCTTATCTAACAACCATAGAATCTTTACTTCTTATTATCTCCAATGAGGCTAATCATGAGCCGAGCCTGGGCACAAAAAATATCAAATTGAGAATTTTTTTTGTGTACCATGGGCGGTGCAGAACGTGCACATCGCTCGCGATGATGGCTCACACATGGAGCCGGGGTGCAGCGCGTGAAAAAAAAATTTTTTTCTTCAAACTCTATGCGTGAGCCAATCACCGCGGGCTATGTGTATGGTTATGCACCGCCCACGATATATAAAAAAATTTATTATTAAATTTTAAATAGACCCGAATCACAGCCGCACTAAAAAAAAAAAATCTTGATTTAGGCCCGAGGCCTGGCCCATGATCTTAGGCCTTCAGATTAAAAAAAAAAGGAAAAAAAAAAAAAAAAAAAGAGAGACCCGTCATTACATCGTTGTCGTGTCATCCTCTCTGTTTGCTCCTCCGGCTTCTTGAGGGAGTGACACTGGAACCTGGATCTGAGAGGTTAGCCGGGTCAAGGTTAACAAATGGCCCGGCCCAACTCGACCTAGCGAAGCAAATCGCCGTCTGTAAAGTCGGCAAAGACGTTACCGGCTTTATACTCGCGTGGGGCTCACCGTTACTCCAAACGGCTCGCTGTAAAAGAATGGATGATTTCTCTGGATCTTCCGTTCCCCGTCGTGGGGAAAACTCTCCTTCTTCGACTCCTCGTTCTTTCCCGCCCCATCACACAACGGCGGCCGCGATTGGTGGCTCCGCCGTTCTCCGCCACCCGTCTCCAGCCGGGTGGGGGTTCAATGGAGGAGGTCGACGCCAAGAAACGTCGAACGGGTGCGGACGACTCCAATGTGCATCCGTAGGTTCGTATGTCTCGCTCTAGAGCACTGAAAGATTGATGGACGAAGAAGCGAAGAGACGGAAAGCGAAAAGAAAATGTCAGAGGAGGAGGAGAGAGAGAGAGAGAGAGAGAGAGAGAGAGAGAAAGAGAGGCGGTTAAGTGCAGGTGGTTTGGGACGTGCGGATTTTGAGGTAGAGAAAAGTCTTTCCTTTGAGAACCCTAGAACCCTAATTTTCTTGAATCTTTCATCTCGAATTGTAATGCTTTTCTCTTTCGCCATGGCTTATTACTGAAGAAAGGGAAAATAATGAAAAAGAAAAGATTTGGCTAAAGTTTTGTCATATCTTTGATATAAGACCGGCCTAATAAGATGATGAGAGTTAACTGGATCTGGTAACAATGGAAAAGAAATCTGATATGCCTTGAGATGGTATAATGTTTGTCGTTTTTCGCTCTTAGTCTCGATGTGACAATTTTACTCTTAGAACTGCTAACCGCATCACAAGTTTTGTAGCAGTAAAATTGAAAAAGCTTGCTGAAGTAGATATCGGAGGAATTCAGTTTTGTACTACTGTTTAACATGTTTCATGACGTATAAAGAATAAAGATCCTGCATGCATGATAGGCGCCTTCTGCAGGACTATATGTTTTGTCAGTACGAGATGTGCCAGTATAACGCAAGGCTGTTGTTAATTTAATACTTTCAATGATTTACTAGTGTTTTATTATTGGTGCTTCCCTGCACATGCTTCAAGACTGTCTCACCTTTGGAGCTGTGATGGGAGTTTTAAATGTTTCTTTCGGTTGTTAAGTGCCGGCCATGTTTTTTTGTCACTCCACTAGATGAATAAAGAAGCGCCCCTTTCATGGCTGAGAGAAACTTCTCCAATTTTCTTTCTTTTGTGTTTATTTCTGTAGCATTTACTTCCTGCGGTTGCTACATCCATTGGTAGAATGTTTTAGTTCCCCTATCTGAAGTTTGAGTATTTCCTGTTAAATTTTTTTTTTGTGCATGTAGCATCACTATAGTCACATTTTCTTATGCACGCCCCCTCTATTCTCCCTTCGTTTTCTTCCCCCCTCTATAAGTTCCACACTCTTGAGATTGCAGTCAGTACATTTTCCATAACAGGTTGTCTCTAGTTTAGTGGATGCAGATGTCAATACCAGAATTTCATGCATCTGAAGTGATATGTCATGTCAGATCTTTATTTATGCAAAAATCCATATCTAGGCTTACCAATTTTTATAAATGTATGTATGCATTTGCATGTCTAAATTCTCAGCTCTGACACAAATGTTGCAAGTTATTCAATTCAATCCATAGGATAGTTGCTGAGGTTGCATTACTATCTTGGCACACAAAATATGCAACTTGATGTTTGGGGTTCCCCTGGTTGCTTTATACCAAGTTTTCATTGTCTCTTGCTTTTTATTGATAATGCAGCCATCATTTCCCAAGATCCATCAGATGGAGTTGCTTTATATAGTGTCTGATGCAATATGCTTTCTGATAAATGTTTGACTTATGATGGTTTCTGCAAATAAAATTCTAGTAATGAATGTTCCGTGCAGTTCAAAGTGTAACTACATCTGTCTTCTTATATTAGTAAAACCTAAATGCTCCTTTACAAGAACTGTAAATCTGCTAAAAGGATTTTAAAATAATAGAAGTTTAAAAATAACATATGCCTAATGAGAATAAACCTAGATCTGGAGCACTTAATTCATAAGATATACCTTAAACTTATGGTCATTTTTTTAGCTTGCAAACCTTGGATTTTGACTAAGGTCGTAGAGTTGACATTTATAGATCCTAACAAAGATGCTTTCAATGAATTTAAGAGCACAAATTTGATGTTTGAGTGTTTTCTTTTGAAGAAAAGCCTCTGTATGTTGGTGGTATATATAAAATTTGAACCTTTCAATTGTGTGTGTGTGTGTGTGTGTGTGTGTGTGCATGTGTGTATTAATCTAAGCCTTTTGATCTAAGAATCTTGGATGCATCATATGCCAGACTTTGCAATATGAAAACAACTTGCCTTCGATTTTCTTTGGAAAAAAGAAGTAAAAAAAAAAAAAAACACTCTTGCTTTCCTAAAGCATACTAGATGTGTTTTTTTTTTTTTTAGTGATAGTCTTTGCTTCCAAATTTTCCAATTTTTTTTTGCCATATCTTTAAGATAAGACAGGCCTGATAACATGACGACAGAGTTAACTGGATCTGGTTGCAAAAGAAAAGAAATCTGATATGCCTTGATATTGTACAACATTTTTTTTCACTCTTAGTCTCAATGCGACAATTTTACTCTTAGAACTGCCAAACGCATCACAAGATTTGTAGCAGTAAAATTGAAAAAGCTTTCTGAAGTAGATACTGGAGGAATTCTCTTTTGTACTACTGTTTAACATGTTCCATGACGTATAAAGAATAAAGATCCTGCATCCATGATAGGTGCCTTCTGCAGGACTACATGTTTTGTGGGTACAAGATGTGCCAGTATAATGCAAGGCTGTTGTTAATTTAATACTTTCAATGATTTACTTGTGTTTTATTATTGGTCCTTCCCTGTGCATGCTTCAAGGCTGCCTCACATTTGGAGATGTGGAGTTTTAAATGTGTTTCTTTCAATTGTTAACTGCTGGACATGTTTTTTTGTTACTCCACTGGATGAATAGAGAAGTGGCTCTTTCATGGCCGAGAGAAACTTCTCCATTTTTCTTACATGTTTATTCCAGTAGCATTTATTCCCTGTGGTTGTTACATGCATTGGTAGAATGTTTTAGCTCCCCTATCTGAGGTTTGAGTATTTCCTGTTTTTTTTTTTTTTTGTGCATGTTTATGGTCCAGCCTTAGGATCAGTGTAGTCACATTTTCTTGAGCCCCCCCCCCCCCCTCCTCTTCTTCTTCTTTTTTGTTTGTTTTTTTTTTTTTAAATAAGTTCCACACTCTTAAGATTGCAGTCAGCACATTTTTCATAACAAGTTGTCTCCAGTTTAGTGGATGCAGATGTCAATACCAGAATTTCATGCATCGGAAGTGATATGTCATGCCAGATCTCCATGTATGCAAAAATCCATGTCCGCGTTTACCAAGTTTTATAAATATATGCATGTATTTGCATGTCTAGATTCTCAGCTTTGACGCAAATGTTGCTAGTTATTCCATTCAATCCATAGAATAGTTGCTAAGCTTGCATTACTATCTTGGCACACAAAATATGCAACTTGATATTTGGGGTTCCCATGCTTGCTTTATACCAAGTTTTCATTGTCTCTTGCTTTTTGTAGATAATGCAGCCAGCATTCCCAAGATCCATCAGATGAAGTTGCTTTATATAGTGTTTGATGTAATATGCTTTCTGATAAATGTTTGACTTTTTATGATCGTTTCTGCAAATAAAATTCTAGTAATGAATGTCCCATGCAGTACAAAGTGTAGCTAAAAGGATTTTAAGGTAATAGAAGTTTAAAAAGATATACCTTTTTATAAGATACACTTTAAACTTATGGTCATTTTTCTAGCATGCAAACTTTGGATTTTGACTAAGGTCATAGAGTCGACATTTATAGATCCCAACAAAGATGCTTTCAACGAATCTAAGAGCAAAAATTTGATGTTTGGGTTTTTTTTTCAAGAAACTCTGTATGTTGGTGGTATATATAAAATTTGAATCTTTAATTTTTTTTGTTTTGTGTGTGTGTGTGTGTATTAATTTGAACCTTTTGATCTAGGAATCTTGGATGCATCATATGCTAGACTTGCAATATAAAAACAACTTGCCTTTGATTTTCTTTGAAAAAAAAAAAGTAAAAAAATACTGTTGCTTTCCTAAAGCATACTTGATGTGGTTTGGAACCATCATGCTTCCAAATTTTCTTAAATTTGAAGGTGCTAGCTTATTAAGTTGGTAGTGTTCTTGGCAGTTGGATCATGTAACTTGGGATGGAATTCTACCTTCATCAGGGTTTTGTATGGGGTCAATTTACTCCACCCATCGGATACTGACTCGCCACGGATGTAGGATGGGTATGGATAATGGTAAAACCCGCCTCGAACCCCACACGCATAACTCTTCACAAATCTCCTCCCTGGGGCAAAAAAAAGTTCATTTGTATGCAGAAAAATCGATTCTTTTAGCTCTACCTGACCCCATCTATCCAAACAACTCTTGTCTCACTCTACTCGCCAACCCTGCCTTGCCTCACTTGGAGGTCACTACAGGGTGGGTACGGATAATGGCCTACCTGACCCATTCCCATTCTAGGGGTTTTGTGGGTTGGGAGTATTTTGGAGAGGGCTACCCCAATGTAGCTTATTGCCTAGTGGCCCTTCTATCAAAATAGAGGTTTCTTGAATCTAAATTGTTGTCCTTAAGGCATTTTCGGTAGCATACTCTTTAAATGGTTTAGGAATAACCCTTCATTCCTTATGTTTAAAGGGGTAAAAGAAATGGTTCATGACACCATGTCTAAGATCAAGATTAATGTTTAGCAACATCGATCTTTCTCATGTGCTGCTTTCCTTGCAACGACTTTGCGTATCATGAGATCTTTATACTTCTTGATGAAAAAAGAGAAGACATTTTTTTATCATAAGCCATCTATTCTGTTTGATCATCCTTACTTACATGTAGAAGACTTGGTTTTCACCTTGAACTCTTCAAGTTATGGTTGTCACCTTTGGGAATTTAGGGTTCTCAACTGTTCAACTTGTTGCAAAGGCTTTTTCCTTGGGTTGCCACATTCTAAAGATGTCATTGCACCTTGATTTGAATGTGCTGCTGACATTCCTTTTGATTTTTTATCCTCATTCAGTACTGGAGTTATGTGACTTCCTTAAACCTTGAGGCAAGAAGATCAAGTACTTTCAGCTCTAGAAGTAGATTGAGATTTTTTTTCTTTTTAAAAAAAAGTGTTTCATTGCCTCAACTCTGCTACTTTTAAAGGTATAGGAATTCTCTCCACATTTGATATGTTATAGCTTTTGTCTTCACTATAATCTGTTTACAGTAATCTGTTTACTTTTAAAGGCTACAGTAACTGTTTACATGTAAAGAGAATTTATCTGTTTGCTGCTTTTCGATTGTGTCTCTTGCATCTATGTGAACCATGTGTATATGAATGACCATATATTTTTAAGAAAAAAATACCTTCAAGAAGTAGTTTTCAGTTTAAAGTATGTCCTATCGTTGCTCATGAATCAATTATTCTGACAGTTCTTAAGTTTATCTTTGTAAAGTTGAATTTCTATTGCACATGTTAACTGATGCTTTCACATTGCTTGAAAGATCAGGTCTGTATTTTTCCATTATATAGTTAATAGAACAGGATCAGCCTCAACTCTTTGTTATTTCTTTGTAGGCAAACTTCCCTTGTCCAATCATATGCTTGGCACAATTTATAGTGTTGCATGTGCTTCTCTGCAAAACTCAAAATAGTTGCTTCATTCTAGTTTAGTGAGCTAGCTTAAGATACATGTTGTCATTACCACTCTACAGTAGTTTTTGGAGAACAAATCTGTCACATTTTTATATACCTCTTGCTGGTAGTTACTGAGCAGTAGTCAGTAGATAGTGAGTGATGCTTTTGTGCAAATTTTTTTTTTCTCACTTTAGTTGGTGTTATTCCCTTGTAACTTTAATTTAGTAGGTGGGTTTCCTGTAGCTGTTATCAGCAACTATTCAGATGCTATGAGAAGACATGTCTCCATGTATGCAAGTAATTTTCTTAAGCAGAGATACCTGTCATATTATTAGTAGTCCTAGTTGGAAGTCTGCTTGACAGAGTAAAGTAACTGTTCTTTGGATCATGTCACACCACATATAAATGAGTGCTGAGTATTGTTCTTGCTCCTGATCATACATTGATGTTATTGCGGATAACAAACCATAGAAGCCTTGACAGCTAGGCCGATGGTCTCTAAAGATGATGCACATTGATCACTTGTCATCTTCTTACTGCAATTGAAGTCTGTTGCAAGAATTGATTATGTTCATATCAAAGTAATAAATATTGAAAATATATAAAGGTTTGATATTTCAAAATAATTACCTGAGCTTGGGAGCTCTTGCTTGTGTGCCATCCGTTTGCTGTTGAGGTTGGCATAACTCGAGATGAATAGGTGCATGTGAGTTCTGAGTCATAGTAAGACCATATGGAATAATGGTATCCTTACTAGCTCCTCCATTTAACTCATTTGTTGCACACACCTGCAATGCAAATTTCGTGCATAGTAATTTATAATAATAATCTATTATTTTTTCAGGGATTGAACAAGATCTTAAATGTCATTGGCATGGGGTGGTGCTAAAGAGTGGCTAGCATATTACAGCTGTGTTGACCCGTATGTCATGTGCCAAAACAAAAAAAAAAATATTAAGAAAGGATTTAAAAATCAAAAACTTTTTTTCTAACCATGTCTAAACGAAAGTATTAAAAAAGGATTAAATGGGTCTTGTTTTGAACTAGTGCTAGTGTTGATATTGGCTCGGCAGGGTAGCCAAACCAGCATAGACTAGTACAAAAATTCTTGTGATTGAATTAATCTAGTTTTATACCAAATCAATACATATTTTATATAGAGCATGGCATGTGCGAAGCATCTGGCGGTGGAAACATGGAGATTATAGCTTCATGAGTGCTAGACTCTGGAGTTTGGATTATAGAGCAAAGTAGATATCTTGTATCTCAAACTCAATACCTTCTTACGTAACTCCATGTTTTCTTGACGTATGAGGTTTACCTGCTTGTAGAGTTCCATGTTTTCGTTGTGAATGAGGTACCCCTGTAACAAATTCTAGAAATTTAGGCACTTGTTAACATTTAAAAATGATTTAATTGACTATTATATATTGATAAACCTTTCGGTTCAACTCTTGAATTTCATCAGTTAGAATTTGCTCCTACAACAGAGAAAATAAACACATCAAATAGAGAAAAGATGGATAAGGATTAATAACAACATTTGGTGAGGTCATAACCTTTTTCTTTCGGACAGAACGGAGACTCATTTCAAGTTGGTTCTCTAGATTTTGTAGACCTTTGACATTTAAGCCAGACAACTCTTCTCCCATCAATTGCCTACAACCATCGATTAAAATTTTGAATATGATATATCTTAAATTTATTTAATAGTGTAATAATCAACATTTTTCCACCCTTGTTCGCCAATAGGATTTATTCATTTTTTTATGGATTTTCAAATAGCTCTTGTAATAGCATAAAAGATAGTGCATGGTATTCTGTACCGATCTGAATCGATCGAGACATCCCATACCATACCATACCGGTGGGGAACCAGTTCGGTTCAGGCCAGTTTTTCAGAAAATGGCCTGAATCAGATCGAATCGGTTGGTTCGGTACAGTATCGGCCCGAACCACCCGATATCGAGCGATTCGGTATGGTAGTGGTTCGGTCCGGTTCGGTTTGATTTTTTTTTTCTGACCATTGGGTGGGATTTTTGTTGAATTTTTTATTGTTGGTACGGTATGGTATGGCACTGTACTAACCAGGAACCCATATGGGCCTCGGTACCGGTTCCTGAAATCTTGAGGTAGTGTGATGGCATTGAGCAAATGTAGGCTAAAGATCTACTATGATTAATTATAAAAATCTTGTTTATTGGTATGGCTGCAACTTGCAGGACTAGTTAGTTTATGTTTATAATTATGTATAGTCTAGACACTTATTTTTGCTTTTTTTTGAGCTAAGGTAGGAGTTAATGGTTTTGTGGCCGAGATCATAAATGAAACTATTGTTCTAAAACATATTTGACACCAAGGTTCACAATATTAGTATCAAAGCCGCTCGTACCGGTACGATGTTGGTATGCACAGTATGGGGTTTGGTCCGATGTACTGATACTCGATATGCTTCCAGTATCGAGCATCGGTTCAATACTAATATGGTGTGATACACCCAGTAGTTGGTTTGACCCATACATGTTGACCCATATGTCTAGTCACCCATTAGCATATACAGATCAGTTTCATGCTAGGACTAGGAGTTTCTATTTTTAGTTGCTTAAAAACCATCAAAATTGCTAACTTTGATCTAGTTCAATGGCTAGCCATTGGCATCGAGAAATTAAAGTATATAAAACCCTTAAGCTTTGATTTCTTTTGTCTTCTTTATTCTATCATGCTTCTCTTACTCCCATCGCTTCTATGACCATCTTGCACTGCCTTAGCAGTCTTTTCATCATCTCTCTCTCTCTCTCTCTCTCTCTCCGATTTCTTATGCCTTCCATCATCCATCCCACTCTGCAACAATTTTGAGCATTGAGTAGTGCTAGTCGATATGGGGCGTATAGTATGAGCTTCCTAACCATATTGATACGATACAAATGCTTGGTTCACCCCCATTCCAATACATGGTATAATTTTGTGCTACCTCCAATATCATACAATGTGCCTATGCATGGACATACCATATTGATCTAACCATTTGGCAATATTTCGATATGAGTTGTAGTATCGAGGTTTAAAAATTTGATGCTAGGCTTACGACTAACGTTGTAAATGGGTCAAGTCACCCCATGATTAGAGTTGATCATGGCTAAGCCTCGGGCCTAAACTATATTCATTTTTAGCTGGTTTTAGGCCGGGCCTATTTAAAATTTGATTTTTTTTGTGCCTAAGCTTGGCCCATGATCATCTCCACCCATGATCCAATTCAACTTGACCTGGTGATGCCAGACCTAACCCATTCTTGAAGACCTGTGGGGCCAAGTTGGGTTCAAATATTAGATTTGTTCCACATTTTGAGTCGGGTCTAGATTTCATAAACTTTGACTTGATCGACTCGATCTGATCTATACACTTTATGAGTTTGTTTTGGATTTTCATATTATTTAACAACCCAACCTGACTTAACTCGAATTGACCGAAAAAAAGTATTCCAAGTCATGTTTTCTTTTCCTCTCTTAAGAGAGAAGTGCTCAAACTAATCTCACTACGTTAAGAAAAGCTAGCTATTTGGGTTAAACTTGTTGAAGCATATTGCAGTTCTGGAGAAACATTAATTCATCGACTTTTGTCCATGTTAGGAAACAATTTTATGGCAGTCAAAATTCAGTTTGATTTAGAAGTAAGAACAAAATTTTCTTTCAGTTTGATTTAGAAGTAAGAACAAAATTTTCTTCTTAAAATCTTGTTAGTAAACAAATGTAGACTTGGACCCAACTTGAACCGGACCTAGACTTGAATATTTTGGGTTGATATGGGTCATGCATAACCTCAACCTTATCCAAACTACTCGTCGGGTCTAAAATATTTTCCATGAACCTGACCCAACCTGATCATCTATTGGGTTGGGTTTGAGTCCAATATCAAGACCCAGATATGAAATCAAGTCAAGGTCAAGCATGCCTCAATCCGACCCATCCCATTTGCAGCCCTACTTGTGACTGCTAGGTTGGGCTATTGTCTCACCATCAACTCCTTTCCTCTGCATCTTGGGTCAAACTCTTGCATGTTCATCATAGTTGTTGTTGTCATCAAGATTTTCATAATTGGTGTTGAGATCACCTAATCATGGTGGAGGAGAATGAAGAGTGGGTTGAGATGGTGGGGTGAAAGGAGAGGCGCTGCTCATGCTAATTTTGGGGCTAATCTGCTTTTGGGTCAATGTCTGGAGAGGATTGGTAGGAGATAGAGGGGGAGGGAGATTCTAACTAAAGTGGGCATAAAGATTAAGGAAGGCTTGGAGAAAGGAGGTTTGAGTCAGTGGGTTGACTTGTTGAATTGATGACTTGCAAATAGGCCACCGAAACAAGTAGGTGTTTCTGAGCTGAGGTTTAAACTACTTCATGAAACTTTCTTTTGTGTTCATGATCATCATTCTAAGTGGCAAATTGGATTGTGGTATTCTAGATTGACACCTTGGCACTACTATGTTCCATGTCAATCATGTTATGTAGACTGCTTTCCAGAAAAATTATGATCAAAGAATATTCTAACAGCTTCTCTGCATTAAATATATAACCCAAAATTATCTATTAAAGTTTGTATTCTTGTCATATCTGAGCTATCATCAAACTAAAATTTGGACTAAATCCTAAATTGCAATGCTCGAGATGAAGAAAAAGGTATTCAGGATTTCTAATGCTCCTATTTAAAAGATTGTTACGGGTGCTGCTATTGGCAATATATGCTATGAGGCTGGGAAGTTCTGGAATACTGAAGCAGTCCTCTGAGTCTTGCCTTCACTTTCCATCAGAACAGCTAGGCAGATTTTATAGGCAAGATAAGATCGATTCTGATTGCAGTCCTAATAGTCCACCCTTGGTGGATTTTGAAGAAATTTTCACAGTAATTTGGTCTATTCAAGGGGTGTTTCACATATTATGTATTGTAGGGCATTCTGGTGATTTGCAATTTTAGATAGTGAAATTGGAGCAGTTCATGATGTCATAGAGTGTAATTCTCAACTTGTAGAAACTACATAACAGAAAAGACTGGTCAGAACTGTGGCTTCTTGTTCATTGATATAGAATCATGGTGGCTTGGGGTGAGACACAACTTCAGGGATATAATGAAGCTACTAGATCAGTGTAATAATCCCATTCCACAAATATGTAACTTCTGAGTATAAAAGCTGGTATATAAGACTGTAACTGTTATCACATATCGGTAACAATCATTAGTAAAATAAAAAAAATGTTTTGAAAAGGATTCATGAAGTCAAATCACATAGTGCATGCATCTTGTTGATTATTCTATGTGCACATTTCATGTGTACCAGCAGGAAGTAAGGTCTGTTTTATGATGATTTCTGATATTTTTTGATATCATCGTGTCAATGTATTGCCTTCTAGATACTTTTTAGGAATAGTTACGCACAATCTATCACCACGGGGAGAAAATGTAAGCTAATATATGATTCGAGAAACTTTGGAATATGTTGGGGATTGAAAAGTGAATGAATCTAAATGCTGATTGACCGATACTAAAAAGGAAAACAAAAAGCTGAGAAATTTAGAAAAAGGAAGTGAAACATTTTTTTGAAATATTTGGAAAAAAAAATCATAAAAGGCACTATAAATTCAATAAATGTGTGTTTCATTAAGTTGCTATAAATTTGGGTAAAAAACCTTAATTGAGAATAATTGGAATTTTTTTGAATGTTGGAGAATTTTGTACTTGGTTGCTTTTAGCTCATTTACTGTTTGCTAAATCACTCAAGCCACAGATTGACACTTGCTCCTACCCAAGATTTATGATTAGATTATATGAAATATTCTGAGGTTCAATTTTGATAATTGACGTGTATAATAATTTTCTATGAAGTTGATAAGTACAGGTTAATTGCAATGATATAGGCAGTTGTCAGTGTATTTGTGAACTGTGGGTCTGTGGACCAATTCTTTATCCAGATATTAAAGTGAGAAACCAATTCTTTAGAGGTAGTGTCACTAGTTTTATGTTGTCTCAATCTTGACATACTATTAGAGGTTCAGTAACCTGCTCTTTTGTCAAATGGCATCATTAATGATTTGGTCAATGCATTGGAATAAGCTACACTGCAAATACAAGGTGCCATATCAGCAAGAAAATGCTGGTTTGTATGATTAATCTTAAGAAATACATTTTACTTTCAGGATATGGTCAGCTAGAGAACTAGTGGTTTTATACTTCATTTCTAATCATTTATATAAATTTGATGTTTTTGCTAGTTTGTATATTATTTTCCTTATAGTGATCTTGACACTCTAGATTCCTGGGGAATAAGTGAATAATCGTTAAATTTTACCATGAGGGAATTTGTTATATGTGAATGGCTTGAAATAATGAGACATGTTGAATAATGCTAATTTGTTTATAGCAAAAAAATATGGTTATTTATTTAAATCTTCTTTATGCTATAAATATAATGGAATATTTCCAGTGGCTAGTTGGGCGTAGGAACAATCTTTAGATGTAAACAAGGTTAAGAGATGGCACCGATGATTTTCTTGTAAGTTCTGCAATTGTTGCCTCAAGCTTGCTGCCTCCCTCTGCCAAAACTAGTAAGAACAAAGAACATAATTTATTTCTTAAAATACCTTTTTAGATAATGGTAAGTCACAATGTAAAAAAGAACACAAACTAAAATCTACAAGGAATATTCCGTAAAGCCAGCATAAAAAATGTAGTATGAGCAATGCATAGTTCGTTGAATAAAAGCTCCAATGAATTTATTAATGTTTTGGTGTATAACTTAGAGTTGATATTTTATGAGGAGATGCTTTCTCAATCTTCTAAATATTCTGCATGTCTATGACTATGCATCATTTATATTTCTTTACCGGTCAAAAGTCTCTTGTGTTCTTGCATGCTTATATATTTGTATCTAATAATTATTTGTTAACAAATAATTAATAGCTTTTTCTACAAACCGAGACCTCTTGGTATTGGGTGTACCATGCTGACCCAGTAAGGTACTATTATTGGGTGCTATTATGGTACAAGGGCTTGATATGGTAGTGTCCATAGTACAGCTGTTATCTTGCCTCCAACAATGTACCATATGTCGGTAGGGATGTACTGTAATGACCTGACCTATACTGGTAAGCTATTGGTACAGGATTTGATGCTGAGACTAAAAATCTTGGAAAATATAATTTAGATGTGATTTCATTTGCTGTTCTTCTACTTTCTTACTTTTTTAAGGTATCATATGTATTATGTGGAACATTGCTTAATAAAATTGATTCAAAGTCATATGCTCAAATCATCAATAATGATTTTACAACTTATTGACATAAGAATTATCATTTGGTTTCAATGACTTAAGTTCATCTATATATGATTATATAGATCAAGGTAGTCAAAGGTGAAAGGCGTCCTTAAGGCGCTTGGGGGGTCTAGCACCTTGAGATGAGAGGCGCTAGAAAAGCGCTCATCCGAGTGAATTAAGGTGCTAAAATTGAAAAAAAAATATGATATATAAATAAATAACAACTAGAGAAAACTATTGTAATATGAATTACCATATAATTAACAATTTAAGCCTAAAACATATATAAAATAGTAAAATGGTCGACTAGTTCAAGATAAAGTATAAGATAACAAGCCATAGGCAGCTCTAAATTCATGAATGAAATAGAAAATATAATAAGTCCTAAAATTTATCAATGGAGTCTCATAAATAAAACAGAAAACATAAACAACCTTAAAGTGGAATCATATAAATGAAACAAAAAAAGATAAACAGTCTTAAAGCCTAAAGTTCATCAATGGAATCATTAGATTTAGTTCTACTTGCATAGTTGTCATCACTTTCATCTTCTCCTCCTTCATTGGATCTATATCCTTCAACATCTTCTTCTTTCTCATCTGAATTAACCTCTATTTCTTCAAAACTAACTTTACCATACTAATTGACCACTTTACCCTCTGTTAGTAATAGAGCTGAGAAGTTAAATGGATGGCCTTTTAGGTTTTTTATATTTTTCAACCATTAAAAAAATAATCATAGAATTCATTGAGGCGCCAAAGGCAAGCACCTCGCCTCACTAAAAAAAGACCCTAAAAGGTGCCAAAGGCGTGCGCCTGAGTGAAGGTGCATCATCTGAAGCATCAAGGGGCGATGACTCCTCGCGTCTCACCTGAGCGCCTGAGATGCGCCTTTTGGCGCCTTTGACTTCACTGATTTAGATCGAAGCAAGTTCAATCTCATGAATCAAGCCATATGTTCATAAGCTTGGACTTTGTAAATGTGATGTGTTGCATCAAGTATTGAGACCTCTACAATCCTTTCTTAGAAATAATTGAATGGTCCTGGCTAGTAGGAGCATTCTTTATAGATTGGACCATATATGCCAGTCAATAAGTGTCTTCACAGTCACATGCATTCATTTCTTAGATTCAACCATCCATATTTTGTTAAAAAGGTTCAGCAGTTTATCAGCTTGATCCATTTAGCATGCTTATGTATTAGAAAATAAGGAAAATGAGTGACTACTTATTACATAAGAAAGATTTTGCTTTTTTATTTGCATAAGGATCAACTTGGTCGAATTAATGAATGCTTCTAATTCTACTTCTCTACTATATATAATGCTATGCCTGAAATTATCACATGTCTGTGATGGTCTATGAATTCAGTCCCATTTTATTAAATAACCTCTCTTGATTTTATCCCTCTTTTTGACTAATACTTCTAAGGGACGCAATAAATGTGAACTATATTTATCAATTCGCAAATATAAAAATTGATGGTAGAATGTCTAATATAAAATATTTCATTAGATGATGGAATGGTAACCATCTATCAAATACTCCCTTAGTCTTGCACCTCAAGCTTCTTGCTGCATTAAATAAAGATCTCTCTCCTTTTTTTTTTTTTTTTGCTGTTTGAGGTAACAGAGGCTTAGTGCCATTTTATCCCTAATCTCAACTTATCCCACTTAAGCTGGAACCTAGGCTTCTGAGCATACTGAGCCTCTGCTTGCAGAATTAGAACTTTTAAATGGGGGCTACAATGAGTGCAGATGCCACTCAGAATCAAACCCCTAATCTCTTTGTCTAAGAGGTGAGAGGTGATCCAAGCGAACACTTGATAGTCCATTAAATAAAAATCTTATGTAAATGAATCCTAACCCCAAAATAAATTACAGATTGATTGGTTCATTGAATAGCCCTACGCCCCTACCAATGTCGTACATTGCATGTGAAGGGATCACTACATCATCTTGTATTGGTCACATGCAATAGATAACCAATAAATCTCATAAGCATCTTAAGGTATTCATTCCATCCAAATTAGGTGCATACATCATACATGTCGATTGTCAAATGTAATTGTTAATATGTCGCATTACTGAATCAAATTTCATGTATTAAAGCATCATCTATTGTGCTTGTGTCATTGAGGGGCTATCATGTTACCATTCTCGCTGAGTACCAGCATGGAGAGGTACAATATCCATCAAAAGATCCATGAATAACATACTGAAATGTGCTTTTTTATTTAATTCTTTTCGCAGTTAACCATTTTCAATTGATTGTTGCTACTGTTCAAACAAGTGTAATAATGAATATATAATTATCCTTCATAATTGTGCTAATTGTATGCTGGATGCTTGCATCTGTCTCCAAAAAATCATGTTGGAAACATATCTAATTCAGATATGTGTTAGGCACTTGGATACTAATGAAGTTTTACGGTTGCAACTTTTTAAGAGTTGAGCTCTTCCAACAATGAGTTACCATCCATATTCATGTTAGAAGCAAGTATTCTTTCCTTTCATTGATTGCCCAAGGACGTATGTGTTGAAATAATTTTGGAAAATGTTATTATTCTTATATTTTTAGGTTAATTGGACGGTTTGAATGACAAACATGTTCTAAAGATCTTAACAAGCACAATCTTCTTAACATTTATTTTTTAATATTTAAACAAAGAATATTGAAGATATATATTTTAGTTAAATTTATAATTTATACTAAGTATATTTGTACCTCCTTCTCTCTTGCTGTGTTAGACACTTGGATATGCATTCAAATCCAATTCTCATATTCATGTCCATGCAACACTAACTTAACATTTTTTTCAAGTAGTTTATCATACAAGCTAATGCTAGAAGCTTAGAACCACGTGCACATTAAAAAATAAGATCACAATTCATGGTGATGGTTGTGGCTGGACATATATATATTTTCATGCATTAATAATATGTTGCAATTGTTGTTTACCTACTGTTGACACTATAAGAAACTCATGTATTGAAGGTGCAATTGCATGTCCATCATACATAGTCCACATAATAATGTTACAGATATGATCCATCATGGTGGATTTCCATCATTACTAGCAACAAATTTGGTATTTGAGTCAATGTGCTTTTGATATTGATTTTGGCTAGGACGTCCCTATTCCTAGATATTGCTTCCGGATTAGTTAGAGGCCTTGATGGATCTAGTGCTTATCATCGAGGCTAGCCACCTAAATTGTCTATGACTTGCATGCACCCTATACTCCTTTTTCACTTTCCTTTGACCAAAAGGGAGAAAAAAAGACTTTTGGCTAGTATCATGATAATATCCTCCAAGATTTCCTATATCGGTTATTGGGTGCTTTACTAGTTGGGAATAGGTTGGTACGGTATGGTATTGACATGACATGCAAAAGCACACTTATTTGGTGCTAGTTTGGGGTTTTAACCCTTTTTATTTTTTTATATGATTTATTTATTTGGTTTTTAGTGTTGTTTAAAGGTTTGAAAACTTAGATTTAGGGTTTTATTTTTTATTTGCTATATTTTTCAAAAAATTCTATCTTGTAGTGGGAAAAAAAAAGGTAGTGGTCCTGGAACACCATACATCATGTGCATTATGCAAAATTTATAAATTAAAAAAAACATAATCAATAAACTTTGGCTTGAAAATGTATATTACTGGTCCATCATGGAGTGTATGCAGCTCGCAAACATTGAGATCTTCATAATTTGGTTGGGACTTTGATTCCAACCCAGATGTTGTGCCTACACTTGCATCTGCCAATCCCTTTAACACGGATAGCCACTCGAATACAGATCCTTCGTCTGATATTAGGCTGGCCATCCTACCTCAAGGAAGATCAAGGTAGCAAACTAGCCAATGGCTGCAAATACCCTCTCTTGAAGCTTTCCCAGACTTCCCACCTCTTCCATCTTTTTACTGAATTCAAAGAAGAGGAGAAAGGGTTAGAAATGCTCTTTCTCCTCTCTTTACTCATTCTTTGACCCAAAACTAGTATGTGCCAGCCATGATTGAGCTGAACCAAGCAGAACCAGGTAGCTCTGTTGGTTCAAACCAATTCTACACTTGCTTTAAATCAATAGGAGGAACATCCTGGTACCATTCTGGTTCATTTCTGTATGTCCCAAACCTCACAGTTTGAGATGTTTTGACAGTTATTGGTCAAAAAGCAGGACTTGGAGATTGAAGATTCTCCTAGGCTTTATAGTAAATGCAGTAGTTGGATGGCACTGTAATTCAAGTGAGCAAACATTTTTTTAATAATTTATAACTTATAAAGGTCACCTTGAAGAAGTGTGATGAAGAATGTGGTGTGACATCGTGACTGTCAAATTCTTCCAGGTTAGCTGTGGAACCGGGAAAGATAGGTTACATATAATGATTAAGATAACACCTATTTTTGTATTGCTAGATGATTAAAGGTCACTCTTGATTCTTAATGGGATATCCAACCAAACATAAACAAGAATATGCAAAAGAGATGACAAGAAGCTGACTCCTCACTTGAGTGAAGACTTGCATCAAATTTTGCCAATTGAAGGGAATAAAACTGCTCCAGAATCTAAAGAAAATCCATATATTTATAAAACTTGGGATAAAGAAGGCTCAAATCCAAAAGATCATGGGAGAAGGACAAGAAAGCAATCAAATGCATGAAAGCTAATGATACTCAGTGATTGACATGAGCACTTTGAAGCTATCGTGTTTGATGCAGGTGAACAGTCATTACATGATACTAATCCATGCTAGAAATGAAGCTAGATCTAGAGGGTTTCAATGTCCAAAAAGAGGCTTAAATGGCATAATTGAAGATAAAGATAATTTTCATTAGGAACTTAATATTAGGTCATTTGGTTGACTACCATTTTTTGTTTAGCCCTTAATAGTATTTTATGTTTTGTCTTGCACATAATATTAGGTCATGTGGTTTGACACCTTGTTTGCACACATGTGCACCAATGTTTTGTACACAGTTATAACTGTTTTGCACACTGTTATGTTTAAGTGTACAGGGCCACGGACTAAACATTAAATGACCATTGAAAAATCAAGGGTTAGAAATAATGGACTGGTTATCAAGTACCCCAATTTTCATATCAATATAAACCAAGCACGATATGAATCATGCAAACAAGCAGTTGAAGTTTTTCTTCATTCTATGTTGGGGCCCACTTTTAGGATTTGTACTAGTTATCTGGTTTAATGATTAACTCAGTTTTTGCAACTAGTCTGTTCATGATGAGCACGATACATGATGATTACTCCCAATTCTATGGAACATGTTGGTCATGCTTTGGCGCATATCCTTATAAATAGGGGTGCAAACAAGCCAATTACTGAACTTCTCAAATGCAGCTTATTTATGAAAGGTTTTTGGAGCTTGAACAATCAATATTCAAGTCTGCCCTATTTCTCAATTCAGTATTCAAATCTTGTTGTTGAGCCAAGGTTGTACTTCCAAGTCCAATGTTGAGGCTTGGCTCTTTTATGAGTTAAGCCTTTAGATGATGTTTCAGCTTAGAGTATTTGCAACCGGAATCGGAATCAAATAGGAATCGAAATGGTCATATCCTCCTATATGTTTGGTTGGTGACTGAATTGGAATGGGCTTTGAATACTAAGGAAGATTAGGGTTGGATATTAGGGGATTAGGGCATTTCCATTCTCCCTGGAATCAGAATGAAAATGGAACTCTCTCTAACCAATTGGCTAGAATGAGAGTGACTCATTCCCATTCCAGAATTTAACTCCCTCCAACCGAACATGCTTTTGGTTCATGTAGTTGATAAAGTTCCATGGATCTTGTTAGCTAACCTAATAGAATTGTTCATGAATAGTTTGCTTTCTCTGAATCTACTTGTAAATTGTTTCAATCATGGTCTACCATACTATCCTGTACCACCTGATACAGAGCGTACCATACTGTACCAGTCTCCTACCTTACTGAACCACGTACCGACGCCATAATAGGATGGTATTAGTATGGGGTCTCATACTGAAATGGTGGACCTTTGTTTTTATGATTTTGGAGGCCATCTTTGTGATTGCTTTTTTTTTTGGAAAAAAGAATGAAAAATAGGGCTCAAAGGATATTGTCTCTGTGGAGTTTATTTTTCTACTTTAATATGAAAAATATTTGCAACAATAACCATAGTTGCGAAGTTTACAAAATATTTGTGACAGATTTATGAATTATGCTCACTACTGATTCTTATAAGGATTTGTTATGGTGCTTCTCAACTTCCATACTCTTAGTTTTATATCAGCAATACTAGCTATTAATTACAAAAGCAAAGGGCCAAGATAGCTCAATGGTTAATCTGACATCATTGGTTATACCAACCCAAATTATGAATGGCGAGATAAATTGTCAAACTTCATTGGTTATGTTTTCTAATGGTGCAATCGAGCCAAGTCCAATCAAACAGATAGAGGCTCGAGCTTAACACGACTTAAAACACTCAAGCTCAAAACTCAACTTAAGATTGGTTGGGTCTTAATATTCAAGCTCGAACTTGACTCGAACGAAAAGGCTATGCTCAAGATTGACTTGACTCGTCTCGAATATAAACCGAGCAATACTTGAGTTTGAATTCAAGGTCAAATATGAGCGTTGGTCATAACTTAAAAATATAGTTAAAAGTTAGAAGTTGGATCAGATTAAAAAGATGTAAATAGTATTTTTTTAAAAATATTAAATTAATAATATATATTATAAATAAATTATAATATTATGAAAAAATATATGTTACTCGATTAGGCTCGTGAACCTTTAAGATTGAGTATTTTGTTACTCGAGCTCGATTTGAAAAACTGTTCGAGCTACTTGAGTTTGATTTGAACTCGATAATAGTTGAGTGGAACTTAGACTCGAGTCGAGGTTGAGCAACTCGTGAGCTGTTTAGCTCATTTGCACCATTATCTTTTTTATAAATGGAGTGATTGCTATCATCTTTCTTATGCCATAGTTTGGGGTTGTGACAATACGGACACAAGCAAGGATCCACTGGTTTTGAATGCCACCACCAATGCCGATCGCAATGGAGAAGGGGTCATGGTTGACAGTCATGGACAACTGCATCCTCATAAGTACCTCAAGAGCTACCCCAAATTCCTCAATCTCACCCTATCAGAGTCTTGCTTTCTAACAAGTTCCCCTATCAAGGCCCTACTAGAGGTGGACCTATTGGTGCTCCTTGTCAACAAGGAGGCCATGATTTGCTGGGTGTTGTTGGCCTATAGAGATCAATGCATTTCGGATTGGTGATGGCAGCGAGGCAGCAACGACAAGGGAAGTCCAAGAGGCGATCAAGGTTGATGATATGGTGTTTGGGGTTTTTGACAAGGAGAGGGAGATGGGGAGGTGGTTGGGGTGGAGGGATGGGATTGGAGAGAAGTTTTATTGGAGCTAGCAGCTAATGAGGCTGAGAGGATTAGAGGGGTTTTAGGACAAAAATGAATTTTAGGACCTATTTGGATGATTGAGCCCAAAATCTTATAGAAAAAATGGCTTTGGGCCTTTACAACCACCTAAATAAAGCTGGGTTAGGCCTATTTTTATAAATACACAAAGAACCACTGTGGTGGGCCGGGCCGAATCCCATAGGGAGGAAAAAAAAGACCTATTGAATCTCTTTTTCCTTCCTATGGGATTCAGACCGGCCCACTGCAATGGATTTCTAGGTATGTATAAAGATAGGTTGGGCTAGGCCTCATTTAGGTGGTTGTGTTGGCCCAAACCTATAATTTCTATGGGATTTTGGGCCAATTATCTAAATAGGCCCTCAGGATTTTTTTTTTTTTTAAAAAGAAAAAGGTAATATATGCCAAGCAGTTGCCTATTATATCACTTTAAAACCCCTTGCAAATCAATGACCATAATCTATTCTGACTTTTCTAAAATAAATAAAAAATTATAGTAGCAAAACCTTCTTATAAATATGTGGCTACTTCCTCCGATCAATATATTACTTAAATCCTTTCTATTGACTTTGATCCATGTTTTTAGGCATTCTCATCTTTGTGTCATTCTTGGTGCTCAAAATTTGATGAGAATATCTATATATTTCTTTAAATTTGTTCAACATAGTAGAACTTTTGTGTCTTTTGGCCATCAACTACCAAAGTATCATCATTATTCAGCCAACAACAGCTGCATTCTGTCATCTGTTTTGGTTAGCTCTGTTGTTTATGCATGACCTGTGTAGCAGGAATCTTCTACTTGAGGTGCTACACCCGCTTTGCAATATTGGTGGAAACTTGTTTCTGCTCCTGCTTTCTTATTAAAAAATTTTAAGAGAATTGCTTCCCCACACCTGCATCTGAATCTGCTCCACTCCGGTTTTCAGTAACTAAGCTTGTCACTATGACTCAATTTTCTTCCATAACGCCAATGTAGCATTTCTCCTTGTTTCCATGGCACAAAAATTGTGATGTTTTTATTTTGCAAATGATCTATATAGTTGATTCTCCACCTAAGCAGCAAGAATCAGTACTTTTTAGCACCTGTTTATGATGACAGACTAGGATGACCATGATTGGCCCTGCTACGGTATAGTATCTGCTATAGTCCTTCTTGCACATGTTTATGATTGACAGATTTTAAGATGATCCTGATGTTGGCCTGCCATAGTATAGCATCTACCCCATAGCACCACTGTCAATTTCCATCATAAATACCTTGATCAGAAATTATCTCCCTTTGCTATTCATGTTCATATGAATATTCATCCTTCAGCGTGCACATTTATAAGTCAGCATAAACCATATGTATATCCTTTCCGTTGACTTTATTCATTAGCCTCACTGTTAGTTTGGCCCGCATTCACCTTAGAACCTCATCATCAGCCAATTTAATTAGCCAACCTTTCTTAAGCACTTCTATGATGCTATGCTTTTACAGATGTCAGACATAAGTTTGTAATGAGTGTACCCATTTTATTCTATTTGTATTCCATCATTTATTGGTAATCCACCTTTTACCAGCTATTTATTACTATACATTTTAAAGCTTTTGTGGTTATGCTACTTCAAATTGAACTGTAATATACCTGATCTATTCTTGTGCAGTTCTAATTTTTCCCTACTTTTCTGGTACAGGGCATATATGCTGCAAAACAAGTGTCACAAATTATTTGTATGTTAAAGTACATGACTATAAGAGTACATGATGCAGCATCTTGACAATTTGCATATGTTAAGCAAAAAGAAAGGTGTACTTTTCCTACAGTAATTGGTGAATGCCATACATTTGCAAAAAGGATGACTTTTTTACCCAAGAAGAAATGGCAAGACTTATATAAACATAGTAATTTGTACATCTGTATACCATCAAAGAAGTTCATTTGTCAGTCGGTGATGTTGCATAAGAAAGGAGCATACCTTGACTGAAGTTGCATTTAAAACCTGATGATGCTCCTCCTTTGTCCTGTTGTAGCGGTCTATTATTGATTTCATGCTGATATGATGAGGGACTTTATGTTAGTTTTTATCAGAGTAGATGTTGATACATTTTATGGTTTATAGGTGCTTGAATTAATAATCAAATGAGATAATGAACATGAATAAATATGAGTGCTGCCTCTCGAATTAGTTATACACAGGTTGACTTTCTTCTGTCATCCAAAGTGGTGACCTCAATATTTAACTAGCCTCACAATTGGTCTCATTCTGGTTTGTCATGTAGCATCTGTCCATCCATAGCTATTCGACCATCTAGCTCCTAATTGATTCTGTATACCTAGAATACAAACTAGAATCATCAATGCTTCTCCCAACTGATTGGCATTGCTTTATGATTTCCCTTCTATTACTTTCGTTCTCTGTGCCAGTTTCTTCAGATTCTCTCATGACTTTGTTCCAAATTGTTTAGCATCTTCAATTAACTACAATATTTTTGGTTCAGTTATTTATGATGGGGTTTGGAAAATAGGGTATTTTCTTTGCTCATAGATATTTTAAGCTAGATTAGGCTAAACAAAATTTTAAACATGCTTGGTGGATTCATTGCATCTCATAGCAAGGGTACTAGAAATTCAAAATTCCACGGGCATCAAGGGCTTTCTCTAGCTTAGCTTGCATTAGCCTTATTTAATAATACCATGCAGTAAATATATAGCAAGAAGTTAGCTGTATGGCAAGAAGTTAGCAATGGTTTCCCAAAATGTTAGCAATTACTTTCGCTGCTTTTCAACAGCTTTACACTTAGTTTCTTGGTAGAAACCCATGGATTTTGGGCAAACTGAATCATCCGTGGACCATGCTCTTTCATGTAAAAATGCACTCCTATCAACGGAAGTAGCATCATTTGTGTAGAGCATGATCCAAGTAAATGAGGATTTTTGTTTTGGTTTTTTGCCCTTCGTCTGTGCTTCTCACAGCATTTCAATGTTGATGATGGGATGTTCATCTCCACAAATTATCTGCTATCCCACATCCGTTGCAGAACAGCTGAACACAAAGTCTTGCCTTCATGTTTCTTAAAAAAACAATAAAGGAAAGTCTTGCCCTAATCCACGCTATATTGCAATTAAATCACAGACATAAGCTGGATCAATGTCTAGGGAGGGTAAGATTTTGAGTATCTCAGGAAGAATAAATGTCCACCTGCTGTCTTGAATGATTATTCTATCCTATAATTAATATAGAACGGGCAACCACGTTGTAGATTTGCTTGCTAGTATGGCTTGAAACTTGTACGTAGCCATAAGCTGGATCCACAGCTACCCATCCAAGGTGATGCAGGAGTTCTTAATTGGATGCGTTCCTAATCAGGGTAGCACTTTATTCCATTGGAAAAAGAAAAATAATATTATATAGTTTCAATCTAAGAAATTTACTAACCAAAATATATTTGACTCTGAGAGTAATATTGTTTAAAGAATATAATGTTAATGACATTTCAATTAAATCCTTAAAGTAATATATTTTAGTTTTATCTTTCAGTTTGTTAGCTGTGCTAATTATTTTCTTTTCAAGATGATTGATCCTCCATTAATTACAGATTTAAACTCTTAGCAGTTCTCTATCTCCAATCTTAACTCATCCTCCAGTAATTTACAAATTTTAATATTTTAAAAATACTTTCTCACACCGATCCATCAAGTCCATGTATCTCTCAACTTCCCCTGATTTTTGATTTTACACAATTAAGTTATCAATATTTTATTTTATATTTATATTCTATTTAATATAATTATTGCTTTTAATGATCTATTTGTTTTAATTTTTGTATGCAACCATGCCTGGGTTGCTAGCAGTACAATAAATAAAGAGGTGACAATTTTTAACTCGAGCCATATTAGGAAGTAATTTTTTGTGCACCACATTCGGTAGAGAAAAAAATATACTGCTTCACCAGATTACTCGTAGTGTAACCAATAAGGAAACAGGCATTTAATGTAGCTCAATTTTTTTATTAATTTTTTTGATCAAATTGCCTTTTTCTATTGAATATTTTGACATCTCAAATAATGTTATGACGCCCTGTTGCTTTTTTTATAGGATACAACATGATGTCATATAATGCAACAGGATATCATAATATTTCGATAATTATTTATGATATCCTATTAATTTTTATGATATCCCAATAATTATTTATAAGATACAATAGAATGTCATAGGATGTAACAGAATATTATAATATTATATTATCATATTCTATTAATTTTTATAATATTTCATAAAATATTTAAAGCATGCAACAGAATGTTATAATATTATTATGATATTTTGTTGGTTTTTATGATATTCTGATAATTATTTACATGATGCAATATGATATCATAATATTATTATGACGTCCTGTTAGTTTCTATGACCCCCGATAATTATTTATAGAATGCGACAGGATGTCATAGGATGTAACATGATGTCATAATATTATTATAATGTCATGTTAGTTTTTATGGCATCCAGATAATTATTTATGGGATACAACAAGATGTTATAGGATGTAATAGATGTTATAGAAACAAAGTAGAGTAAAAAAAAAAAGAAAAGGGCATTTTGGTTAAAAAAATTTGAGGAAAAAAAAATTTAGCTAGATTAAATATCAGCCTCCTTATTAATTGCGCTACGTGGACTAATCCAATGAAATGGTACATTTTTTCTTCACTGGTGGTGGTGTACAAAGAATTTTTCATTTGCTTTTATTTATTAAGCAATATAATTAATAAATGAAGATTCAATTAGATTCTTAGTTCACTATTATGTGTCCATGTAAAATAAATGAACTAGACACCGACTAACCTATTATAAAATGGATCAAGTATGCACCAACGATCCTTTGACCAGCAACTCATAGGTGATCGGATCCAAACCCAAACCCAACACATTGCCACCCATAAACTAGTTGTATTGAAATATTTTAATTTAAATGTAGCGTCATGGTTCCAACACACATAATACAGCCAAGTACTTTGAATACCTGCAGGTAACTCATCAACTAGATTCTAATATATGTTTCCATACCCTCTCCCAAGGTTTTAAGCATTTTTATGGGGCTCAAGATCAGCTTTTCTTAGAGAAACATTGTTTGAGGGTGTCGGTTAGCTTGCCAGTAAAAGTTTCTGGATGATTGTGATAGACCTGAATTTAAAGCCTATCATTTTTGTTTTTGAGAAAAGGAAGGGCCAAAACCCAGCTGTTTTTATTAAATAGATAAAACTATGACAAGTATATGAAGCGAAATAGTTAGAAAGAGACTTAAAAACTAAAATAGATTTCTGAGGAAGGATATGTCTGTTGCTATTGTCTCGCCATGCTTGTCTAATGGAGGAAGAGTTCAGTCACAAGCTTGACAGTATGTTATGGAGGCTTGGTTTGTTGACTGAAGATTCAACTGTTGTTTTCTTTCAAAAGCATCCAAGAGATGATAATGGTAAAAGAGAGGCAACTTATCAGGAAGGCACGAAATAGCAGCGAACGTACCGATGGATTCGATATCATCAGGCTTAAATTAATTGTAAACCAAAATGTTATTGAAACGAGCACCAAACTTCCATGACATGCATGTTTGCAGGTGCCAAGAGGTTGAATGTCTCCTGGGTGAGAATGCATAGGAATCCCATCCTTCTCATGGCTGGGAGACCCATAGATTCTGGGACGGGCTGTACCTTGTTCTGCAACCGAAAGATTTTAATAAACGGAAACGCCAACATGGAATCACCATGTTTGCCTTAATGTATGGTGGATCGAGCCATGCACTCCCACAATTGGCATCGTGCCAACTCAAATCTTGAGGCGAGGAAAGCAAGCAAGCGTTGAACTCAGTGGTAAGAGTTTGGCTCCATCCCACCATGTCCATCATGTTCACATTGAAAGACTTGTATAAGAGCAATGCTAAATCACTTTAAAAAGTCATGACTAGGGTGTCTTACACCAATCACTTAGTTTCTTCATGATACCAATTCAAAGGGAGAAATGAGATGGCATCAGACGTCTTACACCAATCACTTAGTTTCTTCATGATGCCAATTCAAAGGGAGAATTGAGATGACACCAGACCAACTTGGTGACCTTTTGAGCGATTTACTTGAGTTGCTTGGGCATTTCTTCTTGTGTGGGTGCTATTGGATCAGGTTGGGACAAGTAATTAACCATGCATGCAGCCCAGACGCCATTGTCAGGCCTAAATTTTCTCCGATTCTACCCGTCCAAAAATCATGTTGGTCGGATAGCGTGCAGGCGGGTATGAAATTGGAAGACTTGTTTAAGTACATGGACTGGTTATGAGAAGCGTCCAAGCTCATAAACTGGATAGAAATCAAGGTTATGACAGAGCTGGGGGAACGAGGAAAAAAAGAACCGATGCTAATATATGTTGGCTGGATTTCAGCTGGCGATGTGGAGGTGTGGAAGGTGACAAAAAGGACGAAGGCAAGATAGTGTGAGACATTTCCTTTTCAACAAACCGGCAGAAAAGTCAAAGATGATGAGATTTTCTTTTGCAACATGTGGACTTTGATCCAAAATCTTTGACGAATCTAACTTTGGACTAATCTAAACCCCCCCACCACCACCACGATTAAGATGGACCAGGTACTATCGGTTAAAGTTACCTAGGTCTAGGACATGAACCCAAATTTTTCAGTCGAGAGGATGTCTAAAAGGAATTAACTGGGATTGAAATCTTGAGGTATAACGTCACTGAAGACTTGAATTCCCAATCCCCCGCTTGGGATGGGGAGCTAAACCAGTTAGGCTGTTTAGATGCTGCTTCAGTGTGTGGGTAAGGGAGAGTTATTTGCTTAACCAGCCAAACACCACCAAAAAGGTTGTGAATGTCTTCGTCCAACCAAAGAATCAAGGTGCTCAACCTAGATAATTTTATGTCAGCGACTGGAAGTAAAAATAAAGCTAACTATCCATGGCTTTCTATCTATTTTTTCACTTTTCCTATAGCTTTATCCACTAAACGTGGAAACACCAACCAAACACTGAATAATCTTATCTGCTAGATGGCTGGTTAGAGAATAGATGCACATGGTTAAATCTATTCAGGGATGGTTAGATATTCAGTATCCAAAACACAACCTTAGATAAGTGACGGATTTAGTTGAATCAACTACAAAACCTTTTTTTGTTAAAAAAAGGAAAATAAATCAAACACAATAATGAAAGATATAACAAATGATGATCATATCTATATTTTATAAAATGACGATTTCAAAATCAAGAACTTTGGTTCTATCTATCATTTTTCATATCAAAAATGTCCTCTTACCTGTTCTATATTATTTAACTTATTCCCTCTTATTAATTCTAGTCGTTAAAAAGATATAAAAATATTTTGAATTACTTTTGAAATCCAATCTAACAATGACATTCTTTCAAATCAAATCATATTTTGGGATGATTAGTTTAAAACTAATTTGGAAAAATGATCCGATAAAAATATACCAAATTAATTTTGTATTGCATCTGAAAATATGATTTGATAAATAGAAATATTTATTTAAATCAAATTCTACTATTAATTATTATTTAAAATATAACAATATTTTTATTTAAAATATTTTTATAATTTATAGAAAATATAATTTGAAATTTTATAGATGGTGTAAGATGCAAGCACTACTCATTTCCAATTGCATAATTCTAGTTTTAATATTTAAGAAATATCGTAATATTCAAATTATTGATGTGATATTGCTTGAATATTGGATTTTATGGAACAAAGATAATCCTATAGCTCATAATGTGAAACTTTATGTAAGAATATGACAACTACTTATATGAATTTGCAAGAAGTGCTTTATCAAATCCTATAGTACGTAGAACCATTGCATGATCTAGATGAGAGTTAAACATTAGTTATTTATTTCCCTTTAAAAAAATTTAGCTTTTAAATTTACAAAATTTCAATAATCTATCGTAAACTTCAAGTCATGAAATTTCGAGACGATAGAGTTTGACACTAAAGCAACTAACATAAAGTGAATAATATAGTGGCTATCTATTCTAATTGTACAAATAATATATTCAAAATCATTAATGTAATGCGTATATAGCGTGCATCTGATTATGAAGCTTCTATCAAGCATCCACAATTATCTTGGAAGATAAGAATTTTGCCATACATTTTAATTTTTTAGTGCATTAAAGTAGTAATGCAAATTTAAATAAATAATCAAAACCATACTTAAATAAGTGTTCGATATTATTTTCTTTACAACTTGACCTTTTTTGTAAAACATCAAGGGATACGCATGCCAAAATTTTATCAACTACCAATTATTGCCCTCATATAGTTATAATTGTCATCCATGGGAAATATTCATTCTTAGGTTGTTTACATTGATCCTGTACTTCATTATTCAAATGAAGCATGTATGAATTCACCCTTCACTTTTTCTCCTTTGACCATCGATTGCTGATTCTTACTCAAATGACTATTAACTTATTTGCTATCTAAAATTGTGCTTCTTTTCCTCCTTATAACTTTTTAATATGTTTCTGTGCTATGAATTTTTTAGAAGTCAACCTATTTAAACTAAAATAACTAATACACACAAGTAGAGATATCGTACAACTCAATATCTGAAGATGTTCTATAGTATGAAATCCATCCTAGGGGCTTGTTTGGATAATCTTGTTTAATCCAATAGGATTTATAAGAACATAGGCTCAGATAGATCTATATTCATAGTATTCAAAGGATTTTTTCAAGGTGGACCGGTCAGAATACCATATTGAGAAAAAAATAATATTGCCCCATCTTTTTTCCATCCTAAGGATTGACTGGAAGAGGTCTAATTGACATAGATAGGACCAGACCTCATATTCTATGATACTAGACATAATATGTACACATGGTTTAGAAGATATGTATTGGACATGCCGAGCCTAATTCCTATAGAATTTTCAGCCTCATCATGCAGAAATATCCAAATAGGCCCTAAGCATATTGATAATTCAAAAGAAATCCTTTTCCAAAACTACACTAGAGTGGACAAGTGTGAGTTATAAGGATAATCACATGAAAAAAATGTAATCTAAATAAAAATAAATATGGTTGTCTTGAAAAAATCTTGCAAACAAACTTACACCTTGGTTAAGAGTTTGGAGAAGAGAAAACAAGAAAAAAAATATTAGTAAGGAGAGAAAAGAAAAGAATGAAGGTGTATTTCTTTTCTCTTGGTGGAAAATTTAAAGAATGAAAAAAAAATAATTTCTTCCCTTCATGGTTGGAAGCAAAGAAGAAAGGAGAAGAAAAAAATATTACAATCTTTTTTTACTATTATATCCTTAAAAGGAACCGAATAAACCCAAGAACGGAATCAAGAAAAGATTTTATCTTTTAATTTTTCTATCTTTCCTTTTGTTTTCATCGATTTTTTCCGTCCACATTAGTCTCAATCGGGTGGGAGGCTTAGATGAGAGACTTAAAATAATCCCTAAAATTGAATTGTAATATTGATTTTGTTCTTCATTATTAAAAGAGTAAGAATAAAAATTATAAAAGATTCACTAACTCTCAATTTCTTTCTCTCCAACTCTACTTGATTTGGAGGAAAAAAAAACTATAAATTTGAAGACATTTGTATTCCCTCTATTTTTCTCTTTTTTCTTCTTTTCTTTTATAAAAAAATTTCTAACCAAGAGAAAGTATTTACTTTTTCTCTTATTCTTTTTTCTTCTCTTTTATGCTTCTCTCCCAACCAAGGCGCTAAAAGCTAAAGAGTCAAATACTCAAATAACAAAGAGAAGTCATATGTGTTAGACACATGAACATTTGATTCTAAGTAATGCATCTTTTATGATTGTTTGCTTTCACTAATGATAATGATGAAGACATAATATAATTGAATGTCCTATCTTCATAAGAAGAAACATGGAAACAATCACATCTATTTCAAAATAAGTTAAGCTCTATATATTTTTTGTTAGGAAATCTCTACACTTTAGGGTAGCATATGCATATCAATGCATGAAATGTAATTCACATGTTGTCATTCAATACTCAAATTTAGCTTGATTTCCTTTTTACTTCTGCAAATATAACATCAAAATACAGAGGCATATACAGTTGCCACACGTACTTTTGCATAACTTTCTGCTCTCTTGTAGAGTCAACTTTCATTGTTATCATAAAAGAATAAAGATGAAGATTTTTTTTAAAAAAAAAAAAAATAGAAGCAACTCTAAACTCGTTCTCATAGTTTGAATCCCCCACAGTTGTCGGAAATTCTTACATTTCTTAGGTATACATGTCAAGGTTTGTGACAGGTGGATGGTTAAAGAAGGTAAATATAGTGTAAAAAACGTCCAATGCCATTCCTTCCACCAATTATAGAAACTATCATGTACTCAAGCTGTCGGAAATTCCTACAACCTGGACTAGAAAGGAAGTGCTAATAGTTCTACAGCATAAATGTTGGTTCAAGCCATCAATTATTCAACAATAAAACATGTTGATTCACCACGAAGGTGGGCAGGATTTAAATCACAACATACGAACAAAAAGAAGGGGAATAAAGTTAAAAAATCTTGCTGCACAAGATAATTATTATACTCTCAGTGAACTGGCCTGGATGTCACAGCAATTAATAGTGGTAGCATGTGTGTCCCCTTTTCTCTTGTATACTGACTTTCATATCAGTGAAATTATGACGAAACCACTTACTAAAGCATCCATTTAGATAATTGTGTGAAGAAGCTTTTGAAATGTGCGAAAACTGATCAATTTCAACAAGTCGTCATGGTCTTAAAGACTTAAAATATTCAATTATCGAATAATCTTGACCCAGCCGGTGCGAACTATATATGCTTCATTTTTCCAGGCATGTGTATCCTTGCATCCCTTTCTTTCTAATTCATGAGTTTGACCGGCATTAATTCTTGTCATCTTTCTAAAACTCCAGTTCGGGTTCTTATCAAAATCATCATAGCGACATCATATATAGCACTCCCATCGGCTGGTCCAAAGGAATGGAATTCCCTGGGTCTTTAAACCTATCAAACAAGCCATGCCAGCACCATCGAAGCTTTCATCCCAAGTTCATAGCTTGTAGATACTACATGACTGATGAACCAAGTGTTATAGCTCTTCATCATGATTTAATTCTGATATCCAAGATAAGTTTCACTGAATCCCTCATACAGCACTTCACTTTAGAATCTATTATCAACTTTAGGCTCCGTACAATCTCGAGGCCCGCCAAAGCCCTACCAAGGATTATGACTCAAGAAGCCCAGTTTTTTTCCTCCCCTTTTGGGGAAAAAAAAAACACAAACCAACCAATCACATAATTACTTTTCTATCCTCACGTGTGATATAATTAAAATCTACAATACAAGTCTCTCGCAAGTGGACTTCTGCCACACCTTTGAAAGGGAATCTCCATTCTTCCATTTTCAGAAAAAACGAGATGAAACAATAAAGGGGACCTCCGCCAAACCTTTAATGTCGTTATGGTTTCACAAGCCTTTTCTATTAAAGAATTACTTCTGTGCCTGGTGAGGGGATGCTATCCCTTATCACCGCACTTGATAGAAGAAAAATCCCAGAAACCAAGCGAGAGAAGAGAATGATGGTAGTTTATAAGCCAGAAGGGGGATAAAAATATCTCACTTCCTTCCCTTTCAAATGGATTTCTCCTTTAAGTAATTATTGAAGGACTTGTTCAGCTTCCCTTAATCTTTCATTCTTCTTCATCCCTTTAAATTCCATGCGTCTATCTTAACCGTCAAGCCTATCCCATTAAAACTACCAAGCTTTTGTGCCTCTAAAGATTGCACATAAATGTCATACCATGCAATAATAGAAAATCTTGCGTATATAGGATGTGGAGAGAAAGCATCTGGCTAGAGAGAGAAAGAGGGGTGGAGCGAGTGAGAGAGAGAGAGAGAGAGAGGAGTGACCTGGAGCTGGAGAAATCATAGAGCCTGCCGGTGCTGGAGAAGATGACAAGGGCGATCTCAGCATCGCAGAGGATGGCGAGCTCCTTGGCCTTCTTCAACAGACCGCTTCGCCGCTTGCAGAAGGTCACCTGCCGGCTCGTCGAGTTATCAATCCTTCGGATCACGATCTTCCCCCTGCCCATCCCTCTCTTCCCCCTCGCAGCACCCGATAGTTCGGTGGATCCTCTACCGATCTGATGATAGAATGCAAACAAACCCATGAAGGGAAATCTAACCAAGATGGAGAACAAGCAAACGAGCGGAAGAAGCCGGGATGCAAGCGATCAGGGAAGGAAGGAAGGGAATAGAGTGGATTACCTACCAAACTATGGTCGGAAAATTAACCTCCCCCTAAGGACACCAGTCTGTTTAGGACGCGTCTCTGAGAGGGGACGAGGGTAGCCACTTAAGGGCAGCAAGATTCCGGTCTGGAATGGCTGGAGGCCTTCCATTTTCTGCAAAGAACTAGATGCACCTGATTTCCATCACACCCGAGGTTGCACCCTTTCAGTGCACGCAGAATTATGTCATCAGGACCAAGCCTAAAGGTGAGAGGGTGAGGCGTAGGGTGTTGAGATATATATTTTATGCTGGACGTATTTTGTTGCATTACTGTGGGGTACGAGGATTGGCTTGTCCAAGAGACCACTCGGCATTAGTTTACTCAAATCAAATCCCTTTCGGCCGTCTGCTGTATGGATCACCAACACGTGGTGCGACAGAGTGGATTCCGTACGTCCGACGGTCCCGATCGGGCTTCCGTCGGGCGAGATGCCGCTTTCAAGCCCCTTTGGGGGATTGATCATTTAATTGTGCTGCCGATGGCCTCTGCCAAATTGACCGTTTTGCCCTCCTTCTCATCAATCTGACCTACTCAAATTTAGGGTTTGTGAGGAGTGACATTCCTTCCTCTTGGCTTTGTTATGGATGGACCACCCAGAGCACCTGCCACCGTAGACGTACATCATGGTGCATATGTGCACCGTGGAGATCTGATGATCTATCGTAAATTATGTGCTTCTTAGCTGGCATATGCTAGACAAGAACGTGAACCATAAGAATTGTTTATAAAGATGACAACATCAGTAAACAACTACTTTTTTTCAATTTAAGCAATAACGCACCATATATTTTATTTTTTTTAAGATAAGTATCATATATTTTGTTATAGTTATAATTATTTTTGTTTTTTACTTTTGAAGGAATAAAAACAAAAAATAGAGAGAAAAGTAAAATGTGGCATTAGTTCCACCGACAAACAATAAACATATATATAGCGCATTTCATACTAACTAATAATCTCTAGATGATGTATGGGTGACATCTAGCATTATATGCCAACTACTATGGTATAAAAGACCCTAATATATAGGGCATAATTTGCATTTGAATGATTTTGATCTAGCTTAATCATTTTTGGATTTAAAATTTGCTTTACGTCAATTTTCAACATATCCCACCCTGTTGTTTTGTTCCATACGGTGTTCTTGTTGCTGCTTGATACAGTCGTAATAATGCCTCAACTTGTCAAATCTGACTCCTAGAACTACAAGAAGGAACTCTCTCTCTCTCTCTCTCTCTCTCTCTCTCTCTCTCTCTCTCTATATATATATATATATATATATATATATATATATATATATATATTCATCTTTGACTTTGTTTGTTTATTTATGATTCACATACAAGTGTTGAGCTTACGAGTCAATATTGGAAAAGCTTCATCCTTCTCATTTTTGGTGTCAATGGTGATATTTTTAATAGATTCCTGCTTTTGTGCCTACACTTCTGGTAGTCCAGATATCTTTAAGAAAGTAATATATATAACAACCATTACCAAAGATGAATGGAGCATGTTTGAATATAAGGCACCATAATTTGCTTGAAAAACTACTCAACCTGCAAATATTCTATAATTCATTAGTTTTAATTTACCACATTAAGCAACTAGCATCTCCATGCAGATCTCATAATGAAGGTTAAGTTTGAAAATTGTAAATCTTTAGATCTTATATTAGAGAATTCCTCTAAGATTGATTTTGGAGCTTGTTTAGTTCTACCTCAAATTAGCACCATCTAATCAATGGAAAGATATATACATGTGAAAAAAATAATATTTAAACAGTTTTTTGGATTTTCTATGGTTGAGTATAATACCATATGATCTCCGATTGGCTATATATGTAGACAAAAAAGATTTGGTAAAATCATAATTTATCGTTTTAACAAAATACATTAGGATAGGTTCATATGATCGCATTATATGTAAGAAAGGATAGTGTGTTCTAGTTTTATTAATTTGGACTTTACATAAAACTAGCAAATGGGACTCAGATTAGTCAATTTGCAGCTTATTCTAGGTTTGAACTTAGATGGTAGCATTCCAGCCATATTTTTTAAAAAGAAACTATTCAATAAATAACTTTCCTCCTAGCCAACTTGGGAGTTTTGCACATTGGAAAAGGTTTATTGATAAATTAGTTCTCTCCCTTACTGTAACTATCAAAGATGATGCTTAGGGAACTTTATTCGAGCACATGTAATGGTGCAGTACGATCTCTCCTCCTTTCCCTTGCCAAAGAAAAAAAAAATAAATAATAATAATAAGAGGGAATTTTTCCAACAAATTTAAAAGGTCCAATTGTTGCACTCAAGAGATGCATGTTGAACAAACAAAAAATGGTAATGACCAAGATATGAAAGTGTATTTGTGTGATTCTAGCAAAATGCATCTTTGCTGTCTTCCATTATATTCGTGTTCATTGGGTGGCTTAACTTCCCTTCAATCCAAAAAAGAAAAGAAACAAACACAGAAAGATTATATTCATGTTCAGGCCACCGTATATGCCTTATTTGGAAAGTAACGATAAGAGAGCCAGTGCAAGGGAATTTATTTTGGCCATTAACGGTGCAAAAGCTATGTTGGATATTGGCCCGAAATATATGAGACTCAGGTCTCAGGGTAGGTAATGGGTGATGGATGGGTCCGAACACCAAAGAATAAAGGAAGGCGGGAGAAATAAGTCTTTTCATTCTGTTTCTCTCTCCTCTTAAACGTGCCCTCGGTGGTCTATATCAATAAGAAAAGTAGTACAATATGGCCAAAAGCTTATTAGCATAGGTGGTGCTGAAAGTGGTCTGCTTTTTCGATGGAACTACATATCCTTATTGTCTCCGAAAAGAAATTGCCGTCCAAATCACCCCCGGGATAGCAAGAAATTCGGGTACTCCCTCCTAAAACTGTAGTCTCCCTCCGGAGGCACAACCTCTTAGAAATAAGAAATTGGGCCCTCTGGTCCCAACCTTAAGCAACGTGAAAGGCATGAAAGGATATCCCCTGCTTCCGGCATTCCAGGGCAGTCCTCGCACGCCTACATCGAGCTCAGCACAGTATAACATGGTCCCATGAGACAGATGGCTCCCACTAGAAATGTGCAAAAGATCATGCCGCATAAAAAACCAGGTGGAAAGCTCTCCTTATGTACTAATAATCCTATATTAGTTCCCTTGAAACTCGAAGTGCTTGAGAGCTGTCCAAATCTCTTAGACAGGGAGAGATATTATATCCGAATACAATATGCATATATATATTGAGCTTGGTGACGAGCGCTGAAGTCTCTCTCTCGATTGGTCCGATACCACGTGGGCACGATTCCTTCTGTCACTAGCTAGGTGGCCAGTTGCCTGAATGACTGCCCCGCCCCCCTCCCCACCCTGGGACCCTTGGAGCAAAGGCAAGAGCTCGGATCTCTATTCTAAATGGGTCGCCGATAAAATTATACTGCAAACGAATTAGGAATTTGGACAAGTGTCAATCATCGACATATCATTCAACACCTCTGCGCTAGCTAGAAGAAAGGTGGCCTTTGTTATATACCTTTTTTTGGGTGGGGACGGGTATTTTGGCTGTTTAAAAGGACGGTCCACCATTACCCACTCGCCTTGCTAGGAGAGCAAGTCTGTCGTCAGTGGGCCGCTTCCTCTACCAAAGATTGGCGCTGCAAAGGCCGGGGAGGGGCATCATGGGCAGCGAGCTTTTTCCTTGCTAGCTATCCAAACGGTGGACGTGACATCCGAGGGAGCAACGTCACTTAATGGATGGACATCCACCGCATAGGCATGGAGATGGCAATCGACTGTGCCTGCTACGGGTACTCCCAGATATTGATTTCGTGCGCCCCCGGCTTCCCTGGTTCCAATGTCGCCGTGAAATGGTGCTGACATAGCAAAATTATTTTGAGGCAGTTTACGAGAATAAATGTGATGCATGAGGAAACGTAGGATTCTTGTACCAAAGAAGTTGCATGACACATATGTAATTTTACTATGTTGAAATTTTATGTTAGTTATTAAGCAATTTTTTGCCCATAATATTTAACTATAACTACGATTTCTTTAGATAAAAAGATATCTAAATAATACCTTCTAATTAATCTTTTTGGATGAGAGCCTCAAACATCAAAAATAATATTAAAATGAAACCAATCAAGATTTAAGCAAGAGAGAGATATGATGACCTCTATGCCGAGTATGTGAAGACCCAAACCTTAATCTTTCGTACTCCTCACATCTATTGGAAGAATAACTAGGTTGTGGATCTTCTTGAAAGCAGAGTGATATGGTTTTATTTAATTGTACCTTCAAACAAACTACACTATCCTAGAAAGGGAAGCATTGTAGGTATTGATCATTTCTCACATCACCGAGCCTTCCTTGGCTTTAGGAAGAGCTGAAAATGGATTATATTTGGATTGAATATCTATTTTTATTTAGTGGCTATAAATAGAAACACAAAATCCAGTGCTATATAATCATGAAATATAGAGAAATTTTGAGCAATGTTCAGCAACTAAAAACCACGCGTGCATATATAATCATGAAATATGCAGAAAAATAAATGAACCCTAGTTTAATTATTGGACTATAATTTGTGAAATATTATTGTGCATGAGCACATTTAAAAATATAGATTTATGAAATTTAATACAAATAAAAAGCATAAGAAATGAGAACCATTTTTTCAGCTTTGATCTTGAATGCTAATTTAACAACACTTTGGAGAGGTCAAAAGCAGTCTTGAATCTATATTCACCAAACAAATTTGAACTCAGGTAGTCAAATATGCATACACACATTAAATATCTATCAAAATAATTTCAACTAAACTAAGAAAAGTCAAACAAAAATATAGAGAGAAAAAATAAAAAAAAAAACTAAGACTGAAAAATACTTGAAAATGTTTTATGATCTAGGAATAAATTGATAACAAAAAGTTACATATCAATAAATATTTCCCAAGGATAACATGGTGGGATATTTTTGGTCCTGAGCATTATACCCTCTATTTAATCTGAGTTTAATAATTTACATTCCCGCTTTTCTCTTTTTCTTAGCATTGTAAGCTTTTATGACAATATGCTCCACATATTGCGACTTCTTGGTTCTGATGGTTATGTGGAGCATGTGAAAAGAGAGAAACAACCGGGCTTTTAGGTTTGAGGCAAAATCAGCGATGATATTGCTAGACCACTTTCTCGGATTATTAAACAGCTGGATGGTCTGTTTACAGAAAAGATCCAAGACTCTCTGCAAGAGCTGACGAGCAGGGCGCATAAGGATCTCAAGTCCTCCCAGCCAAAGCATGAAGAGAAGCGGCATATAGAGTGAGATTTTTAAAACCAACTGTTACTGATTCGTAGCCCAAGAACAAAAAAACAATACCCCTCCTCTGTCCTTTTCTTTCTTGTGCTTAAGCCTAAGCCAACTCGACTTGTGACCAAAGCGGTCATGTGCACAACAGTCCTTTTGTGCGTTAATTATTTTCAATAATTTGGGTGGGAAACCTCCCATTTCATCCAAAAAGGACAACAGTTCTTGTAGCAATATCCAGAATTTGAATCCTTCTGTCGAAAGGCAAGTACTTTGGGATTGAGATCACCCAACTCAAATGCCTGTCGTTGGCTCATGTTTGTTGGGAGAAGATAAAGTCTCATCTCTTTTACCAACAGCAAATTAAGAAAAGAAAGGCAGGTTGTTTAGGCGGCTAAGTTTTGGATTAATTGATGCACGGGTGCAATGGGCATGGGGAAAGATATATCCAGTCCCAACTTACATCTTAGACAAGGATAATAATTCAAGAAGATAAAGTTGGGTGAGAAGGATTAAACTCTATCAAGGTGAGAAAATTAGTGCAGCCACATTGAGAGAGGGATTTTCACATGGGTTTAGAGAGATCCATTCGTCGAGAAAGAGGTATAGAGATTGGCAGGCTTGCACTCGGAGAGAGATCTGATTTTCCTTGTATCAAATTAAGGTAATTTTTTAACTTGGCTGGATTATTCTACATCAAGGTTATGTCAATTGCATTGTTGGATGTAATTATAAGAACTTTACGGGTCAGAAAGATAGAGCCATTGAAGCCGTCCAGGATCTTTTGAATCATCCTGTCGAATTAGCTTGTAACAATAGCCTGTAATTGCAACCAAAAGAGAACCAAACCGGATGCGCTCTCGTTGTCGTTGAGCGGTATCTTGATTTTTCAATCCTAACTCCTAGAATTTTCGATGGAGATGACCTAATTAACAAGCTCTCAAGTGAGTTAGAGATGAAGTCCGTAAAAAATACTGTCCTTTTATAATGTACCTCATCCAGCAGAGACAGTATCTGAATCAGTCTTAAAAACTGAAAGATAGACGTTATCGACGATGGTTATATAGAGGTTAACTTTATCACGATAACCATCAAGTATATTGATGCAGTTCAGGATATTTTGAATCAACCTGTTGAATTAACTTGTAACGACAGCCTATAATCACCTGCAACTAAAAAAGAGTCAAACCGAATATGCTCTCGTTGTTGTCGAGCAGTACCTTCATTTTTCAATTCCAACTCCAAAAATTTTCGATTGAGAGGACCTCACAAACTCTCGAGTGAGTTAGGAACGAAATCCGTAAGGGATATCCTTTTATAACGTACCTCATCCATCAGAGGCAGTATCTGAATCAATCTCAAAAATTAAAAGATGGATGTTATCGACAATGATTATGTAGCGATTAACTTTATCATGATAACCATCAAGTACATCTTCAATTTATTAAAGGCATATCTTTAGTCAGAGACCATATAAATAAAATCAACCAAAATAAATCTTAATGTGTATTAGTGTGGGCCATGTCCGGATAGGATTTAATCGGATAAATTCTAACAATAATAATTAAGATAATGTAAATATTTATTGAATATATTCTTTCAATATGGATTGTTTTTATAATGTCAAAATTCAAAAGCTAGAGTTGCTTTTTAAAGTTACCGAGTTACACAGATCCGCATCTAATCACTAAAAGGAACCTCCAAAGATGATGCCAACATCAGAATCAAAGTCCAACTCACCTTTTTATAAAAGAATAGATTATAGATCTATAATGATCAGCCAACTAGCCAAAACACTTGTGTCCAAATCTTTTACTAGAAAAACACTTGGGGTCAAATATTTTTCCAAATCCAATCACTAATAAGCAATAGGGGGTGGCATAGGTCAAAAATCTATGAACCTAAATCTAACTTATTTATTGAATGGTAAAAAATAAAGACTCAAACCCGATCGACTTTTTGTTTAATGAGTACCCTAACCCGCACACCTGGTGAATGAATGTGTCGAAATAGGTTAAAAAGTCAAGCAGGTTCTAAATAGATTTTAACAGGTTAGTCAAAACTTAAATAGGATGGGTCATGATGTGGCTCAACTGTTAATTGAACTGGTCGAAACAAGTTAAATGGGAATGGTGGAACCTCACCTATTGGATGTAAAGGAGTTAAATCGTGACTTGTGGACCTGCTTATATCGAGATTTGCTCGAAGGAAGTTGACTGCGGGTTGGTTGTGCAGGTTGGGGTCATAGACCCATGGACCTCTAATAACCAATATTGATGCCAGCCTCACCAATGGACAACCAAGATTGCTCGGATTACTGGACCCTTACTCGAGCTTAAACCACCACAAAGAGAGTCCAGGTGACCTCGTAACGCGATGGTGCGTTGAAGGGGATGCTTATGGAATCTCATTGTCTGGTTCTTACTCCAAAGCAAATTCTGCTGCACACCTGTGCACGCAGTTTCACACAATATCTTTCTTGCAGATCTCCTAAAGATTTGGCTGGCTTGTTCTATCTAGTCCGGCTTTGACCAAAATAGTTTGGGGCTTGTTTTTTGCACTCCAAGACAACCAACGTTGTCGCCCTACGGTCTGCTCAAAAGAAAGAACTAGGACAGATGACCATCTGAAGATCCATCAGAATCTCTGCTTTCTCCTATATTTTAGTTCTCCCCGCTAAAGGTCTGATGAAGAACTTTGGTTACCATATACTTTTTTTTTTCCTAAATCTCCTAGCATTTAATAACATTGGGTCAATGAGCTCATGAAATTCAAATTACATCAAGTCCTTTATCCTTCTCTGACATAAACCAAGTATTTTAGGGTCATTTTTCAATCGTCAGGTGACTAGAAAGCAATCACTACATTTTGAGGTGGAGTAGGGGTGTGGCCTTATATTCTTGTGGGTAACTTGTTACCTTAATTACCACCGTCAAGCAAGCAGTATACCATACACCGTCACTCTTGGGCACGTTTTTAATGCACGGTTCGTTTTCTTGAGTAAATCAGCGCATGGCTTACTAAGACTCATATGATGCTCAATAATCACTCGAGTAGAACAGCCTTGTCGATGTGCAGGCTGAGATCTCACTCAAGTCCAAGTAACCGCAATGAAGAATCCTCTCGCTTGTTGACCCAAATCACCCCAGACTAATAATAATAATAATAATAGTAATAGTTATAATAGATAGTGCGGCTGCCCATATATGTGCAAAATTAAATATCAGATAGTCTCATCATGGTAGAGCGAAGGAGAAAACATGTTCCACACATCCATGAGGTCCTTCACCTCTCTTTTCATCACAATACACCGACTGGGAAATCATGGACTTTCCAAACACTCCTAGGATCTCCACCAGTCTTTTGAAAACTTTCTTTGAATGCCCTCAAGCCGGCTAATTAGATAACTTATTAAGTTTTGTTTATATGTCTTCATCTCTTCTGTGCACTAGTTCAACACTATCTTGTTACCCACCCTTAATCCCCTCGTCAAAATAAACTTTTTCCTTCTGCAATTTTATCCATCTCTTCATTATGTCATCGATTTTGTGAGTCTGCCTTATAATGAGATGCAATTAGATTGTCGGTTCATTCAGTTATTGCAAATGGTGCACAATTTATAAATCACTGATAATTGACATACATATGTTGAAATGCTGCTGTCTCAGAATTTTAAGTGGGAAAGAAACTCCCATCTTACTGGGGAAAAAATTTATCCCATTTGAAATGCCTAAGTGTGGACATGGGCACAAAATGATCTACCTCGAGCTATTTCTCAAATCAATCATTGTCTAATGCGCATCTAGATATCCTACAAACTGTGCCACGATTCATGCAAGCATGCATAGTCATCCAATTTTTCTCCTAAACAGTGCATACTTGTCACATGCTCGCTCATGATTGCGTAACTGTGATTGGAGAGAGAGAAAAAGGAAAAACTTAAGTAGGCTGCAAACATGTTTGTACTTTATAATGAAATAGGATTTTGTATTTTGATCCCAGAGATAGAGCAAGGTTTAGGGTTTAAAGCACTTGGTAGTACCAAGAATGCAATGATTCTCCCACTCCACTTTGCCAACCAAAGTTCAAAAAGATTCTACGGATTAAGTTACATGCCATATTGCACATTCATTTAGTCCTAATATGGAATGGAAGCCAACAGCTAACACGTCTCCTACGAAAGAGCATACACAATTTAGCCGTAACTAGAAGATCCCCAGCCTCCTTCCTTCCAAAGCCAAGCGTACTAATGCAAGCGCGCATTAGACTCCGCATTTTGCGTCCAAGGAGACTTTTTCTACCTCCGAGAATCATCGCAATCGCAGCTGGTTGCTCATTACCATAATGTCACCCGACGTCGAGCCCAACAAAATTAGAGACACGTGACAACAGATTGGGGACACGAGTGAGCTGGTTGGCGGTCACCAGAAACCTTTCTGAGTACTGTTCCCGGTGCCCGGGGATATCCCAAGGCCGTAGGTTGAGGACTGGAAGTAGGTTTAAACTACGAGTGAAACGTCCTGGGGTTCGTCCTCGGCATAATTTTTTTTGAAGTCACTTTAGGTCTGGGAAGAATTTGTTCCTCTACCATTCCCCTCGTTTTTTCGCGCCTTTCTATTATTCCAGGTCGTCCTCCCGCTCCCGTGGAGGTCATGATCGCTCGACGATGGAGGACTTTGCGCCCATTCTTCGCAAGATATCTTCTTTCGAGGACATGCTCGACCAAGTAAATCACCTCTCTCTCTCTCTCACCCCTCCATCCCCCAAGAAAGAAATTCCCAAATTCCTCCGAAATGTCGTATATCAGTTGCACCGGAAAAGAGAGCTGAGTTAGGGCTACGGTAATTTTTCTATAATCATGCATCGGCCAGCAAAACAACTGGGAGCTTGCCCCGGTTATTTCTTGAAACCTTGTTGGACGATTTTAGTATTTTTGTTCTACTCCTGAAATTCTTAATCAGTGCTGGGATGTGAGAGAAATAAAGAATTCCTAGCCATTGTCAATGAACGCAGTTTTTATGGCCACAAATTGTTCGATCTGCTCACGTCTTTATATTTCATTGGTGTTTTAGTAAATGACACATATTACAGCTGGAGTTTGTACAAGTAGTTCGTGATGGACAAGTTTTGGCCAATTGCTTTCAGGATACAACAATCTAAGGTAACATTCCTACTTCTCTCTCTCGAAAGAATGAACATTCCTACCTCCTTTAGTGCGTATCCACCTATAAATCTGTCCAAAGATTAAATCTTGAGAGACCCTTGCAGTCTTTTTCTTTTTCTGCAACAAAGAATTGACACATTTTTTTTCAGTCAGGTGAAAGATTGAGTATATTATCAGGGCTTAACAAATCAAGAAACTAGGGTTGGATCTACAAGTTTAGATAGTTTTGTCATTTGCTATGGTATAACGATATAAGAGTGTGCTGGCATAATGGCTCCGCCTGCTTGCACTAGTAAAGAAGAGCAAACCACTTGGGAGTAATTCCTTCAGTGGCAGAAGCTTTATGAGATGGATCGTGATCGGGTCTGGTTTGGGCTGTGTTTGGATCAGGTCAACAACTTTTACTAGCTAGCATGAGCTTGTCTTGGACCTGACCTGACCTGTCAATAGGTTGAACTCTGGTATCCCACTTGACAGGACTAATCAACATTGCCCAAACGAGCTTGCACAGGTATATCCCTTTTGAAAATTTCCCTGACCGTTAAATGCGTATTATAGGCAGAGCTTACATTCTTTTATTATTTTTGATCTTGGCATGCATATGGTTAGATGCTGATTGGGTAAGCTTCGATTGGCAAGGAGTCTGCAATTGGTTGTTGTATTTTGTTGCAGAATTTTGGTCAGTTGGAAAAGTGAAAAAGTTTAGCAGCTTCTATTTGCAAAGAGGTAGAATATAAATCTGTGGTAAATGCAGTAAGAAAGTTATTTTTGCTTGATTTGCTTCCCGTTTTGGCCCCTTCAAGCCCGTCTAAGGCCTATCAGAAGTCCGTGGTTGATGTTCAGATACCTTTTTCAATCAACTACCATTCATAATATCATATATGGATGTATGGTCACCTTCATTCTAGGCATACCTGAATAACATCAGCGATGGTTCATCTGTACACTGCATGTTCTAGATAAGTTTTTGAGGAAATATATACTAGACATTTTAAGCATACATGTATTACTAGCAAAACAAGAGATAGAAATTTGCAGTTACTCTTATCATCTATCACAGAGGATTACTTCTCCATATATGGGAGCAATATAAACTTGATTCTGTCACCAACATGGTAAGAACTCCACAATAAAATAATATAGAGAATGAGTATCTCCTGCACATACAACACACCCGGGCATGCAAAATTAAGGAATCCAAAGGAGAAAGTAGGAAGACAAGTATCCAGTGAGTCTTCATGTTTAGGTTATTCATGACCTAGTGCCAACCCTTTCTGAGGTTAATTCCTTTTGTTGATCATTCAACATGAAAAATAAATGTTGAAGCTAGCCTCCTTCTAGATGATTGGAAGAATACACTGAAGCCATCCTAGACTATTCCCCCTGTGGAATCCATATGATTGCAATGATTAACTTCTTTTGTAGCTTTGTATACTATTTTAGGTGCAGGACTATATCATTATCCCACGGTTTCTCTTGAAGCTTATCACCAGATCATCATCGCACACTATCCTTGTGCATGTGTTCTTTGTTAACTTACCATTGCTTATTTGTACTGAAAATTCTCTAGTTTCCTCAGTTTTTGAGAATAGTATAGAGTTTCATGTTTGGGTATTGAAATGAAGTTCTTCTCTATGGTTGAGAAAACATCTGAGGTTTTTTGCACATTACACTAGCATATTGACGTATGGGTTAGTATGGTCCCTTTGGAGTGTCACAGGAATGCAATGTGCCCTGCTTATAATATTTTAACTTGATAAGCAACATAAGCACAAAAGGAAAGTGACTCTGTCAAACTTACCATCTTATTGTGTTGATCTGTTTGTCTGCATCTCGACAATGATGCAACTTGTTGGCTTCTTCTTTAGGTGCTGTACCTATAGACAATTTCTTTTTCTCATTGACAACTGTGTGACTCATCATGAGCTTGAAGAAGATGGGAGAGGAAACTGATGATTATTGGGTACACACACACATGCCATTTTATAGCATTGATGCATTTTTTCACATACTGTGCTGATGCTCACCATGGTTGATACTTGATAGCACACACTATTGCACTATTCCAGGTTTTTTCTAACCCATTTCAGATATGCACCAAAACATACTGATGTACTTCGGATTTTGGTGCAATTAATTCCTTACATTTACTCACATATTTAAAACTATATTCACAGTGGCATCTAAAATATGCATTAGACTCTCTGGAACATAGCCATCAGTATCTTAAATCTTAATTTTTTTATTTCTTTTAGTAATTGATGAATGACTGACTTCCTAATATGTCTGCCATCACAAAACAAAATTGCTGCTGAACATCTCTATATTTTTTTATGCAGTATTCAAAATCGTGCATTCTTTTCCTGATTTCTTATAAACCTAATGACGTAGGCTTGTTTGGAAATTGGCAATTGAATAATATGATTGTTTTGAATAAGGAAAAATTCATTGTTCTATGTGATCAATTTCAAAGGGGAAAATGAGGAATTATGACTACTGTCATTGGAGAAAGAAGCCATTGAACATGAAAAACATATTCTAATGTGAAGATCACTGCTTTACAAAACTCTAGAAAAGAGTTTATTGAAAAGATTTTGGAAGAATTCCATAATTCCATTTCTGGCAGCACAACTGTATTGCTTTCTTTATGTAAACAAACTGCTTTGAAAGTAATTCAATGTTATCCTTTGAATTGTATCTGTTTTGTGATTTACTTCTGTTGATAGTGGTCTCTTTATTCATTTTGAATTATCTATGCTATCACTCCATGCAATGACTTTGTTGGCGACATCAGAGAAATATCTTCTATGTCGTTCCTTTGCACTTATTTATACTCTCTTTTTTTTTTCTTTTTGACTTTTAGCTTTCTAAATTTGAACTTCAAAATTCTTAATTCCTTCACACAATAGATTGTTATTCAACACAACTAAATTTTTTAGTTAATGAAACATCATTCATGCTATCACATCAATAAAATCATCATTATCGTGTCACCAGGGCACTTCTCACATCAAAACTGGCTTAGTTGCAGAGCGAAACTCCATGCGAAAAATGCTCTGTGGGGGAATTCAGCAGATTTTATGACCAGCTGTCAGCCTGGTGTCTTCCTCTTAAGATCAATACCGGGCTAAAGCAACCTTAACCAGGTGAGGGTGCTGCCACGAAACCAAGAAGGGCATTTATTATGGTGGGTACAGATACCTAGCCTGTTGGTCATAATTTGGTTCCTGCAACTAGGGAGCATCCCCTTGAAATTTCTTGCATTCTTGGAAATAGTCTGAATGAAGAGGGAAGGTGACAAGTTTGAAACAGATTCCCTTGAAGAAACACAAGAAATTCAGGAAAGAAGAAGATTTAAACTTTCGTACCTTCTAATAAAAGAATCTTCTCATCTTTAATTTGATGTTATTTCAGCCTACAAGTGTAAGCTGCTTGAGGGTTCCATGGATCCGTTCTATATTCAGGATTCCTTTGATATATACACTTGGCCTCACATCAATCTTGATGCTAATAATGGTGCTCAGATGTTCAGTTGATGGTGCAATTGGATCATGCTTTTTGTATGAACTCTCATCTAATCCATTAAACAAGGAGTTCTTTCTTTTCTATTTATGATGGGGCAAGCTCAATCTGCATGTTTGAGACATATGGATCAACCTAGGATGGAATCATCTGGACAGATAGTTAGCTGCATGCGAGTGATCGATATCTTGCTAAAAGGGCTTCTAATTTAATTTTCTTCATGATAAAGAGACTTAGCTATTGAAGAAAATATGGGACAGTTCCAGAACTGACAGACTATGGTCCGAAGCCTTGAGCTCTCTGCATAATTAAAGTAACAGAAACTATAAAGTTACAACAAATACTTTGCATATTTAACTCCAAATGATGGACATATATATATATGTTATATGTATGTGTGTATGTATGTATGTGTTAACAGAAAACAATCAACCTGACCTAACCTGCATGAATTGCAGCTGTTAGAAGGACTTGCACTGTAAAATAACATATTCATGTGTTTGCAGATTCTTCATCAAGTCAGCATGCTGGTCCGTTAAGTGTCATGTCGGCATACATTGTCTAAAACGTTGTGCTTCATGGTTTGTTAGCACAGGTGACTGGTATATTTTGTAATACCTAATGAAAGAAGGTGTTGTTGTAATTTAAGAATGCCAAAGATCATAGGTTGTGTAATAAAGCACATCAACTGAAGGAGGTCATTATGCTTCATCTAAGTTGACTCTTCTTCGGGTGCTGCTCAGAACAAAATTGCTCTCTTGCAACTGGTGTGGGAATCTTCATTGATGTAAGCATGATAAGACAATAATGTCAGCAGGAGCATATTTTAGCAGTGGATGTCAACTTTCTATATTTGTCTATATTTCTGCAAAATTCTGTCATTTTATTTCTGTGATCAAATTATGTCCTCGTTTTCTTTCCATAGTGATAACTAAATATGTTTTGCCACCCATGGCTTCTTGTTAATACACTGATACTGCTATATAGTAAACCATGACCTTCAGTGGCAGTATTTCTTTCTTTCATTTAAGAAATTCTTGATTAAAATGCAGTCTTAGAGGCTGAATTATGAAATGGGAAATCAAAATATATTGAAGTTCTCAAGGACATAAATGACCAGAAGAATCTATTTTCCATGAGTCCATTTGGAAATTCTTCTCAGTAGTTGGTGTGACAGATTCTCAAATATTTGCAAGTGTAATTGTATTTGGGTTTGCCTTCTTCTTCACTCTGAATGCTTCTTTGGAATGAATACATATGTTATGCTGCAAAATGTTTTATTTTATTTTATTTTTTTAAGGTTGTTTTCCCTTGAAAAATTCAAAAGGAAAGTGCGAGTTTATTTCTGCTTACAACTAGTTGTTCTGTGAAGGCTAGTACAATAAGCATGTCCTTGGAAACAAATACAATTCCTGCTTGCTTGTACTTCCCAACAGACTGCACTATATATGAACTAGTCGATGCTCCTTCATCTACCACTAAAAGTAAAATATGCGATTCACGTTTTCATAATTTGACTGGTCTATGGTTACAAAGTGAAAATATTGATCCCACCATCAGTCCTGGATTAGTTTCTTTATCTTATAATTATATAAGGATCTGTTTGGATATTTCTGTGAGATTGGACGGAAAATTCTATAGGTATCAGATTTATTGGTCCATCTAGCTTAAATTTTTTAAGAATCTGTCTAAACTCAGTCCACATTCTAATATTTGGGCTGCAGAAAAAAAAAGATTTGCATGGTCCTTTTTTTCTCTCTCCATAGGATTTGAGTTTTCTAGTTTTTGGTTAATACAAGGGCATGTTTAAATGAATAGAAAAACCACGAAGTCTGTTGGATTTTCAATCCAATCCTATAGAAATATCTGAATAAATTTTAAATATTTTTATTCACTTTTTGTTTTTGGTGTATAGCAAAAGTCCCAGTATTTGTGTTGGATTTTATTATGGTTTCTTTTGGTTTTCTCATCCATTATGGTTGGCATTTTTGTTATTCAGGATTTTTCTAGGGCCTTATTGATTTCTCCATGGAAAAAGGAAAAAACAATTAGACCCTACTTTTTACCTGAGCCTTCTACTCGTTTCCTTTTCTATCTTTATAATACAGCTTAGAAATTTGATTGCATAATTTTGCTCAAAAAAATTAAATTGATTATGTAATACTTTGCTACAGTTTTATTCACAATCTCTATATTTTATGGTGCTTTTTCTTTTTTTTTTCCCCTCTCGCATACACCTAACTTTTTTATTGTTGAAATTTCTGTAACCTGTCTTCTTACTTCGTCAAGATTTTAACTCAGCATAACAGCAAGATTCTCTCTTTTCTTAAAAGAAGAAACGTTAAGGATCCATTTGACTGATTGAGTGCTGCCATAGTTTCGCCAGTCAAAAGTGGAACTGGTGAACAGGAACTGGTTGTGAGAGTTTAGAATCGCTTGGTCCACTTTTTTCAGTGACAATGTCCACTGAGTTCGAGAGAAATGACATGATTGAAGCGGTGGCACGGACAAGGTGCCAACTGGGAGTATAAATGTGATCTTCTCAAATGGGCCAGGGGACACGGTGGATGGATGGATACCTCCGAACGGTGGTAAATCTTCTGGTGCCTCTCTAACCCTTTCTATTAATGGAGGGCAGAAGGTATACGTGAGGGGGACATCATGACCTGATGTCATGATGAATCCTCCCGGCGGTCCCCTTGCAGGCATGTGGGCCTGCATGCATGTGATGGGAGAACGGAGGTTGTCTTTATATACGAGGATGAGGGTGAGAGCGGTGGTCCCGGTGAAACTTCATATTTTGTTGTCACATTTGAGCACAAAAATAAACCCCTCCAAAAAGTTATGATGACGCCACTCGTCACTCTCGACTTCAAACGGCCATAAAAGACATTATTTATCACCTAACGTTCGATTGGCCTCCTCTGTCTCTTGGATGCAGTTTTGCGTGATGCCATGTGCTTTCCGATGCGAGCGGAGAGCTGGGATTGGCCATCTAGGTCTGCAAGTGGGTCAGCTTAGGGTTTTGATATGAACCTAAGGCGACCGACTCTGGGTCTAAAATTTATGCATATATGTATGTGATCCAAATTTGGCGGGTCTAGGTCTAGTTTTGAGTCTGGTGTTCTTGGAGGTTAGGTTCAGGTTGAACCTAAGTTGAGCCCAGTCCCAAATTTTTAAACGGGTGAAATTGCTCCTCTACTGTTATAATTGAGTTGCTTCCGGTTCTGTGAGATTCACAGTTGATCCAATTGGAATTTTGATCCCATCGACAGGATCGGTTCTGACATTTTTTAGACCTAGGGCTAAATAAAAAAATAGGACCTTCTCTATTAAAAATTAACATACTTTAAATATTAATTATCATTGAAAAATTAATCTACGTGCAATAATTTTCTATAGATATATTCGTTAAGCAGTATATAAAATTCATCATTAACCTATTTAATTATTTTTCTTATTATAATATTGTAGAAAATCATCCTTGCACCCTATTGGAACATCAATACAAGGTCTAGACCTGGGGCGATCGTCCAGTTTGACCTGTCCCAGGGCCGGCTCTGCCCATGGACAAAGTTACTTCAGAGCTCTGCATTATTGTCCCCTGGTCAGTGTTTGAGCCTTGGTGCTCCAGAATGTTGGAGAATATGATCTTTCATCTTATTTTATTAAGTTTTTCAGCTGTTTGAGGTTCAAGGAGTTTTCCTATGAAACAATATAACTTAAATAAAACTTGACAACCCAACTGAAGATCGTCTTCTCAGTTTAAGCAAGCGTGGGTCGTTTTATCAGTTTCAGCATAAGGCTGTGTGAGGATTTAGGATAATTGTCGTACCATTTGTGCTAGCATATTGTTATAACCGACGTATAGATTGCTCTTACCCATAATATTTTTTTTAAAAAAACATAATTAATTGTATCTTTTTTTATATATCTGGCATTCTGTTTGCTTGTGGCTCATTGTGTATTCGGCAGGGTAAATTTTGAAGTCTTCCTTGTTTATGCATACGAACACTAAGGAAGCCCGATCGGTAAGAGTGGGTGAAGGTAGGTGGAAAGTGACACTCTTCACATCATGTACTACAGCCAACTCATTATACCAACAGCCAACGCTTGTTTGTCTCACAAATTTTCGTTAATAAAAGAAGTCTCTGGTGGTGGAAGAGATAAAAAAAAAAAAACCTTTCAACCGTCCTCACTCACTGTACAAAAAAATTTAATTATAGCAATTCATAATCTTATCTAAAAAAATTAATTAAAAAATATTATTTAAATTTTTTTTGATGCCAAATAAAAATTCAAATTATACTTTTTTAACTAATATTTTTATAAAATTTAAAATTAATATAAATAATATTATAATTATATTATAATCGAGATCAGATTAAACATACATCTGTATAGATTATGAAACAACCAACCATCTTATCCATCTATAGCTATGGATGTTTTGAAAACATCAATAGCCTTCGCGTGTAATGTGTCCAACCTCCTCTCCATCCCTCTCTATCACTCCCAATTTGGGCAACCCCAAGGAAGTTATCTTACCTATTGCTTGTAAATATTAAATGAGAAAAAAGAGGAAGACATTAATATTTATTCATGTCCCCTCTCTTTCCTCCGCTTCACACAGTAGTTGCAGCCTTCTCCCGAATCACTCTATAACTATAACCCCAAGTCCGCCAACCGACCGGAAAATATCGACTCATAGGTCCCCTCACCTTTCCTTGCTGCTTCCTAACTAAGGCCTGTCCCACTGCCGCTTCCGCCCTCACCACTCGCTTGTACGCACAAAAGTGAAAAAAGAGTCAATAAACAAAAAGTTTGAAACCCCACACCACACACTCGTTCATCCCTTCCCCTGACTCCTCAGTCAGTTAGCCCTCCCTTTGCTTCCTCCGACCATAATTCCACCCTCAGGCACCAGAAAAGAAAGAAAAGTTCACCTCCTTCCTTCTCCTTACTCCATCATCATAATTCGTACACTACATTCTAGTTATATCCATTCCCTTCGCTCAAATAGCAGTAAGCACTCATGGCTTCAACAACCTCCTCGCTTCTCCACATTCTCCTCCTCCTCCTCCTCTTAAGCCATCCATCCGAGCAGCAACAAACCTCTTCTCTCAGTCCCTCAGACAAGGCTGCCCTCTTTGACATTAGAAGCAACCTCCGAGACCTCCCCGGCTCCAACTTCTTCTCCACTTGGGACTTCGCCAGCGACCCCTGCGCTACCTTCGCTGGCGTCATTTGCTCCCCTGACGACGAGCAGGGCACCCAATCCCTCCGGGTCTCCGTCCTCACTCTCGGCACCGGCCTCGCCGACTCCCCCGGCCTCACCGGCATCCTCTCCCCCTCCCTCGCCAACCTCACCGCCCTCACCGACCTCGTCGTCTATGCCGGCCGCATTTACGGCCCGATCCCCCCCAACATCGGCACCCGCCTCCGCCGCCTCCGCCTCGTCTCCATCTCCAACAATCCCATTTGCGGTCCAATTCCGGTCTCCCTCGCCGGCCTCCCTGACCTCCACACCCTCGACCTCGGTCACAACAAGCTCCAGGGCCCGATCCCAACTCCTCTTCTCCTCCCCTCCTCTCCAAACCTTAAAGTTCTGATCCTCGCCGCCAACGGCGGGCTTTCCGGCGAGCTCCCGCCCGGGATCTCCACCGCCCAGCTCCTTCACCTCGACCTCCGTGGCAACTACCTCACCGGTGCCCTCCCGCGGCTCCCTTCCACACTCCGCTACCTCTCCGCCTCCGACAACGCCCTGTCCGGTACGCTTGACAACGCCTTCGCCGCCCAGCTCCCGGACCTCGCCTTCCTCGACCTCTCCATGAACGCCTTTACCGGCCCGATCCCGCCGGCGCTCTTCGCCCTACCCCGCCTGTCCTCCATCCTCCTCCAGCGCAACAACCTCTCCGGCCCGCTCGCCGTACCTCCGCCAGGCGGGGAGGCGCCGCCGTCCTGGGCGGTGGTGGATCTGAGCCACAACGTGCTGACTGGGGAAGTGCCGGCGGCGCTCGCGGCGGCGGGCAGCCTGTTCCTGAACAACAACCGGCTGACGGGGGCAGTGCCGAAGGAGGTGGCGAGGAGCGTGTACGTGGGGAGCATGACCACCCTCTACGCCCAGCACAACTACCTCACCTCTTTCCCGGCGCAGCCGCTCCCCCTGCCGGACTCCGTCGCCCTCTGCCTCTCCTATAACTGCATGTCCCTCACCTCAGCCGCCGCCGCCGGGTGTCCCGGGAGCGCCGGCACCCAGCCGTCCCGGCCCTCGTACCAATGCTCCAACATCACCATTGCCGTGACCGGTGGCCGCGATGGCTGAGAGGGGGACCGGCAGATTCAATTCAAAAAACTGATTTTGGTTTCTTCTGTTATTTGTTTGTTCAGATTCGATTTGAATTTGGGATCCATTTTTTGTGCTCTGTTTGTTGTTGTTGTTGTTGTTGTTGTTGTTTTTTTTTTTTTTTTTTTTTTTTTTTTGTAAGCAAACGGTCGGATTGGATTGGATTGGATTGAAGGGGATTGGGTGATTGGTATAGAATACAATACAGCAAGGAGGGTGGCAGAAGCTGCAAGCCTAATTATGCGTTTCTGTACTCTTATGCTGCCATGTATATTTCAGATCTATCTATTTTGACTAGTTCTCGTGTTGCGTGACGCGAAATAATGATGATGGAGGCGTAACGTAGTGGGTAAGTACTCTGGTGGGGTCATCATACTCTCTTCGGCGTCTGAGACCGTTGATGATTGCTCCGCAGGTAGCCGAACCGGAGGGAGTGACATCTTCATGCCTGTGGCGAGAAAAGCACTCGGAAAACAATGCATGAGATCTTCTACCTCCGAGCATTTGAGTTGTTCCAACGGAGTTGTCTTCTTGTCTCACTTTCGCCTCACATTGCTGAAGCCAGCGTTGTCAGTGTTCTCATTTTGCTGAAAATTTTTGTTGGAGAGTTGGTGTTGATCATTCTGATGTTATTTAAGTTGTAATTGACTGTGTGAAAAATATAAATTTAATTTTGAAATAAATAAAAATATATATATTTAATTTTTTTAAGCATATATTTGATTCATGATTAGAATCAAAATTAGAATTAAAATTATAATGAATCAAAAATAGAATGATTATATCTCTTAACATATTTAGCTTGTAATTGAAATCGCAATAGAATTTGGATGTTAGAGGGTTATAAAATTTTAATTTAGAGGATTGAAATATTTTTTTTTTTTGAAACCGGAATGAAAATGAAATTATCTTCAATGAAATGATTATAATGAAAATCATTCATTTTCATTTTAGAATTTTAACTTCTCCTGAGTAAACATATATCTGACATCTTTTAGAATAGATGTTTGGTAGGGTAAGCTTAAACAATCATATAATACATAAGAGAAAAATTGGAAGTTAAGTATTGTGAGAACCCGGGGCTCCACCGTCAGGTTTCTAATGAGTTGCCCTAAAATGTGACGGTAAATTCAGTAATGATAGAGAATATTGGGTGTTCGTGGCTGGAATAAACAATTTCAACAACCTTCCATTTACCACAGGGGGAAAAAAAAAAAAACAACCTTCCAGGTGCATCAGAACAAAGTTGGTTGAGATTCAAGATTATATATAAATTTGTTTTTAAAGTAATAGCTCTGTTTGAGTATTACCACGATGGTACAAACCCTTGTCAGTTTAAATAAGGAGAATTTGACTCCAAAGTTTGAGGTGGGTTCTGATCTGGGTGGAGGGAGTATATGACAGCGAATGGGAAATAGCCCCCGGGAAGAAGGGAGAAATCATTATGAGCGAGTATGAGGGGGTCTGTCACACAACTATTATACGTGTCAAATATGGACCCCAATTGTAGAGACAAAATCTGAACCAGGCCCATGACAAGCCTATGTTATGTCCAAGTTTAGCTTACCCCATATCACATAGGCTCTGCCTACACCAGCTCCCACTGCTTGTAATGCCTTTTACCCGGACAAAAGGTTACTCTATCCTACAAAAGTGGCTAAATTTTAGCTTATAAGTAATTGATAAGTCAACCTAAAAGTTATCATAGTCATCATAACCCAAAAAAAAAAAAAACTTGAAATAATAACAAATTAATGGTAAATATAGTAATAATGGTTTTATGAATATATATGTTATGAATCTTGAATGGTCCATCAGTTATTCCCAAAACACATAACCACACCCCATGAGCTGACATCACTTGCCCCAGACCGATATTAAGCTGGCTGGACCAATTGGCTTCGAGAGAAGCAAGACGGCCTATTTACTATCTCAATTTTAATCCAAAAAAAAAAAAAAAAATCAAAATCTATTCCCTTTTAGTGTTCCAGCGCTAGTTGTGACTAATTCCTGCTCTAAAAGGTTGTGAGAAAACGTCGAGTGGGAAGGCATCAACTAAAAAGGAGTGTTTCTAAATTTCTATCAAGTTGCGTATGTATGACAAAAAAATTTAATTCAAAGATGAACTATGTAACCGCAGTCTACCACCTTTTATGCATTCATACATGCTGATGTGGAAACCACAACCATCCAAGGCGCTCCTCCATGGTCACCTATCCGCTCTCTCATGCACGTCACGCATCGATTCAGTTTCTTACCGGTGGTGCATCAATTAGCTTGCAAAAAATTTGACAGCACACTATACGCAACGCAGCGGCCAACCGACAGGTGATAGGTGCATCCAAATACCACATCTGATCCTCATCCGTCTCGATCAAATCACATGTGGTTGCGATTAAATATGATGTGACAGCTGCACGCAACCCAACGTAAATTGAATGATCCAATTTTCCTCTGGATTGTTTAAACATACGATGACCGTGTCCGATGCGTCAGGTGAACGGACTTTGACGCTTCCAGTAAAACCCTCTTTCGTTCCGTCCTCCGTTGTACCCTCTTCCACCCCCAATTGCTGCCCTCGCGCTCCTTCGCACCTGGTATTCCACGCTCAGCGCCGGCCGCCTCCGCCGCGTCTTCGGTCACGGCGGCCACGGGAGAGATCACCAACGACGAGCTCGCCCGCCGCCGCAACCTCAGATCCGTCATTGCTATATACACCCCGTCCGCCACCCGCCTTCTAGGCCCTCGGCGCCGACGGTCGAGGAGAGTCTCCGGTCACGATGGCGCTGGACGTCACCTGCAGCGAGTCCGCCCTCTGCCACGACCTCCGCTCCATCACCTACACTCCGTCCGCCGACGAGAAAACCCTCCGCAGGGGCGTCTATGTTTATGGGCGCCTGCGGAGCACGATAAGATTGTGGGTTCCTCGCCTCCATCTGACAGCCCTCTCGCACGAGGCAAGCATCCTGACCTGATAGTCTCAAATACGATTGTCCGCATATTTTCTTTATGCGGATTTTCCTTTCCGCATAGACATCATATACGTTCATTCGTACTGTAGATGCGAACACCGCATAATTTTATGCGTATTTTCCTTTCCGCATTAAGACTGGTGTCGGCATTTACTTTCTACGCGGGTCACTTCCGGCAGAGACATTTTATCCACGCGTTCACAGAATTCTCCACGTAGGCTTCTCCATGCGGGTTTACATCCGCATACATCGAAGTCCATATATTCCTTATATGCTTGTTAGCATGCGTACAGTATTTTATGCACGCATCCATGCTCCCCTTCCGCATGAACATTTGTATACGGATCTTCATCGCATAGTAATTTTATACATTTGTCCGCACCCAAATTGCGAGTATCACATCTTTGTGCAGATTTCCCTCCCGCATAGATATTTCATGCGCGCGCTGCAACTAAACTGTGATGTACGTATGTGTGTGTGTGTGTGTGTGTGTGTGTGTGTGTATTTTATTGGTTTTATTTTATTTTTGGGGGTAGAAGATGTACGTATAAATTTTTAAGAGCACAAGAAACACCCAATCGGTGGTAATTGATGTCGTCCACCATGACGTGGGTGACACTGTTGTGTGCACTTCTGGGGTTTTTTCTTCCTTGGATCCAAGAAATGTCGATTAAAACCTACTTGCTGTTAAAGATTTGAACCTTCCGGTTAATTAGCTCTTTTCTTGGTCACAATGATAGGTTCTTCATACTCTGGATTCCCATATGCATTGCCTGGTATTTAATTCAAATACTTGGTCAAAACTCCACTTTGATTGAAACAGATTAACATGGAACATCATCTATAAAGAAAATTCTGTATAGAATACATTTGTTGACCCTTTCCTGATGCGATAGATGCATCGCGAGTTGTTAATAGAGCTTTCTATTTAGTAAGACTTTTATTTAATACAATTCTTTATCTATTTTCATTAATAAGAAATTTGATAGGTTGTTAAACCACATTAAAAAAAAAAAATCCAAAGTACATAAAGGCACGATATGAAAGTTCCTTCCTTTTTCATAATTCTTCAGACTTTCCAAGAAGCCAATAATATCAAGCACGCCAAAAGCCATTTATTGTTTAAATCCCAATGGAAAAATCAAGAATTTGTGGAAAATCAAGAATACAAGCAAAATATTTAAGGAAAAAAAAAAGTTCCGAGGGGAGATAGGAGAAAAAGGCGCAGGCCATAGTGTTAGAGCATAGTCACAGAAAATTTTGGGAGAGAGAAAGATGGAAGGAGAGAGCTAGCATCGCCTCCAGCGGCCTAGTTGCATCCACCACTACCATTGATGTTGGCTGCTGGAGAGAGGAAAGAAAATCAGAGAGGATGAGAGAAGGTTCGACGTCAACTCTCGGCAATGAGATGAAGAGGCCATATCAGAGGAGAAGGGAGATATGGCTCGGTATTGACTCTCGATGATGAAGTGGAGAGGTTAGATCAAAAGAGGAGGGGGAGTCGGCTCAGGAGAGAGAAGAGGGATGAAGAGCAATCTAGGGTTATCGATTTGGGGATGGAGGTTCAATTAAATGGCTGAATTTTATCAACACTTTTATGGTTTTCATCGGTGGTTTTGTGCACCATAACTTATCGACGTTTTTATATGTCGTAAACTCCCGATGCTTTACAAAAGTATCAGGATCTGAATGCAAAATTTGAATTTTATCGATGCTTTATCGCTTCTATCAATGCTTTTTTATGTTGTACCCTATCAATGCTTTAAAGCATTGTAACTTGCCGATGTTTTTAAAAAGTATGAGGTGGTGGACACAAGATTTGAATTTTATCGACGCTTTCTCCTAACATCAACAAAATTGAGTCAGTAATTCTCTTAATTCCTATAGTGCATCCTATCCCATCACAATATGTGATCGGCCGTCTTTGTCCTCCTCAACTCCATTCTAAGATGATAGAAATCAAAATTCTAATGATAACTTCTGCAATCCCTTTTCATTTAAGGCATTCGTGCAGTTGAGCCTTCTAGCCCATTGCTTGACTTATCTATTGCTGCCATCAACTCAATTACCACTCAAACTTTGCCACCGCCTTCTAATAAAATCGAGCATCATGCAATATTTGATGACACCGATATGCATAATGCAGATTTGCACATACACCCTCTGTACTCAGTCGATGTAAGATGGCTTGGCCACTTTTTCTGCTATAACAATGTTGTCTCGGCATTGCAATCGTCAAAACATAACAAGCTTATATCCACTATTCAAGGTCAATTTCTCATAATAATCATTCAATAATTACTCCTAAGGATGGCAAACTAAAACCTTTAGGTTGAACATTAACACCCTATAGCTTTTATTGCACATGCTGATTTGGTTGAGCCTAGTTGTTATACACAAGCCAACAAAGATGCCACTTGATGTTAAGTTATGGTTGAAGTAGATAATACTTTAATTATTAATGGCGCTTGGGCGTTAGTTCTCCCTTCACCACATTAACACATTATAGGATGCAAATACATCTACAAAATCAAATGCAAATCTAACAATTCAATTGATCAAAACAAGGCTCAAATAATGGCCAAAGGCTTCAACCAATAAGTGTTGATTATGATGAGACCCTTAGCCCTATGGCAAAATCAGTCACTATTTATTCGATACTCTCTTTTACAGTTTTTAGGGGATGGCTTATCTATGCCAGTTAGATGTCAGGAATGCTTTTCTTAATAGATACTTTGATGAAAAACTCTTCATAAATTAGCCCTTAGATTTTTCTAACCCAGATCATCTGCATAATATTTGTCTTTGATCTCTCTATATAGGCTTAAACATGCTCTTGGGGCTTGGTTTTAGTGCTTTAGCTCTTATATTCATGATTTGGGCTTTTCTAGATCTCGAGCCAATATGTCTCTCTTTATCAAGTGCATAGATACCTATGTTCTTCTTCTTCTTATATATGATTATGACATTAGTCTCATAAGTGGTCCTAATGCTCTGCTTAATGACCTGCTTTCTTTTCTCACTTGTGAGTTTGCTACGAAAGATTTAGGCCTACTCTATTGTTTCCTAGGCATTAAGATCCGCTCTGTGCAAGATGGTTTAGTTCTTATGTAATCCAAGTATATTTTAGATTTTCTCAAGAAGATTCACATCAATGCCTCCAAGTCTGTTACTACTTCAATGCCATCTGAGTCCAAGTCTTACTCCATATAGGTGATTTATATCTAGACCTAACTCATTATCGTAATATAATTGGGGTCTTTCAATATCCTACTCTCACTCGACTTAATATTTTCTATGCTATCAATTATGCATATCAATTCATACATAGGCCAACTATGGAGCATTGAAAGGCTGTTAAACGAGTGTTATGGTACCCAAGGTACCTTACTCATTATGGACTCAAACTCAGTAAATTATCTAAGATTGTCTTACATACCTATTCGAATATGGATGAGGCCTGAGACCTAATGATCAATGATCTATGAGTGACTATATTGTATTTCTCTACTTTAATCTTATTTCGTAGAGATCAAAGATGTAGTACACCATGGCCTGCTCTAGCACAAGGTCAGAGTACAAAGGATTGGCTAATGCTATGCTGAGCTTTTATGGATTCAACAATTATTGTATGATTTGCGTGCATTTTTTCATTCTCTTATATTTTGATGTCATAACCTAAGTTAATTTATTTGGCGACCAATCCTATTTTTCACACTCGTATTGAATATGTTGAAATTAATTTTTATTTTATTGTAAACAGACAGTTCGCAATCAATTGCATGTATGATTCATCTCTTTCCAAGAACAGATCGTTCATGTATTAATCAAAGGTCTCTTTTCTCATTGATTTTCTATTCTAAGGTTCCAGCTCATTGTGCAGCATGTGCCTCATTCATTTGAAGGGGGGGGGGCATTAGCCCAATTGTGATGATGCTATAATCAATGTTTGATGAACACATATGTAGTCATTGTCAATTTATCATAGGAGACAATCTAGCAATATCGTATTCAGTGTTAGAAAGATAATATTGATGGGAACAAGCTGGATTGCTTTCTAAACATAACATCCCATTCTTAGAAGATCACTATACTCGGAACAAATTCGAATACGTTCTTATCATGGCTGCAATTACCTTCCATAGGAGTCATATAATGATAATATCGGATCATACAATGACAATACAGAAATGCAATCGCAGATAGGAAGGCAATCAAATTTGTTTCAACCATAATTATCTTCCAAACATGGGACGCCATAATTGGGAGGCAATTAAGCTTATTTCCAGCAATATTATCCTTCTAAGAATGAATAGCAATCCTGCCATGATTTCCTCCTATGACAACTTGATAATGATTGGGCATGTGTTGACCAAAGAATCATCACAACTAGGCTAATAAATTAAATCAATATTTTATTAATTTCTATCATATTTGAATGGTCATATTCTTGCTGAAAAATAAATGAAAGTACAACCACAAACATCTGGAAAAAAAAAAAAAAAAAAAAGGATAAAGCCGCACCCAAGCATCGCGTGCATGGGTATATGCTAGTTGGATACTATAATCTAATGAGATGCAGCTTATGCGTCTAAGGAGTACTGAGAAATAAATGCTAAGTTATTATAAAAATAAATACAAAAACGAGAACGCATATAGAAATAGATGCAACATCGAACAAACTGGAGGGGAAAAAAACTCTAATGAAATAGTCGCCTGTCAAACACTAAATACACCACAAAATACCAAAGCAAAAACTATCACAAGAAGAAGTAAGGGTTTAATCAGATATTGGTTATTTCTAACTGAAACAACGCAAAGAACTCGGGAAGATGGTGAGAAATTGTGAAGGGTAGGCAACATGCATGGATGTATAAGGCTCAGCGTATATATCTACTGAGTGTTGGTGTTCTCCATGAGGCCCATTCCTGGACCACCATGTTGTATCCCACAAAATCAAATCACATCCACACAAAAGGAATTGCTACCTAGTCTTAGGAGGCCCTTCCCTGATCATTCCATAGCTACATCTACTCATAATCCATAAATCACTTAATAGCTATCTTAATTCTGCCGGTGGGCGATGTAGTGCGCAAGATGGTAGAGCGGCGCCGCCCTGGCTTCGTCGAAGCCCGAGAGCTCCTCCTCGGCCTTTACCACCAACGTCCGCGCAAAATCCCGGGCCTTGTCGAGCCCCATGAGCTTAGGATACGTTGCCTTGTCGGTCGCCAGGTCCTTCCCCGCCGTCTTCCCGAGCTCCTCCGACGTCTTCGTCACGTCGAGTATATCGTCGACCACCTGGAACAGGAGCCCGACACATCTCGCATACCTCCTCACTCTCTCCACCTCGCCATCTTCACCTCCCCCGACGATCGCTCCACACACCGCCGCCGCCTCCAACAATCTCGCCGTCTTGTGTATGTGGATGTATTCCAGGACGTTGAGGTCGACCGCCAGCCCCTCGCTGGCGATGTCCACGATCTGGCCGCCCACCAGCCCGTCCGAACCCACGGCCGAGCCGAGCTCGGCCAGCGCCCGGACCACGCGCTCGGGCGCCACGCCGGTGGTGCGGGCGGCGACGTGCTCGAAGGCGAGGGAGAGGAGGGCGTCGCCGGCAAGGATGGCGGTGTCCTCCCCGAAGGCGCGGTGGTTGGTGGGCTGGCCGCGGCGGAGGTCGTCGTCGTCCATGCAAGGCAGGTCGTCGTGGATGAGGGACATGGTGTGGATCATCTCGGCGGCGCAGGCGACGGGCATGGCGGCGGCCTCGTCGCCGCCGACGAGGTCGCAGGAGGCGAGGGCGAGGACGGGGCGGACGCGCTTGCCGCCGGCGAGGAGGGAGTAGCGCATGGACTCGTGGATCTTGGCCGGGTGGCGGAGGGGGACGGCATGGTCCAGGGCCTCGTTCACCCGCCGGGCCTTCGCGGCCATGTACTCGTTCAAGTTGAAGTCTACCGGTCCGAGTCCGGTGTTGTTGGGGTCAAGAGCTTTGGATCTGGCTGCTGGCTGGGCCATCGTGCACCTCAACGTGGCCCTGCGCGCCCCTGGAACCCGTTTGTTGGTAATCATGGTCCTTGGAAGCGGGCTTCCATGGAAACCAACTGCAACGTAGGCCATGAGAGAGAGAGAGAGAGAGGACCTGTTGGGGGAGGAGGGGGGATCCGAGAGGGTGTTTTAATTGTGCTGCGTTGGCGAATGCAGTGGGGGTGGGGGAGGTACATGGATTTATTATGAGGAATCAATGTGAAGTCGGTTGGGGATTGGAGATAGCACGGCAATTGGTAGGTCAAGACAAAAAAGGATGGTAAGATGCTGTTTCTAATGAGAATTTGATGGGGATGGTTATTCCTTTGAGGCGGCTTTTGGAGTAACTGCTTGGATTTCCGGTCATGACTTTCGGATGAAATTTCCATTTCGGCAACAAATAGGATTAGCTAACCAGTATTCTTTGGCTTACTGTTCTCTGCGTCTATATCACGGTTCCTTGCTGGAATGACTGAAGCAAAAGGGTTTTTTTTTTTTTTTTTTTTTTTTTTTTAAAAAAAAAAAACAAGGGACATGTCGCCGTCAATGATATCTACAATAGCTGTTTGGTCATTGGCGCGACAAAAGACCAGACAAAAGATAAATGGGATATTCCGATTTCTTCAACAAAATGAGATCATTCCGATTACTGCTCCAAATCCGATCCGACAGAATGGATGTAAGTTGCTCTGATCAGTAAAGATCAAGAAATATAGTACGGTACTGAAGTGAATCTACAATTATAAGAAAGCCATCAGAGGTTCGTTGGGTATATTCGACGAAAATGCTTTCATACTTAAGTCAGACAGAATTTTAATAGAAAACAGAAAATATAAAAGGCAGAGAAGTATTGTATTGGAGTTTTCTTTATCATACACAAGGATTCTTTGGGCCTCACATTTATAGAAATAAATATGAAAATCTTTGTGATTGAAATCATGAAATTAGCAAAGAAGCAGTTGAGTTCTTTCCTTATTTGTTGATCCGGATGGTAAAGATATATCCTATTAAGTGCACTATGATTAATTTGAGCACATGTTTTATTTAGTAGCCAATTATGATAAATCTTGCTTAATGAATCAAGATCATGCCCAACTGTAATAGTTTGCTGATTATTGATTGAGAAATTTTTTGTGCATCGCGAGTGGTGTAAAATATTCGATGTGGAGTGCACCATTTTACCTTATTAGTCTACATGGCCATCACTTTCTAACGCACATTTAATGCTGCAGTTTTAGTTTTTCATTTAAAATTTTGAATGACGAAAATGGTCACCCTCTATGGAAAAAAGTATGCCATCTTATGTCCATATTATCATATCTTACGCGCAAGAAGCTATAATTTAATGCGCAAAATGTCATAATTTGACACAGAATTTCATAATATGCCACAGGATGTCATAATTTTTTTCGAAGAGTCGGGATATTTTCGTCATTCAAAATTTTCAAATAAAAAAACAGAACTGCAAGCATTAAATACACATTAAAAAGTAGTTGGACAAAAATGTTCCTCTCATTTTATGATATCCTGGGTTATATTATAACATTCTATGTATAGAAAGTCGTAATTTGATGTACGATGTCATAATATACTAAGATATCATAATTTTTTCGGGTATATTATGATATCCTACATACAAGATGTCATAATATAATACAGGATGTTATAATATACCATAGGATGTCATAATTTTTTTCAAAGAGGAGGAACATTTTTATCATTCAAAATTTCAAACGATAAAGCAGGACTGTAGGCATTAAATGCATGTTGGAAAGTGATGGCTACATGGACCAATCGAGCAAGACAGTGCACTCCATATCGAATTTTCTATACTAACCACGATGCACAAAGAATTTCCCTTGGAAAATTTGATCGGCTCTTGATTTGGTTGGACAGATGTTGTCGTCTAATTTGGCAAGCTGAGCTGTTAGGTTAGGATTTTGAGACAGTGAACTATATCAATTTCTATCATAAATAAATTATAAAAAAAAAATGTTGACCTGTTGGAATCTTGGGTGAATACCACGAGGATTAGGTATTCATAGGTATTTTAACAACATAAATATGCAATTATGCTACACAAGGAAAGTCAGGCGAACCTAACATCTAAAATATTTTTTCAAGAATAACTGAACCTCTCCAGCATAAATATCAAGTAGAGGTGTGTTTTTAAGACTCGTTAATAATCTAATCATTGAAGCTGTAAGATGAAATTGAAGCGGACTCCAGTTGTTTGTGGTTTTATATGTAGTTCCCAGCCATACTGCTATGTAGACAACGCATGTGCAACACCTACAAGGTGTAATCGTGCTCCATGCTCTTCTGGGCCATTCAGTCTTTTTCTTTGATTTTTCTGCTCCAGGGGGGGGGGGGGGGGGCCAAGGTCTGAAGAAATCAAAAACCTAAAAATATATCTGGGTGGAAAAAAAGGAGATGGCCATAAAGATTAGTTGGAGTGAAATCGTGAGTCAACGATCACCCTAGTGGAGGATCTGTAGGTCGAGAGCTCTAAGTGGATGTGGTGCTTTGAAGCAAAGAAGGTGATTTTTGAATTAATATGTGACTAAAAGCTAGGAAACGTGGAGATTTTATGTTGTATGTCATGCCTATATCAAATATGCATCAAATATTGATATTTATCAAATACTTTTCGGATGCATATCAGATACTTGTGTAAATTATCGTATTTTCAAAATTAGGAAAATATTTTTATCTCAAAAAAAAATCTTCCAAAAAAAAATTTCCAAATACTTTTCAAATGTGTCAAAGATCCTTCCAATACCTCCAAGAAGCAAGGGACAAGTTTTATATATATATATATATATATATATATATATATATATATTAACATTTCAAGTGTGGGAATACCTTACTCCATTTATTTCTCAAAAAGAAAAAACATTTGAAAAACATTCGAATGGTCAATTTGGTAGTGTATGATACTATATTCAAATATGATGTATAGAATAAGCACAAGATCTTTGAAGGACGACTAAATGAATTTGTAAAAGTTTACATTTATTGTAAAGTACCGGCTGCATTATCTTGATAACCCACTATACTTTCGAGATGCTCTTTTACATGTAGATATACATATGCACGAGTGCTTTAAAACTCTATCCTTCATGTATTCTACTTTAATCTTTGTACATGTGGTAGGAAATGTCAACCCACCCCCATAGATTAGCTTAAAAATCTTGGTTTGCCTCCCAAAACTTTGGTAAGGCTGACGCCTAGACATATTGCCCTCTTGCTCTCTCTGGGTTTGTTTTGACTTTCGTGGTCGATGTTAATTTAGCATTCTTCACTAGACAGCTGAGAATGGGTCAAAATCTCCGTAGTCATGGTCTAACTCCAGAAATCAAAATGGAAAAAACAAATGTACGTATATACATGTATATTAATTTTCTGCCTTGGTTCTAGGCAAGATGAAAAGTTCAAACTTCAACAATATGTTGCACTTGGACCGGGAAGAAATTTTAGCATGAAATGGACTAAATATAATTGGTATGGGAGAAATTAATGGCCACGTGAAGCAGCTAACTTTGAATCATCAGAAAGCAGCAGTATACTGGTCCGAAGTCTGGACTCGCGTTTACCGATCCACCGTGAAGCGATGGAGGAGGCCCGTAAGCAAGGTTAGATTTTCAAATTTTGACGAGTATGTGGAAACTAGGAATGCTCATTTTTCAATGGAGTCCAAAGGGAGAGAGAGCGATGATACATCCAATCGACATTATTTCATTGCGAAGCTGGTAAAGCACGTGTGTGACTCCTCATAACCTGAGTCCGTGCTTGGAGAAGGGACGCTAGTGGGAAACATAGGTCTAGGCCAATTTTGATACATTTATATTACTCGAACTAGTTTTGATCTCTGATTTGGAAGAGTGGAGACTACTTGCTTCCTGGGTCTAGTCAAATCAGATCCTTGTTTAAGGTGAGCTGGTCTGGATGAGCTGAGAAACATGAGATAGCAACGTACCAGGCCCCCCATTGAAGGGAATTCATTGAAACTTACTTCCACGTGAATTTGTTCAAGACATGACACACAAGGGATTGACCAAGTTGTCACTGCAATAACGTTCTTGCCCATCCGTGAGGACCACAGCAGTGGTTGGGGTACATAGGCTGTGGTTAAGGAGGGATAGGCGGTAGAAAACTCAACCATCCTCGCTGGGCAGCGTGTGCGCCGTGCCGAAGAGGCGGCGGGAACTGGAGTGAAGGAAACGGTGTCGTGGGGCGCACGTTCGGGCCGGTACGGTCTCCTACTCGTGCCCCTAGGTTTTCAAGGTGCCGGCTGAAATGTTTATGAAACAAGTACGAATTCATTCGGCCTCAAGGCCTGACAAAATTCTACTGAAAACAAATAAAAAAATATTTATCTATTTACGATTATATTACGACTTCAAGCTCAGACTCGAGTTAATTGGCAAATTCTCTAATTTAATGGGTGTAGCAGCCGGCTCCACTTAGTTCGGTTCTCTATTAGACGTAGATTTTATTATCTAGAATTTTTTTTTTCATAAAAGGAATATCGGTGTTCCGAAAAGAATAAGTCAAACTGGTAGGCTTGATGATTGGAATCCCTAACAAGGAGCTATGGTATAGCACGATTAAACTTGACACCAAAATTGGCTCTAGCCGTTAATAACCTGAACCCGTTAGATACTGCAAAATTTACACATCATTTAAGCAATCTCCCCCCCTCTGAATATTTGTAGAGAACAAAAAGGCAGGGAAGCGAACAGCCAAAATAATAGTCAACAGGATATACAATTGATTTCAGAAGAATTGCTGGAGCCAAGGATAGCCAGCTGCATCTTTCTCCAGCTCAGACCTCAGTTTTTTAACTTGCTCCATGGCCTGGTTCAAGTCCATCTGGTCTAGTGGCAAAGCAGAAAACTGCTGCAGGAATTTATGAGCCCGACCTGCACCTCTGGCGATGTCATCAGGACTGCATACTCGCTTGCGCTTGGATCCTGCCTGTAGGCAAGACAACAATAAAGATCAGTTTGAAGGTGACTCTTGGAAGATGATTGGATTTTCCCTTAAATCTAATTGAACAAATGATTGGATGATAAATCCTGATTATGCCACATTTTTCTGAAGAACTGCTTTGGTCAAGAACATAAATTTCAAAGTACATATGATAACACTGAATTAGAAACAAAACATAAAATTGATCTCTGGTGGCTCCAAGAAAAGCATTGATTGGATACTGAAGAAAGGCTCTCCAATTTGGGTTTGATAATCACATATCATGTATATGCTTGTCCCAAAAGCACCAAAGGCTGAAGTTTGCTCACGTCAGGAGACAAGGAAGATCAGCTTGCCGAGAACAAACCATCTCCACAGACCTTCCCCCTACCATAGACAACAATATCTTCAACAATGCGCTCTATCACCATCCTAGCTGCTTCTGCCTGGGGAAAGAATCTCTTTTCTTTACCCTTCTTGATAAGCGCTGAGTTTTGGGTTAACAACGGGGATAGGGCTGGATGGGGAGAAAAGTTAGCAGCAACAGGGAGATATGGCACCACATTGTGGGAGATAAGAAAGAAATTCAGCAGTAAACCTTTCCCTAGGAGACTCCAGGTCTGGTAAAATGGTACAAGGTGGGGAACTCAAAATCCAGGAAGGAGGCTATGGGTATTTCAGAAAACTTGGTCTGAGAGGTTAGCTAAGCTTGTTAGCTGTGACCAATAGCAGCAATGGATAGTTGACTGATCCTTCATCTTCTGTTTTCTTCTTGCTCTTATTCTTGTATCCTTGTGACTACCATTCATTTCCTTTATGAATTTTGACTTGCCATTCCATGCCTCATCCTTCCTCAAAGAGAGAGAGAGAAAGAAGAAGAAGAAGATTATGTTGGAGGAGAGTTTTCTTGATATACATACATATATAACACTTTGTCCCTCACTACCAAACTGATTTGACAAGACTGTTTTGAAGAGGAAGGGTGCCAATCCTTGTATGTTTGACAAGATTATCAAGAGGGAAAGGCTCCAGCTACCAAGGCAGCAAGGTTATCATTCAACATGGTCAACGGGGATGCAATCAATTTTTGATGGTGGCACATAAAACACCAAACCAAATGAAGCCACTAGAGCAGTTTCTACTAAGAACTTCTGAGATGCAAAATGAAGAGGAAAACATACTGAAAATTCACCACGAGCAACAATCATGTAAATCACTATAATTTCATCATGTAGCGAATTAAAATCAAATATGTTGAAAGGTGAGTTTTTCTTGTGATATACCTCTTCTTTCAAATCATTGTTAATGCTAAATGTCTCAGAAAAATCTTCCAACTCCTCAGCTTTACTTCTAGCAAGAGTAACAACAGCTTCAGGAAAGTTTGCAAATTCTGCCACGTGAATACCAAAACTTTGATCACAGGCACCAGGTTCAACCTGGAAAACGAACAAATATGATGAACGAAGGACAGAAAAATGTATTATGGACAATGTGAAACACTTAATGCATGCAAAATAACAACAGCAAGAAAGCACAACTTGCTGACATATCAAGACTATGATAGCTAGTGATGCAACAGGAAAAAATTTTGACTACACCAACCATTTGAAAGTTATAGAGTGCCACTAACACTAGTACTATGCTGATCTTTCTTTCTAATAAAATTACTGATTCTAAAAGAAACAGTAGCAAATATGAAAAGCCAAGGTTCCCAGAACTTATATGAGAGTTTGCTCTATAGACAATGCAATGACTACATCAGCAGTGTTCATAGTTACATCCATGCAATTCCAAGATTATGTAATATGTTTGAATGGGTTTGGCATAGTTACTGATGCGAAAGAAACAAAGGAATCCAATGGATAGACCAAGGCTCTGGAACCCTCAAAAAAAAAAAAAAAAAAGAGGCTTGGCTGAAATAGGCAGCAGAAGAACTTCTCTATGTTCATTTTTAGTTTTCAATATATCTTGTATGTTGCTCCACAGTGACCTGGGTGCGCAGGTTCAAAATAAGAAAACCCTCCCTAGATCCCCTAGTGATGAAAGCCTTGTGCACTAGGACACCCTTTTTAGTATATCTTGCATGATATGAAATCCTATGGGATTCTGATCTAAGACTTTATCTGTAACTTCCAAATCCTTGAGATATAATCTGCCAATGTGCAGTAAGCAATATAATTATAACCGGTGGGAACAGAGTGTTGACTAGTCCTAGTCTCTCCTTTAATGAACTTCCATAAAATTGATCATCCATGAGACCTTTATATATGTGGCATCCTTAATTCTTTACTCCGAATGGTAAAATATCTGAACCTAGCTTAAGCATCTGGAAGGGCATCCGTTCAAGCAAGCTCTAGTAACCATTTTGTACAACAGAATGCCATAAAAATTACAAGCTGTCCTGAAAATTGCCTGATATTCAAAAACTCAAGCCTGTTCTCATGACTTTTTAGCAACATGATTAGGTAAAGATAGAAGTAAAAGATGTAGTTTACCTAAAAACTATTTTTTCCTTTCTTTTGTTGAACTATATGAACACTTTGATTTAAATGATAGTTTAGTATCAATATTCCAACACAATAAAGCAAATAGAAGAAATTCTAGGATGCTGCTCAGCCATGTTAGATTTAGGACAAGATGCAATGCACTGCTTTGATTTTTAATAATACGAATTCTAAGGTTACCATCAATATTGGCACCAAAAAACAACATTCATGTGGAGCATGTATTTAAAGTCCTGTTTTAAGGAAGGATGACAGAGAAATATCCACAAAATGGCATTTTGTCTATATTAATTTCCTTTTAAACTACTCACCTGATTGAGCATAGGCATGATGGTCAGTGTCCACTGAATAATATCTTATGATCTTTTCATGTCAATGCATGCCTAAGTGCAGGCACAGCAGCAAACAAGCATTATATGAACTATTGATGTGATACATCATACATGACACTTCAAAAAAAGCTAGGCATGTACAGAAGGAAATTGCTCACAATTGAGAAATGAGATTAAAAGTTGGATATCAGCACATGTGATCATTGAATTAAAGTTTAACATCCACAATTTGTATTACCGATAAGGCTCTCTAGTGATATTGAACATTTATGAAAAACAGGAAATTTAGATCATGAAAGTCTACAATCTCATCTTGATGGAAGTTCTCAAAATATATCTGACTAACATCCATTATTTTACTGCTAAGGGAACATAATTTCCAAAATCTCAAAAAAAAAAAAAGAAAAGAAGAAGAAGTCACCAGTATTATGTTAATTCATTATTCCCTCTGTTCCTCCATCTTCTAATGTTAAGTTACACCAGTACCATTTTTCTTGTTTCAAGGGTTTTCTTGTAACTTATAAGCTGTCTGAAAATGTCAAACATTAAATATATTGAAGAAAAAAAGGCTATGGAAATAAATATCAATATGCCCAGTTTGCTAAGTAAATCTAAGAAGCTTCAACCAACCATTAGTTTCTCCAAATAATTGAGTGACATGCAATATAAATCATGACCAAGGCAAACTCAAAGCACAGAACAACTAGCGAACACTGAACCAGATAGTTTTACCACCCCCCACACCCACAAAAAAGAGGAAAAAAAAAAAAGAAAAAAACACTGATCCAGAAATAAGATGGTCAAAATATACACAAAGGACAGAACATGTATCAAAAGAAAACATGCATTGAATTATATAAAATTATTGCAAGCTATATGTTCACCTTATAAAGCATTGTTAATTTATGACTTTCTGGATCTATATGTGCTCCAACATGATAATTTGCCACTCCAAGATTGGGTGAACTATGGGGCTCATGACCATCAACATGAGCTAATGCAGTCAGTTCATGAAAGTGAGTTGCAAATAAACTTGGTGCTCTGGTCACCTGCACAAGGTGCTCGCAAATAGCCCAAGCCAAACCTGGATAATGAATCGAACAATATTAAAGCTAGAAAATAAATTCAATGGTCAAACATTCCCATTCGAGAAATCTGAGAATAGACATTTAAAGTATGAGTAAATCTTCAGTTAAAATACAAAAAACAGCAAACATACCCAAGGGAGTACTTCCATGATGATCACAATTAATATTCAAGCCATAATAATCACTATCACCAAAAATGATGAAGATCTAAATGTAAATAGAGTGCAATAAGCAACATTTAACAAAACAGCTGACCACATAAATACACCTTTTTATTCAGCAAATATCACATGCAAATCATAAAATAATAGAAGACTGATCTAAAAATATAACGACTTATATAGTGCATTAAAGTTGTATGTCCTGAAGCATCATTTTTGACACTACTTTTCATTGCAAGTTTTTACACGCATATAGTTTACATTTTGCAATATAAGTTAATCGTCACATGCATTACTTGTCAGGACCCAGATATAACTCAAAACATCCATAGGTTGCACATTCACAGAAGAATATAGCAGTCAGTCATCAGACCAATGCATATGCGAGGACCTGTATAGGTGTGTGTTTAGTCCCACACCAATTGTGCACTAGGGAGAACTAGGGTCCTTAAATAGGGTCAAGGAACCTAAAATACCTTCTGATTAGGTTTTTTGGATGAGATCCTAAGTCCTTGTAGATGGCATCGCCCATGGCCCATGTATGAACTAGGAGACACTACAGCATGAACCCTTTTAGAGCTAACCATGGGCTGATTGTGGTATTTGTGATTGCATTTGATATGATCGTATCTTAGTGATTAGACCCTTAGCTTAATGAGGATGGCAGATCTTCGTTGAGGGAGTATGTGAGGGCCAGGGAAGCCAAAAACACCTTCAGTGTTGTCTTTTTGGTGAGGTCCTAGGTTGTTATAACATGTGGGGGATTGGATTCTACTTGCAATTGAGATCATGCTTATTAATTAATGCAAATGCTTGGGCATCGACTTTTCACAGCTCCAATAGTGGGACAGGCTTATTAGATGGAAATTTCTTCGGTCCATGAATGGCAGTAGCTTACCCTAACATGTGCATATGAGTTTCAGTTTAAGTGGTTCATAGATTGAGAGATTAGACAAACTTCAAAATGGTTTGAGACACATGACACAGAACTCCACATTTAGTTGCATATCCTTATCTTGATGGAACTAGTACTTCTGTTCCTAATATAGTCACTTTGGGGTGGAAAAAAACAATGAAATGTGTGCTTATTATATGGAGCTTCCCAGGTGATTCTGACCAAGTCTTGAGTAAGAACTAGCCTTTCAACATGGAATCATCCGTGCATGCATCCCCTATTAGGGAAGGATGATCAAAAAGAAAATCTTGGACTGAATGAGGAACTATCACATTTCTGTAAGTTGCCCCAGCGAAATGGTTGTAGGTGATTTGATGTGTTTGATCATGTTTAGGATCAAAATGTTGCATCCATATACTAGCTATTTTGATGGTATGAAGTTACTGTATCCCATAGAGCAGTCTATGAGCATAAGAGTCATGGGCCACAATGATTTTTATGTGCACAATAGATATTCCCTTTGAGTCAGCAAAATCCATGTAAAATCCACAAAAAAAAAATAAGGGATAAGCAATCTTGAGGGGGGGAGGGGGGGGTGTCACCCTGAAAATTATTTGCCAAGATTTAGGAGGGCAAGAATCAAATAGGTGTGTTCATATTTAGCTGGGAAATTGAATAGAGATGTTGGTGGCCCTTAAAGAAGCGGAAAAGTCAAAATTAGGGGCAAAAAACTGAACTATGCTTAGCTCAAGCTCCAAAGATTGCTAGAGAAAAAGCTACAGTACTAATATTTTTGGTTATTCTTCACAAATGAAAGATGAATCAAAACATATAAATTAGCCACCTTCTGATGATCTGGCACAAGTTTATAATGGTCAAATCCATATGACCCAAAACACCAAATTTTTCGAGATTTCAACTCCTAAAATCACTGTTGTTGACCAATTCAAATTTTGACAACAACTAAGCCAAAGTTTGCAATGATGAGAATAATATTTAAATCTCAAATTTCAAATATTTTATATTTATTTCTTTTCCTTAAAAAGAGACTACAAAGTCAAAGATATTGTGGATTGTCCGTATCTTAATAAGCATGTCTTGGAAAGCTGATAGAATGCAATGAAGCCACTTATGAGAAAGAAGCAATATATAATAAAAGTACAGTTGGAGACTGCATCTCTCATACAAAACATTACCCTATGGTTTATTAAGAAAAAGTGTCAATCATATGTAATACATAACTCTAGCATTTATGAAAATATATTTTGTTGACAAAAAATGTTAATAATTTCTGTTCAGCTAATTGAAGTCACTAACTTCATGGGAATTTTTCAAGCTCTACTATATGCAACTAAATTACCTTTCGAGGAGTAGGTACTCCCATTCATTTGTTTAGTGCCAATCTATAGTGGTCATATCAATTCAACTAAGTTACTCAGTAATTCCTTTTGGGTATAAGAAATGTGAGGAGGAACAAAAGAAAGGGGAAGAAAAAAAGCATAAGGTAAAAATGACATAAATTATATTCCCTTACACATGATAGAATGCATTTCCTCGGAGCTTTATAGCATAAATAAAGTAATAAACACTAGCTGATTTTAGTTCCAAGTAATAAAAATGCAAAAAGATGACAAAACAGACCAAATCCATCATAAGTAGAAGTGCCACGGCCCAACTCATCAATAATTATCAGCGACTTCTCAGAGGCTCCTTTCAAGATGGAGGCAGTTTCAAGCATTTCCTGCATAAAGGTGGAAACTCCACGAAGCTGCGAAACAGAACAGGTATATAAAATTAAAACAAAGTGTAGAAAGTGATGCTTTTTTAATAATAAACAAAGAAAACACAGGTCATAAGTCAAGCATGAGATGAATACCTACAAAAGCACTACCTAAAGCTAAGAACCAGCTTCAAATCTTGGTCTGAGCTGATGATGAATTTGAAAGTTAGCCATGTTTTTATAACAAACACTATAGAAGGGTCTAAGAAATTTGAAGCTCGCAGGGAGGTGGGGTAGGGGGAGGGTCTGTGGAACTTTTCAGAGTGAATTTGAAGACAAAAGACGTAAAAATAAAAATAAACAAAAAAAAAGAAAAAGAAAGAAAGAAAGACAAAGCTAAAGTATCAGGTTATGGTTAATAACCTGGGACATGGAATAATCTTTTCAGAACCTGTTCAGACTCAATCAAAGTCCTTTGGAAGTTTCCCGGCAATCACCAATTCTTAAGTTTCATATACAAAGACACCCCAAGCAATGATTTCTAGAGGCCTCTTGGCAATCAATTTCAACTAGCACTACAAAAGGCATATATTTCTGCATGCCCAAACACTAATATGCAGAAGTTTTTTCTTCTCAACAATCTTCTGATAATTCTAGATGGACACAATTACTGCTTGCACAATAACAAGAATACAGGCGACAAGCACAACCTAGCATCCTTTTTATCTGAAGGTTTTGAAATTCATTCTGGTATTCATCTTGGATCAAATCAAATGAGTTATGATTTCGGCAGTTTCATCGAAAAATACCAAGAAAAACAATTAAAAAAAAAGAGATGAGATCAATAAGAAAAATAAATCAGAAATCATTTATAAACATGTTACAATGTCAAAGACCTTCAGATGTATCTTTTCCATAGTTTCACGTTGAACAATCCAAAAGCTATTTTTTCAGACAAAATGTTTACAACCCCATGTTTGGACAGCACCGTGTAATTGAGAATGTAATTTATGATAACAAAAGTATTAAAAGAATTTGAGATATTGGATGGCCAAATCTGTCAAAAAACTTGCTTTTCCTCCAAATCACTTTCGAATCTGACATCACAGTGCTTATGAATGCTTCCAACCCTTGCAAAATTCAAGTTTCATCGAGCGAAAACACCTTCCAGTACATTTTTTTTAAAAAAAATGAAGGATAATAAATAATTAGAATAGAAAACATATGCATACATTAAAGTCTGCCCTATGAATTTATTTCAGCAGAAATTCTGAAGCAGACCCCTGTCTTGGTCTGGTTCCAGATGAAATTGAAAATTTCAGTTTTAATTTCAGAGTTTCAGATGACAGTTCAAGCCTTGTTTTATTATTTTTTAGCATACATGACAATCTTGGACTTTAGAAGGGAAAAAGGTGGACATATGGGCTGACCAAGCCTGAATGCAAGCTACCTCATGTCATAAAAGCATCAGCATAAATTACAGTGATTGATTAGGTCATGATAATGATCACCATTGGCACATGCATGGGGCTCCATACTGGCATGCATCAACTATAGATTATTTGGTCTATATTAGTCAATATAATAAAAACAATGACATTGTCCAAAATCCCCAACACTGATCTAACAGCAGTTTTATTGGCAATTAAGGTTGCTTTGTTGTTTTAAAATGAAACTGATTGTGAAATCATCTGCTCTTTCTCATAGTAAAATTTATGCTGACAAGTTTATGCCACAAAAATGTTATCCCAAAGTTTAAAAACTGAAACCAAATCAATCAAATGTCTCACCAATCATCATAGACGCTGATAGATGCCATGCTTATGAATAATGCACAAAAACCATATCTATAGTTAAGTTTATAAAAACAAGCATTTTCACAAAATATGAAAGAAATAGAAAAAAATCACGAATTTTTAATTTTTATTTGATTTGGCCCAATTTTATTATACATGTCATGCCTAACATTTGCTTAGACAAACTTGTCAAGGTTAAAAAGCTAGCTATCAAAAGAAAAAAAGTGTGAACTACTTGAGAAATTTGTAACATTTGTATAGAAAAATTACTTATTAATGAGTGGAAAAATGAATATAACAGTAGTGATAGATATAATTCAAGTACCTACAAATACAATTAGGAAGAAGGAAAGAACCAATAACAAAGACTATGTGAAAGACTGACTTGAAGCTAAATGTTTGAAGAACAAAACCTAAGAATTAGATTCTAAAGACTATGTGAATCTGTCCCAAGGAGATATAACAAAAAGGCAGGCTTATGGTGAGCACATGTACTATAGAAGAGGGAGCAGGAGGACAAAGCTCAAATCACTCCGCTCCGCTTTCACAAACACAATTACTGCAGAAGAAAAAAGGAATATATAGATACTTCTTTTAGAGACTGCCACCATATGAAAGAGTCAAATTCATTAACTCTTCTACAATGGAAAAAGAATCAAAAAAGAGGTGCACGTATGGTCAATAACAACAGAAAGGTGCCCACTTGGGATACTAAATGCCTACAATTTATACATCTGCTCTTTTAAGAGGTAAGAGGTAATAATGCTGCTGATTTGTTAGCTGAAGTTTTTCCACAGTGACCTTGTCCATGGCACCTACGTATCTTCAAACTCTTGAAACAGCAGGATCTCCAAGATAGCTAATGGAGTCCACATCTTGCCAAAGAAGGACAGTCCAATGCACAAGAGTCCCGGGACCCAGGGCTCTGGGAACGGTCAGATGTATGCAAGCCTCACCCCCACATTCGGAGGGGCTATTTCCTAACAGGGGAAAAAATAGTATGGTAGAGTGAATACTAACTTGGCAATCACCAGCACCAACACGAGCAAAAATGCAATCGCGTACGCTAACACTTGCTCTATCGCATGGAACAAAGCAGCCAACTTGCGCCATTAATACATTTACACCAACCTGCCAACACTGATATGTAAGATAAAACGGCATGTGATACAAATAAGGTATGTTCTAAAAAATAATATGCAGCAACTTTTGAAGGAACCTTTATATGACAGCAATCAAAGTACGAAGGAGCATAAATATGCAAAACATTCCCTCAACTTTTCAATTTTTCATATAGTAACGAAATTGATGTTGAAAACTCAAGTTTTGATTTTTAAGACTAATTTTGCTAAACAGAAGGTGATAATGAACAATACATGAACTACCTTTAGACTAAATCTTGCAGCAACAAAACTTTGCACTAATTTATTAAGCTATATCACAATTTGTTTTCAATAACAGCCTTAAAGGTGGACTTTCTGCAATCAGACAGTCAATGCATCTACTTGGCTTCACCTTAGCTGAATAAGTTACTGTTCCCCAACTAGCGTCAAAAGAACGGTTCCACTGGGGTCCTCCAGTTAGTCTAGTGCATTGCTTCTTTAATCTGAATCATTGTATCTCTTGTCCGATATTCCATTCCATTCATTTCACTAATCATTACTGAAATAGCCTCAAATAAATATTTTAATACCAGACAAAAAAAAGTACTACTGATATAAAGTATGGACAAAATTCTGATGATGGGGTAATACCTAAAGGCTTTCACATCAAGTAGCTTGAATATCATGGACTGGTCTTTCTTTACATACACAGCTTCCAAATGGCATATTAATTGATCCAAATTGTTAAGATAGATGTAGCCTCAAAAGAATTTGTTAAGCAAGATGGAGCCTCAAAGGTAAATTATTATATATAGTTGCAATAATTATGTAACAATGCTTGTCTAAAAGCTCAGCTAGTTTTCTGTGCTAGGGGCATAACCCAAAGATGCTCCGCCTTGTTTATGGTGTGAATGAGAAAAATTAACAGTACCACCAAGAGAAATCAGACCTGTCGTATAAATGTGGATTTACCACCCATGTTAGGTCCGGTAATGATCTGGAACCAACTCTTCCCACGTACCTATTTTGTAAGATAAACCAAAGGAAACATACCTTAGAACAATCCTCCTGGAGTTCTCAGAAAACATAAGCTGCACGTATACTTACAAGAGTACAATCATTAGGTATAAAATTCACACCATCTTGAGCCTCCACACATGGATGCCGACTCCCTTCTAGTATAATATCACCTTTATCCTGTAAAAGTAAATTAGAATTAGCAAAACTGTCTCTTCATTAAGGAAAGCAATTCAATGAACTAACAAAAGATTTATCTTACCGAGGGTGTAATGTCTGGTCGTACATATGGAATTGGACAACTGGTTGCCAGGTCAGCAAAACTTAGTAAAACGTCAAGCTCAGAAAGAATCACAGAAAGTGTCTCAAATACCTGGAGATCAGGTTCCAACAAACTTAGGACTGATATTTGTTACAAAAGAAATGGAAAGAGCCTTTGACATTTTGATTTTGTATACCTCAGAAAATGAGGCTGTAGCATCAACTACTTGAGCAACAATCACTTTCTGACAACTTATGTATTCACTAAGTACCTTTTGGTATTGATCTCCTAACTTTTTAAGTTTGGAGTTTGTAAATTTTACTCCATCCTTTCGAGTTTCCAGAACAATATAATGGGTACTTAGCTTTTTCCTCACTTTTTGCTCCTCTTTCTTCGTGATCCTAAAAACATGTCCGAACTGTGTCCCTTTTTCCAACTTCAATGTCTTATCAAGAGAAAGATCAAGATCATTTGCAGTTTGTTTGTGTAAATTTTGGATTTGCTGCTCCACTGCATTTAATTGTTCCTTCAGTGCAGCTAAGTTTTGATTATATTTAGGCGAAATCATATACTCACCGTTCTCAAGTTGATTAAGGTCAATGGCAACTTCAACAAGAGCAATAAACTTATTCAGTCCATCTTCATCCATCCAATGTTCTAATGGGTCCAGATATTTTTTTCTTACCAGTGCTGCAAATTGCCCTTCATAATGCTCAAGAACATCTTTGATGTGTGGAAGTCTAATGCTTGACTGCACAATAACATAGAATACAATATAAAAATAAATACATTGATAAACTAAAAAGAGGAAACAACCAATTATACAAATAAATATCAGTACTAGTGATACTTGAATGTACATTCATACAATACATGAGTAAATGGTACCGTCCAGTACATCCTATACCATGCCATACCAGTCTCATAGACACTCAGTACGCCATCTCATACTATACCGAACTGCATATTAACACTGTAATAAAATGGTACCAGTACAGGATCCAGTACCAAGACAGCGAGCCTTGGCCAATACAATTTTCCTAGTTCAGGAACCTCCAAGCTCTATTAGAAGTTGTAATTGTACATTTAAGTTATACAGGCTCACAGAATCAAATCTTAGAGAGCAAACTTCCGTGAAATTCTAGTCAAATCAAACAACAAACCTTAAAAGAATATGAAGAAGAAGAAGACGATAAGGCAATATGGATGTCACCTGATAGAGTTTTATGACTGGCTGCAAGTTAGCTGTCTTCTTCTTCAGATTATGTGTCAATCTCTCAATATCTGAAATTCTTTTTAAATGTAGCCTCAGTCCTTGGCGAAGTTCTGCATCCTCTACAAATGCCTGAACCAGATCCAGTCTCCAATTAATTTCATCCACATCTAAGAGAGGTTGTTTAAGCCACCTGTTTAGCAACCGTTTACCCATGCCAGCTGTGCAGGTTCTATTCATTAGACCAAACAAACTAAAATTTTTGTTTAAATCTGTTTTGTTCTCGAGAACATTCAATGCTCTCATGGCAGCAGAATCTAATCTCATGTAACTATCTAAGTTGTACTTTTCAATGGTATAACGCCCATAATTGCCATCATCTGCAAGTAACTCAGCATATGAGATTAAAGCCCCTAGAGCACACAAAGCATACTCAAAGTCAGATAGTAGATCCCGAACAGGTTCAGTAGAACCTCTGATGACCCTACTAAGGTCCTGTACCAGATCTCTTGACTTGAACTCAGATTTCTTTCTTTCAGTTAAAAGAACGTTACATTTAGTCAGTACACCATGAAGAGCTTTGAATTCCACTGATTTCCCACTTTCCATGGGTAGAAGACACTCCTTGCAACCTAGAGCGACCATAACTGCTTCAACATTTGTGAACTGGCTATCATCAAGGAACTCTGCCAAACCAAGTTTTTGCTTGGTTATATCGACAAAACTTAGTCCCACAGTGTACTGGTTTTCACGGAAGACAGGAAACAATGAAATGGTAACTGGAGTATCCTGCATGTCATTGTTGGCAAACAAAACATCTTCAAAACTACCAATGTTACCAGGTGTACCAGTTTTTGTCAGCCTCCAGTTTGATCCACTTCCCTCATAAAACTCCAGGGTATGATCTGTTCTCTCCAATAAAAGGTCGCGAGCAATAGTTTCAAACATGGTTTTACTTACGCTAACACTGGAAATACCGTCAGGACCACTCCCCAATTGTCTCAAAGCAGTAGTAGTGTGGTAATATGTCCTTGCAATGAAAGCAGCATTATCACCATGAACAGTATAATAATCCTGGTTAAATAGGACAGCAGAAATTAATAGATGGACATAAGATAATTTTTAAAGTTAACTGTAATGCAAGTTCCAGAAAAAGCCACGTAATTTTGAACAAGTACACTAGAAAATTATGGAACCAACTATCAAGAGGTAATGGCCAATAGTAAATGGAAATAGCACCTATCTTGAGTACTATAGGGTACAATAAAGAAGTTTTTTTAGGAAAAAGTTGAGCTACGTGGTATAGAACAAGGATTTAAGTACCCATGCATACAAGTCATGCCAGCCATGCCTGATTGTACCTAGAAGGCACCAATACTGATACATCTCCCATAATAGTACCATGCCAAAACATGATTTTTCACCTCTGTTCTACAGTTCCAGCATCAAGAGGCATACCATGTGTAGATACAATACCGTACTAGTAAGAAGGTATTGATATGGGAAGCAATACTCAATACTTTAATCCTTAGCATAGAATGCCACACCATTAAAAACATGATAATGAACCAAATTACACCACCAACAACCACCACCACCCAACTCTGAGGGAAAAAGAAGAAGAAGAGGAAGAGGGAAACAAGAAACAGAGTAGATTCATTAAGGTAACAACAAAACAGTATTCAGGACAAAACCTAAAGAATAAATACGAAAAAACAGCAAGAACAAGAACGAAAATTCTCTTACACACTAGCTATCTACTATTTGCACAACAACCCCTTGCACTACTCATCCCGTGCCTCTTAGCTCTGACCTTTCATTATCTTTCCATGAGTTCCTTCAAGAAAATACTCATTTTATATTTAATATGTATTATGCATCTCATAAGACTCAAGGGCTAGGCAGAAGGCATACTGTGGAAAATCAAATAATGAAACCACTCTATCTTCAATCCTTTTCCAGCGTTCCTCTTTGGACTGATGCAATACAGGTTTTTGGTGAAGGTAAGTTGCTCAAAATCAGAATTCAGAACAAGAGACATCTATTAGCAACATTTTCATGTGAAAATAATAAATAAACAAATATAATCTCCTCTCTAGCCGAAACTACATATATGAGCATTTTCAGCCAGAAGAAATCAATTATGTAACCAAAAAAATGTGTGGATGAATTAATACTTGATATAATTCTGATGTATCCATTTAATAATTCACACATTTCCCGTAAATTTAACCCCCGACAACTGTTGATTTAAGACAATATGCATATCATTTTCTGCATCCCCACTTCTTTTTTCTCCTAAAAATGCGAGGAACAAAATGATAATTTGCTTGGTAAAACATGATATGCAGCATCAGGATGCTGGGGGGAATCATTAACAAACTTTTTGGCTTTTATTAACTTCTGTAATAATGGAAAATAACACCCATTTTTTCAACGGTTTGGACTTCAGAAAGCATACCATCGTCTAAAGACCTGGGCTTTGGAACCTCCAAATGTAGAACTATCTACAGGTAACAAATGACACACAAGGAAGATCGACTTACCCGGCGATCGAAGAAGCGCACAGCCCGAGGATCCTACAAAAACAAATGCAGATATTTCTTGTTCAACTTTCTTGTTAGGGTTTAAGAATTTAGATGGAGATCGAGGGCAGGAGACTTACACGGGGTAGGGTTTTGAAGAAGGAAATAAACCCCTGGGCTTGTCGGGCATCTGAGGAAGACGAGTTGCCAAAAAATAGGTTACAAATAAACAGATTAAACCAACAAATGGAACAAGAAAACCCAGTAGAGGGGGTTTGATGGGTTCTAAAATACCTAATTTGAGCTCGGGAAGCTTGTTGGGCTCCGGTGAGTAATCGTCTTCCATTTTTTATCCCTTTTTTCGCTCTGTTCTTCCTCCGCAAGGAGAGAGCAGTGGAGTCGGTTTGGAGGTGGAAGAGGGGTTTGAGCTTTATCGGAGGTTATTGGCGATAAATAATGGAATAAATGATGATGGATGGGATGTACTGAGTGGCGGGAAAGCGCAGCGACGGAAAGGGGAACGCGTGCCGACGCGCGCGGCAGAGGCGTTGGATTTGGCATCCTGGCACCCCACCGAGCGCGCAGGTTTGTAATTACTGATTAGTATCAAATGTGCGGGCCCTTGCAGGAAACGGACCAGGATGGCCGGTCGATCATTTTATTTTATTTTATCGGTAACCAGCTGATATATACAAACTAGCAAAGATCCGCTCTGCGCAGCGCATTTGAATAAAAATTATAATTTTGATCGACATAAAACAAAATATAATTTTACTTAAAAAAATAAAATATACATCATCATCAAGAAAATCATAAACAGATCCGTACTCTCTCAATTTTTTTCTCTTCAACTATACTGTTGGTAAAAAAAAAACAATGCTGCATTAATATTTTAAAAAAAAAAAATTATGTTATCATAAAATACAACAGAAAGTATAGAAAAAAATAGTTAGATAATATTGGATTGTCCAATATGTAATTTTTTTTCGGACCGGTGGTGTTGTGGGATCTCTGTGAAAAAATATATATATATAGAAAAAATATTTTTAAATAATTGATCCAAAAATTTAATACCGGATTGTAAGAGAACATATTTTTTGAAGAGTGATATATTCAAAAATTTTCAAATATATATATTTTTTAAAAATTAAAATTAATACTCTTTTTGAGAGTTGTAGCGAAAATGATTCGGCACGGGAAGCTTTACGTGAGTTGATTATTATTTTTAAAAATTTTTATTACTCAAAAATTATGATTAGCACTTTCAATATATCGCAAACCAAACATGATTTGAAAGGTATGGCAGTTGTTAAGAATTATTTTTATAACATCTGGAAAAATAAATTTTTTAATCTTGGATTAGTGGCAAGGTTGAATGCCGGTATACCAATTAATTGCTAAGCTTATTTTCTGAATATAATAAAATTGACATCATCAGTATGATCCTCAACTATCACATGCAATTTGTACCTTAAAAATTTAGATAACATGAACATATACTTATTCAGAAAAAAATAAATTATATAATTTTACATAAAATTATAATAAAATCTAAAAAGAAACATCATTTGTTTATTATGGCGTCGGAGGTTAGTCATTTTTATTATATTGGTTGCATAAAAAATTATCACTATATATTTTGATTATAGATCTACAGTTGTAACATACTTTGTACCACCAATCGTAAAAGATATCAATCGCTTTCAATTTTGCTCTACACGTAAATTTTATGTCCTATAAAAAAAAAAAAAGTTGTTACAGGATAAAATATATAAAAATATACTTTTAAATCTTTTGCGTATATTGACTACTGTACTTGAGTGGTTTATTGATCCATCTCCAGTAATTCTTTAATTGTTCTTTTGTTCGTTGTTTCTTCGTGTACAGGATTAATAGATACAACCTGCTTTTCTCCCGCAAGTGTAATTGCGGCTATTGTCCTATTGAGTTGTACATCACACAATCAATTTATAAGCTTTAATATATATAAATTTTATTTTCTTAGTGTGTAAGATAGCATATTATTTTTTTATACCTGTTTCAATAGTTGAATATAAAGTCATATATCACATGATGGTATTTCATAGATTGGAAATAACATACATGTATTTACATTAGAGGCGAATATTACACTACCAAAAGAACTATTCACAATAAAAGATTTTTTGATACAATAGATCAAGGATGAATATATCGAACTTTTTTTGGGATAGACTCTATAATTTCTCTAGGAATATGGCTAGGTATTGCTTTTAATAGATATGAATCACCTAACACAATATGTCCATGATAATGAAAATTAGGACACAAAGAAAGAATGGCTAATCGAGTTATGTTTCTTTTTATGTACTCATCAACAAAACTCTTCACTAATCAGGAATAGTTTTTTTATGATGTCGGTGATCCCTAAAAATGAGCTAAAAGACATTGCCAAAGTTCAGATAAAGTCGCTCTCAATTTTAAGAATCTTTCTTCTTCATTCATAATGTTTTCCGCAAATATGATTTCTTGGATCTTTTTTTTGACTATCTTGATATGGTCAAGCATGTCAATATTGAATTCTATTTTATATTCGTTCAATTCTCTGACTATTTCTCTAACATATGCTCATTGTGCTACACTCCTTATTGCTATGGGAGTCCTTTTTAAAATTACTATTTTTTAATAATAAATATAAAAAATTTAAAAAAAAATATCATATATATCCTAAATTATTTAGACTTTCAAAATTTGAAGTTTAATATAACTAAAAAGTATACGTTACCAAAATTTTGGGATGAATAACAAAAAATAAATAAAAGTGAAATTCTAATACTAAAATATTGCACTGCATATGTAAAAAATATATATATCACTTTTTTTATATCTTTTTTTGGATCGTCAATAATATAATAAAAAAATTGAAAAACACTCCATCGGTCCAACACCAATAACTACATTCTAGACAAAATTATAAACTGTACTTTATATATACCTTAGAATTTACTGATAAAAAAGAATTTACTCATAAAAAGATATAATAATTATATATTATAATAATATAAGATATTATATTATACTATAATAATATGTTATAATATTTTTATATAAATATTATTATATAGTATATTATGTTAAAATAGTATAATATAATATTATATTATACTATATTATTATAGTATAATATATTAATATATCATGTTAATATTATTATACATTGTTATACCATTATTATAATATATTATAGTATATTATAATATACTATGTATATTATGTTAATATCTTATATTAATATAACATAATATAATATATATTATTGTATATAATAACATATTATTTTATTATATTATCATAGTATTATATTATTATATACAATAATATATTACATTATATTATATTATATTTGTATATATTATTATATCTAGATAGTATACTATTGTATTATTATTATAATATTAGATGAATATTATATATTAGATTATTATATTTTTACTACTAAGAAATATTTTTGTAGTTATCAAAAAAAATTTATCAAAAATGCTACCACAACTTTGGAATCTATGCAACCTTTCTTTCAAAATAAGTAATATTTTTTTATTTTTGTATATTGCTAAAATTTAACAAAATTTTATTAATAATTTTTTAAAATATTTTTTATAATTTAATTTTTTTTTGTAATTACAATGAAATGATGGATTGCTCTATAAAAATAATAAGTAGAGAGAGCTTTTTGCAAAAATATCTTTTTTTAAAAAAATTCTATCCAAAACTTTCTAACTCATTCTCTATGCTCTAGATCATACCTCCCCACTCTCAATCCGCAAATCGTAGCCTCTTTTGTTCCTTCGTCCGCCATCCCCTAATGGTGCAGCCCCCTCTCTTCACCCGTCCCCCCACAATCTCTCCTCCCCGTTTCTCTCCCATGGGCCCTAATCCTCTCTCACCCATCCACCACCGTCGTTGCTCCCAAAACCTTCCCCTCCCCCTCATATTCCCCCACCAATGCTCTCCTTCTCTTATTGCACCCCCCCTCTAAACCTTGAGGCCAACCATGAGGTCCTCCCAGCTCTACCCCTCCGGCATCCATCGACCCCCCTTGGCTTCAACCCCAACATGAATCCAACCCCCCCTTGGTGGCCGGTGCACTCCAAAACCTCCAGATCGGCCGCCCCTCACCCTCCATTACCGCCCCCTTCTCCTCCCTCATCTCCCGCCCGACCCCCTTTCTACGTGGCCAACATTTTCGTTCATCGATGATGGCCCCCGGGCCTTAGGACTCTGCCCTTCCTGTTTTCTTTCCTCACCCCCTGCCACCAACCAGCCACCCCCTATGTCTGCATCGCACCCCCCCTCCCCCGCCCCTGCTTCCTTTCCCTACCCTTGGCACCACCACTGTCATTGTCCTCGCCAGCTCCCTCCTCTGCCACTCCCTCTCCCTCTCTCCACCAGCATCCACCCTACAGATTGTCTCCGATGTCCTCCACTGCCTCTCCCTTTGAGCTGTGGACGTCATCCATCGCATGGCCATCCACCTCTGGGTCTTCGTCGTCGCCTTCCTCCCCTTCGATGCCGGCACAGCATACAAGCCCTCAAAGCTGACCTATGCAGAGTGGTTAAAGTGCTGTTCTTGTTCTTCATCCCTTATTTGATTTTTTTTTGTTCTTCATCCCGATCCTAATCCTATTGCTTTGTTTCTCTTTTTTTTTTGTTCTTTTGTCCGATCCAACTCTCCTTGCACCATAACCATAATCCCTCACTTATTATTTATTTTCTTTCTATATTTTTTCTTTCTTTTCATTCTGATCCAAACACCATCCCTCTCTTCCTTTTCTCAAATGTTTATTTCTATTTTTTTTCCGATGTTTCCTTCTCTAAACCAACCCTGTCTGCAAGCCCGCCCTAACTCTAACCCTAACTGTAGACCCCCTAATCCTAATCAGACGTCTGATCATAACCCTAACCCTAACCCCCAACAGTAACTAATCCTAGTCCTACCCTAACTCAAACTATACCCAACCCCCTGACCCTAATCCAAACCCTAGCTGAACAATTAACCCAAGCCAGTCTAACCCTGACCCTAACCCTAACAGCAAACGGGCTTCAATAACCCGCTAACCCAAATATTCAAAATCCGATTCTTGCATCCACTAACCCAACAATTTGAATCCAAATATTTTGGACCCGTTAAACCATTAGCCCATGAATCGATGATCCATTTGGTCTACCCATTAACCTGTGACTACGGATCTGGAGCTAGACCATTCTAAACCCATTAACCTGTATGCTGCTTTTTCCCACTTAACCCATTTATCTCTCTCGATTCATCGAATCCTTAATCACAGCAACCCTCTGTCCTTTCTTTTTTCTCTTCATTGGAAGACTACTATTTAGCAGCAACCGTGACTCTTAATTTCTCTCTTAGGGGGCATTGAGGAAGGCTGCCATGGCATGGCAGCAACCCTCTCTTCCTTCCTTTTTCTCTTCACTGAAAGACTGTAGAGTGGTAGCAGCAACCATGATATTATATATATTTTTTTTTTTACTTTCATGCGGACATTGAGCAAGACTGCTATAACGTGGCAGCAAGCCATTGTCTCTTTCCTCCCTCATATGATATTTTTTAATAAAGAAGTGGAAGGCTGCCAAAATTTGGGCAGCAACTCTCCTCCATTCTTAATAAGAAACACAATGTTGTTTCTGATACTACAATGAAAGAGCTTCAGACTAAACTAATGAGGAAAAAGCAAACCAAAAAAAAAAAGAGGAGTTGAAACTCGTCTGTTGTCACCCTCTTTGATCCCTTTTTATCTATTATCATCCTTTTTGATCTCTCTGATCGTCAATAAATCTTATCAAAAAGAAAAGAGAAAAAACAATCAGAGACAGACCCCCACCAAAAAAAAAACACCTCACCTTCTCTATTTAGCTTTGAACTCGTCTGTGCTTGAATGAATCTTTCAAACTTCCCACATATATATAACTGGAAGCAGTGAGAGTGATAAGACATTCCATATTTTCCATCGATGTCCTCCGTTCTTTTTATCCAAAAACTTGCTCCCTCTAATTAAAGCTTCTGAGATTTCTTTTCTTAAACCTTAAGCCTATAATCAAAAGAGAATGCACGTTCTTGTTATGTCACTTCCAAATCCACATGCCCTTTTCTTTTTTTTCGCTCTCTTCATGACAGGTTGGCTACAGATCCAATTGGATGCTGAGTTGGCAATGTACGTTAGGCAGAAGCAGTAGCTTCTGGTGTGAACTTGTGCTCCCTTTTGTTGAGAAACATCATCAATGGGCATGGACCTTCTCCTCTACTGCAAGCTTGATGGTTGACCTTTCTATTTGCCCTCCCTTCGGGCTTCTCCACCATTGAAAGGGGATTCAATAGCCAGGGCACTGATATGTGTGTGCTCTAACAGGTGGCATGTGACGTGCTTGGGGAGCCCTGAACTCCCCTTTCATGTATTGTATAGGTATAACATCAGTAGAACAAACCTACATTAAAAGAGGAAAGATAATACAGTACAAAACTAGTCAGAATGTGTCTTTTATGGAGATGATTGATTGATCTTATTTAACAATCTCAATTATTAGGCCATATTGCAGCCAATCTCCTATGAGATGGTCGATGGTGAGCCAAGTTGATGCGTTGGAGTGGTGGGTGACAATAAACCTGCAAAACAAGTCCTCTTGCTGGAAGTTGTTTAGCGAGGGATCCTTCGATGCTTAAATTAGCTTAAGAAAGGGCACAGCCGAGAGCCAAAAATGAGAGCTCAAAAGTCCATATTTAGCTTAGCTTACTTGATCCCCTGTAATTTACTAGTTTATATAAAATGAGCAAAGCCGTTATTATATAACTCTCACCTCTGAATATTTAGGACATAGGAGTTATAGTATTTAATGGGTGGTTACCTTATTAACTGCTATTAAAGTCGAGTAATGGGCTGCTCGTGGATGGCTATTGTGCTCTACATTCGTATGTAGTTACTGTTCATACCGAATAACCGTTATTTGATCTCCACATATATGGGATTTAGATAGACGGTATGGCGCTGAGTATATGGCGATCAAATACCGACTATATGTCGATTGGTTAGTTGGCCATCCGTCGACTGTATGTCGAACCAAGTTGGTTGCCGACTTGGTCAAGTTCTATCAATCTTAGTCGGTTGAATATCGACTAGGCCAAATCCTGTTGATCTAAGAGTCGGCTTGATCCATAATGTTATACGCTTAATCGGTGCAGAGACAAGAAAGAGACAGTCATCGTGCACTTAGTCGGCAGTAAGATGAGAAAGAGGGATAGTCATCTAAGTGATGAGGATCTATCCCAACAAGTCGTACGTTGTATAGCTTTTAAAATATGGTGATCTACTTCTTTTCATCCATAGTATAAATCATGAAACTAATATCATATTTCGAAAACTATGCCAATTATATATTTTGGTCAAGCATTCTTCTTCATTCTTATGGTTCTAAAATCTAGTCCTCTTTTCGAAGATATTTAGAGCAAGGAATCCAAAATATAATCTAATGATTAAGTCCATAAATCTAAATTAATCATTCATTCATACGAAAGATACAATCCAAACCTGCACAAGACTGTAACATTAGGTGTGATATACCTTACACCCCCTACAAACCAACAAACCGCCCCCCCCTCCCGCCAGAAACATGATAGGAACAAGAATGCATAGACTTGGCACATAATTGAACTCATCCCAAACCAAAATAAAAAGAGAAACCCACCATACTAAAGAATACGAGAGAAGCAAGCTAAAACTGATAGCATTAGAATAAAACACTTTGATGCCAAGCACTAATAAATTGAAAACAAAAGGCACCATAATAGAGGATTGGAATTTACCAGTAGCAGGACCGATCATATTCAATGGGAACTATGGTAGGAAAAAAATATATATATGTATAATTAGATTATTAACTATAAATATGTAAGAATTTATATAAAAATATTTAATCATTAATTTTTCAAGAAATTATTTTATAAATTTGGTCTGTCCATCAAGGCGCTAGGTGGGCCAAGCTCTAAACAGGGTTATACTTGATGATGTACAAGGTTTTAGAAATCTTCATATCTAAATAATGCTGGTAGGTGATTGATATTATTATGATCAAATTTTTGTGGTCATTGAGATAGTAATAGGACAACCACCAAATATGTGAGTGGCAACTTGGTATGGTTGAGTTTTTGGATATGTTGTTTTTGCGCTTATCTTTAATTAAAATGCTCTCAAATATAAACATACCAACTCTCCATGGTCCATATGTGGAGTCTATAAATGAAAAAAAAAAAAAAAAAAGGAAGCGTAACTATTATTTCACATGACAGTATACTCTCCTAAACATTCCAATTTGTATGTATACTCATTCAAAATCGATATATGCATGTATATCCCCATAAAATATTTTTTTTGACATATATACTCATATTATTTAATGTTGTTAAAAATTAATGGTTTAAAATTAAAATAACTAAAATATCCTTCTGAGTAGATGTACAAAAAGAAAAATTTATAAGAATATATATGTAAATAGTAATTTTATAAGAATATTCATAAAAATTTGAATGTTTAGAAGGATATATATGTAAAAAAATTTAAAATAAAAAAATTAAAGCCAATCCGAAATACTAGCTACAATATATAAAAAGAAAACATTCATATGTTTTAAAATCCTCTTGAATACGAGCTCATTTAAAGTTGATGAGTCTGAAGATTTTGCTTTATGAAAAAAATGCACTGGAGAAGATTTTCATGGAACACTAAGTGTATGGTTATGATTTACTACTCAAACATGTGAGTAAGAATATATGTTTAGTAGCTTTTTTGAACGAATATAAGTATAACATTTTTGCAAAAGAGAGAAAAATGTAGGCTTTGTTGTTTCATAGTTTATTTTGGTCCATTCTTTGTGTCCATTTGAAATAAGTGTGATACAGAGGAGATTGGTGAGCTCAAATTGACCCCACGATGTCTAAAAAAATGTTAGAAAAGCGAAGATTACTGCACAATTTTTCTTAAATAGTCATGCAACCTTAATAGTAAATACATATCATATAAAAATTTCAGCTTTTGGAGCTGAAGCATGGATGGGGTAAGCTAGAGTGACAGGGGAAAGGCATTTCCATTTAGTAGCGAAAAAATGCCCCGTTCAGAACCACGAAAAATTATCAGAGCCGCAAAAGTTGGATCTAATTATATTGTCCTACAAAATTTGTTATCATGTGATTAAAATAAGTTATACTTAATTTCAATTGTTGATGCCAAGCCTATGAACAATCACATAAGCAAATAAAATGACATAATCACATAACATCCACTGTTTTTTGGTCTGGCAATCGATAATACATTCTGTGATACTTGTTACATATTATTTAAAGCAATGTAGATGACTAGACCTTGTAAATAAATATAGTTCTTTTTGTTTAAATCTAAAAACAGTTTTTTTTTTTGGTTATTGAAACAACAACCATAGTAGGTAACTGAGCATATGGAAGGCCCTCCCACAGTTCCTCAGCTACGGGCCAGGCCACCAAACATCCCAACCCATACAGTGCACTGTGCACCATCATGGCAGCCCATATGCACTGGAAAATAGACCCACCTTGGGGCAAAACTCGCCTGCATCAATAATAGAAGTATCTTCTGGTCTACATTTATCATTGGCTGTATCTACTTTGATTCTTGTAACAAAAAGTCAAAATTTTACACAAAAAGATTAATTAGAATATATTAGTTGAATTTTCTGATCCTACATAAACATCCAGATTTTATCTACTGTATAATCATTGTGAGACTAAATATGCATCACTATGATTTCTCCAAAATTAAAGCCAACATGTCCATGGAGAAGAGAGGGTGGCTTCAGGCCGAGGCAAACTCCCAAAGAGGACTTTTGCTGGACTTTCCTAGAGCAGTTAGAGATGGAACCCCATGTCTTCCTTTTTTTAAATATTAAAAACCAAGGACCACGTGTTACTGTCATGTGAAACAATAGCTATGCTTTCATATTCTTTTTTTTTTTTTTTCATTTATAAGCCGTACATATGGATTATGAAGAGTCGGTATTTTTATATTTGAGAGCATTTTAATTAAAACTTTTTACATATATATATTTTAAAATTTTTAAATTTATGTAAATATTCTTCCAAAATTGATATTTACATATATATCTTCATAAAATATTTATTTTGTATATATACTTTTTTTTCTTATTTTTTTTGCATATATATCAACATCATCTGATGTCATTAAAAAATTAATAATTTAAAATTTAAATGACTAAAATATCTTTATGGATAGATATGTAAAAAAAAATTATAAAAATATTTATATATAGAAAAAATTAATGAGAAATATCTAATTACGTTTGAACTTAAAAGTAACTATCCACTTAAGTTTCAAGTAAAAAATTCTCCCCATTTGAAACATAATTTAAAAGCAGGTACCCAAATGGATGAAATGACCCAATTACCCTTACATTTATAAAGCAACACTATACTATTATAAAGTAATACTATATTATAATAAAATAATATTACACTATAATAAAGTAACACTATACTATTATAAAATAATACTATACTATTATAAAGTTATATTACACTATTATAAAGTAACGCTGTATTGTTGTAAAGTAGTACTATAATAAAAAAATACTACACTATGATAATGTAATACTATCTTATTGTAAAAAAAATACTATATTAATATAATATAATAAAAAAATACTGCATTATTATAAAAAAATACTACACTAATATGATGTAATACTGTCTTATTGTAAAAAAATACCGCACTATGATAATGTAATACTACAGTATTTTAAAAGGTACAAGGGTATAAGAATAATTTCAGCCAAAATGGTTAGTTGCTTTTAACTTATGTTTAGAATGGATAGGTACTTTTATATAAAGCTCATTTAGAGAGCTGCTTTTAAGTTGAAAGTAGAGCTAAGAATTTATTTATAGTTTTTATATATATGTATATAGTAAATTTTTATGAAGATATTTATGTGAATTTAAATATTTAAAAAAATATATACCCAAAAAATTCTTTTACTTTTCAACCACCAACTTTGGATGAGGCAATGGGGGCAAATTCATCCCTCTATCCTGTGTATTCCATAATCACCAACTCTGCGTCAACCTATTAGATAGATTTATAGAAAGCTTGAATGGTGTTGGGAAGCAGCACTCGATCAAAAAACAAACAAAAATCCCAAAACCAGGTCTGCTGATTGCTAGACTGACTACAAGGAATAACCCCGTGGTTAAATGAACAAACCAAGTCTGAACTAGTATCTGACACGGCCAGCCCCTGCCGGGATTTGTTCAAGCCCGACTGCGAGGAATCACTGCAGACACTATCATAGTTAAAGCGCTCAAGTAATTGATGGACTCCATCCGTCCAGATTCTCCTTTACCAATTTCTTGTTACCCTCTCTGTTAACCATTCTCTATTGATCCAACAATTTAAATTTGAGCGCATCTCCGTCTTCATCCGAGACTTAATAATATTAATAATAATAGCATGTCGAGTCCCGAACGTATCCGGCCATCGTCGGACCTCGGTTGCCATTGTTTGGATCACCAACCCCCCGCCCAAAGCGTCTCTTAGTGATGATACATTCCTTGGTGAGGGGGAACCTTGACTTCAAAGGTCACATGGAAAGACTGATGCGAAGGCGTGGCCGATGAGGGAGGTGGTGAGCGAGCAGATATCATCCCATAGGGAGGGGGTTTGTGGATCGGACTCCGAGAGGACGAGGAGGCGGCAGCGGCGATGAGAGCGACCCTCCGCATCGCGGCGAGACTTCTTCTGCCTGTCCTCCGATTGGAGCTCTGAGGGATTTCTAGGGTTTCTTCGGATCGATGGCATAGAGAGAGAAGGGGAACATGAGAGAATAGGAGGGGAGAAATGGAGAGGGGTCATCTCGGAAGCCCTGGTTCACCATGTATGTCGTTTTATTTTGCTTTTGCGAGAGAACATCTCTATTCCTTCACGAGAAAATATGTGGGGCCTTGTTGAGATTACGTGGATCAGTAGCGTAGAGGATGATCCGTTAGAAGATGGAGAAATTATCGATTAGAAATTATGTAATCATTTTTTACTGAATGGTATAAATTATACGTGAAAAAATGATTTTAATCAATAATTTTTTTAAAATATGTGTATCTTACATCATCCAATAAGGAGTTAACACATCATCTATTATAAAAAAAAAAAAAATACATCATTATGTAAGTTTGATAGAAAATTTTAAATAGAAAAAAAAATATTTCTGACTATAATTAATCAGATATTTTTTTACTATTTTGAATAAAAAAATATTTACTTTCTTAGATAATATGAGATACACTTGAAAGAATAGTTTTAACCAATAATTTTGAGCACCGTATCTGTTACAGTTCTAACCAATAATTTTTCACACCATATTCGTGATTTCACCCACTTCACCCATCTGAGGTGCAAGGACTCATTTAAGCTCGCATTTATTGTATTAAACTCCAATAAAGAAGTATCTTCAAACAATTTGCATAAAACAGGGCTAATATATATACAGTTTAATGGATTTTTATGAAAATGCATGTTTGATGCAATTCACCAAGGTAGTTAGATCTAATTAATCATATCCGGTTGATGTGCATGACATTTACCTATTGTCACAAGTAGCTCCGAATTCTGAGTCGAGCAACTTTCTATTTATTTATTTTGACCGATTCCACTTGATGAACGATGTAGACAAGTTAAGCGATTTGAATTTTGCAGCATTGAGTTTAAGTAATGCCAAGAGGCATGTTATGAAGTAATAGTCGGATATCTAAATGCTATTTTAATTATAATGTCAGGTGCCTTTCTTGCCCCTCATGTGCTCCATCCTCTTCTCGTCAAAGTTTGTCGATTTAAGTTTTCCTTGTATATGATGAACTTGGCCATGCCTTGGTGGTCACCCTCCTCCTAAGTTGCAATCTAAAGTTGGATGGTGCATTAATTTCCAACCATCTACACGCAGAGAAGGCCACTTGACCATTTAAGCCAATTAACTGTAGATCCACATTCCAGTGCTTATGATTTCATAGATTGCTTGTTTAATGAACCACCTCACGTTTACATAACGACCCACCATTATTAAGAACCACCATGAGGCGTTTTATTGTCAAGGTTACCGATCGACACATTCACACTATTCAATGCAACCAGAATCTCACAATGGAATATATGAATTTGGCAACGCTGCCACCTTAAACCAAAATATATTGGAAACTAGGATAACTGAAGCGGAGCTTTGATGATGTCCAGAACTTGAATTCCAGCTTTTGTAGCCAATGTGGTGATCAGAGATCAAGACATCTATTTTTTGGACCAGTAGTTTTGATGCAGTTCGGCCACATGAAGTCGAAAGGTCAAATAATTGATACAACTGGCGAATTTAACTCCATGAAGCTTGAAATTGCTGCCTCAGCGACTTGCCATCATTTTCTTCTCAATAGATGTATATATATTAACCAATTTTTGGCTAAGTCTGGTCATTGGTTTTCCCCAAGCTGAAAGCATTTAGAATCCACTATGACACTCTTTGTTTCAAGTAAATTAAGGAATAGCTTTTTTTTTTTCCTTTTTAATTCTAGAAGCTAAAAATAATGAACATAGCCAGAGTCAATGCTTGAGAGGGGAAAGAAAAAAGAAGGATCTCCACTATCAAATGGTGCTACTATCTAAGTCGGCTAGACATCCCATTCGGCACCGGCCGGGTGGTAGGTGAAATCCCTTGCTCTTTCCCCCAATCACATGACTCCATATCCTATAAAATCACTAGCTCGTGAAGTGGTATGCCACCCATGAGCACACCTCCAAAAGCCAACGGTGCAAAGCCTCCATCGAAACGCCATCATCACCACTCCATCCACCATAAATTAGCACAGTCAACTCCCCCATTCATACCCAATACTTATAGCATCTAATTCTAAGAAAATAACACACGTACAACATCCTGCCAAGTTTTCAAACACTAATACTAATTAACAATGATAATGATAACGATCACGAGATGTTTTGGAAGATTAAAAATTCGACGCGCGTTTGACCAGAACGGGATGTCACGTTGCGCGAGTTTCCACCGACTAGCTGATCCGGGCCCTTTATTGTGGACCCTACTACTAGAAGTCAACAACTAGTTTAATGGCCACGTATTCCGCACAACCATTATTACCACGCTAAATTCCGAAATGACTGGTGGTTCGTGCCACACCGTGCCGTCCCCGTTACTCATTCGTTTTTTTTTTTTTTTTTTTCTTCTTCTTCTGTTGATCAACTCCCGTTACTCATTCGTTAGGCTACAAAAGTGAAACGTAAAATATAAACGACCACTGACACATTTCCCCCAGCGAGCAAGCAAGCCAATACCATATAATCACAAACCATACGCTTGATTATACTTTTTTTGTCTCTTTATTAAGAAAGTCTTTTTTTTTTTTTTCCTCCCTTCTTACTTCTATTGTTTCTTTGAGACATACAGACTTTGGCAAGAACAGAGCTGAATTTCACATTACTTTGATAGTACATATATGGTTCATATAAATACTCAGCCAACATACATACACATCGCAACAGAATTATTGAGGTGAATCGAGCTGCCTTTCCATCTATAAAGAATCTGATTTAGAGAGAACTTTATGAGCTATCCCTCGGTCATCTCTATCTCCTTCTTCTGCACCTTCCATGCAAATATGATGGCCACGATAACATTATTTAGTGGTGCAATGGATTCGGGCCCGTCGGGACTCTACGCTTCTCGACGCCATACCGCGGATCGATCTCGTCACCTTCATCCGGACTCGGTTTAACCTCTACGACGGTAGAATGCGGTGCTTGCCCATGTTGATGGTGGTGTTGAGAATGTCTTGTGTAGTGGAATGCGGAGAAATCGAACTTGGCCGCTACCACCTTGCGAGGGACCGACGAGGGGGCGGCTGCCCGAGGTTTGAGATGGTTCCACCCATGGAACAAGAGCAAGAGGATGAACAAGAGGAGGAGAGAAGTGAGAAGAGGTCTCCTCAGAGCCATGGAGGGGGTGAAGAAGAAGGATGGTGGATTGAGGGGGGAGTCATGTGGTGGGGAGATCTGAGGGAGAGGGTTTAGAGGCATGCCAGCTTGAGCTGAATGGGCCGACATAAGAAATATGATGGGGTGGAGTAGTTAGCTGAAATGGGAGGTGGATTGGCTTACTTGCGGCTCCATTTATTGGGTTTCTTTATTTGGCGTTGAGCTTTTTCGGGGCCATTTTATGCGGAGGGAGGAACAGAGCTCCGCGTTGGACGAGATTTTTCCAATGAGAGTTCCTTCCTTGACGTTCAAGGAAGCAAGGGCGCACTCAATTGTCAAACCCTCCAGACAGACTTACTAACGGGGCAATAATGATCTCTTTACATCTTGAGCAAGATCCCGGGGGTCGGTAACCTTGGGAGATAATTGCTAGGCTGGCCGCCGCTGCTGCTAGATAATAAGTATCTTGTGGCCGGCTATCAAATAGAGAGAAAAATTATTTTTATAAAATTATTTAGAACATGTTTGATTGCTGAGAGTTAAATTTTAAAATGAAAATGCAAATGATTCTTATTACGGTCAAGAGGCCGAATAGTTTGGATGGATTTCTATACTTGCGCGCATGGGGTATTATTCGTTTAGACCTAGGCCTGTGCCAGGTGCCATGTTCCCTTTGCATCATGGATTTAAATGAGGCGGCCGCATCCATCATGGAAGACTCTCTCTGGAAAGGAAAAGAAAAAGCTCTTTCACATGGTTATAAATAATGTGATGTGATGTAGCTCGTCCTCTTCAGGTTCGGCGGCCAGCCACAATGCAACAAGGGATGACCGCGGAGGAAAACGAGAAGGCGACACGGCAGATCTCCTCCGGCCCTTCGTCCTCTCGGACGTGGACGACTTCATGGTGTGGGCTTCCGACGACAAGGTGAGCAAATTCTGCCGCTGGGACACCTACACTAACAAGGATGGCCTCCTCAAGTACATGAAGGAGACGGTGCTGCCCCACCCCTGGTTCCGCGCCATCTGCGTCGGCGGCCGCCTCGTGGGGGCCATCTCCGTCATATTGGGGTCCGGCAACGATCGGTGCCGGGGCGAGCTCGGGTACGCGCTGGGGTCCGAGTACTGGGGGAAGGGGATCGCGACGGCAAAGGTGAGGCTTGTGGTGGGCTCCATATTCATGGAGGTGGAAGGTCTGGAGAGGGTGGAGGCCTTGGTGGACGTGACCAAGGAGGCATCTCAGAGGGTGTTGGAGAAGGTTGGCTTTCGCAAGGAGGGAGTGCTCCGAAAGTATACGAGTCTTAAAGGAAGTAGGAGGGATATGGTGATGTATAGCTTCATATCCACGGAACCCTTGGGTGGGTGATCCATGGTGGTGACATTCAATTTCCTACTATATTTTTTGATGCACGCTTTAATTTTGTCTAGCTTTGTTTTGGATAAGATAACCAAGTTTCCTTTTTTTTTTTTGGTAAAGAAATCAATAAGGTTTTGATGTATTGGGTGAAATTTGGCAAGCGACATTTAACTCGGTCGCTAGCAATTTTAGGCAATGTTATTTATTACTTCTTTAGGTACCAGGCTTCCTCCGGGCAAATCTCGATCGTCTGCTGCTGCAAGCTGCCGTTTAGCTAATGGATCCATAATGATGCAGCGGTGTTATTTTCAAGGGAGTGTTTAGTGGAAAGGAGTTGGGATCTGAAATCCTCCAGACAAACTTGCTCACGGGGGCAATAATGATCTCTTTACATCCCGAGGAGACCCGGGGTTCGGTAACCTTTTGGAGATGATTGCTCGGGGCTGGCCGCCGCCGCTGGATAACAAGGGTCTTGTGGTTATCAAATAGTAGAATTTATTTTTAATAAAATTATTTAAAATATATTTCATTGAAAAAAAAATAAATTTTAAAATAAAAATAAAAATAAAAATAATTTTTATTTTTATTTTTATTATTTATTTTATAAATTTTTTTTTTAATATCTCAATCTCTCAATATTCAAATTAGACTCTCGTCTATTATTTAAATTTTATTTTAATTTTAATTCTAATTTCAATCATAAATTATGAATATGATCATTTTAATTTTTATTTTAATTTTATTTTTTTCTTTTAATTCTGGTCCTAAGCAAATACATCCTTGATGTATCCAAATGATTGGTAGATGAGGATAGTTTTGGTTCTGAGATTATTTATACAAATATTCTTGATGCGCCTCGTGTTGATCCAGTGCAAGTAAAATTAAATAAAATATTTTACAAATATGGTCGGTAAACAAATACTGAAGCCGCGATATTTTTATAATTCACGGGAAAGACTGTGCGTTGTATGGGGTCGCTATAATTGAATTTGATGGTGGAACAAATAAAAACAAAAACAACGTCGCCTCAGCTGTCCACAGTGCTAGCTTCCTTCGTACTCACAAATTTAAGGCAATCAGCCAGTGGACTGGTGAGCAACGAGGCAATGATGACAGGGACATCGTTCGGCAAGATATTTTTATAATCTCAGCTGTTGAACCTTGTCACGGCTGATGTTTGTGGTTACCCTTTCTTCAAAAACAATTAGCAGGTATTGTCTCTCTCTCTCTTTTTTTTTTTCTTTTTTTTTTTTTTGATAAAAAGTATAGTCTTTGAATACAAGAAGAAAAGGATCGACTCATACACGTAAAGATTGACCGGAGACAATGGAAGGCGACTCAGCCTTGGAGAGGGAAGCTGCTGCGGTCGGAACAGATGCAGATATATTTTTCCCTCATATTTTCTTCACAAAAAAAACAAAAAGGTACAGTGGGTGCAGCATCTCGAGAAATAATAACAAAAATAGCGCGATCCAAAGTTTTTGGCAAACTTCAATTTCTTTTTTTAATGATAAGTTTTTTAAACTACAATTTCATTTGTTAGCGTCCTGTACAGGTACTTCCAAGGAACAACATTTGTAATTGTTCCTCACTGATCATATAGCCAGATTCCTGGTTTCATCATGGTGTTATGAAAGCTGGAATGCCATGTAACCCAAAAAAAAGAAGCTGGAATGCGAAAAGAATGAGGAACACGTTCTCGCAAGCTGCTTTTGCCAAGAGTTTACATACATAACTCGCCTAGACCATAATTTGGTTGATAACAGCAAGCAAAATGATCTTAACCTGTGGAACTTACAGCCATTACGTTTGAAGACATGGCTCATCACATTTTTGGACCCTACAATACTTGTTCGAAACGACATTAAATTCAATTAATACCTTGGAGTGTTGCAGCTTTGGTTCCCCAAGGAAGAAGGCTTTCAATAATAGACCAATTAATCAGAACTCGAGAGCACCCATTTCAATACAAAAGCAAATAAAATCTCGGGTATTGCTTCCCCCACCGCAATCATACATCCTCCGCACTCATGACAGTTGTATTAGATTATACAGTCATCAGGATACAGACACCATAGCAATAATTATGTACAAAAAGATCAGACGACAAAAAATCCAGATGAATATCTTCCTTACCATTTGCATACAATCTTACAGTTCTCCTTATCAGAGGAATGCAAATGCATGGAGAGAGGATTCATCCAGCCCTACTTACTGACCACACAGCACTACTTGAAATTGTAATCAAATTCCTCGAGCTGATTCTCAGACAATTTTGCAGGTCAGAGCCGATGATCTCCAGCCTTATCTTGTTATCATGCAGCTCTGCTCGAAATTGGAATTGCATTCATATAACTATTTGCGGATTGAACCCACTGATATTCCATGCTGTCTTCTCACAGATCTTTCGCTAAGCTGCCATGATGATGGCTCGACCCTACCAGCCAATAAAGCAGATGCACCAGCAGCTTTTATTCTCCTCCTTTTCAACTCGAGTTCTACACGTTTATTCCCTGATACAGAGCTTGATGACTCTGGAAAAATGGAGGAAGCTTTAATTGCTGCCCGCTTTTCCCTCCTATTCCGATCAAACTTTGAAGAGAATCTTGCAGCAGCTGCACCTGCCGCATCTTCTTCGGATGGGGGAAGAAGGCGTATTCCAAGGCCAAGCTTTCTTGCATGTTCCTCTTCTTCAGCAACCTTTCTCTTCTGACCCTAAAATGGACAAGAATAAATTATAGAAATAAGAATCCAAAAGCAGAATGCTAAATGCTAATATAATAGACATGAAATTTGGTAATAAATTAATCTGATATCTCACTCTGAGACGAGCACGGAGAGCTCTGTTAAGGTTATAGTCATCAGAATGCCTGCTGTCTGAGACTCTCTGAAGGCGGACCAGCAATGGCTCAGCTTCTTTCTTCTTCCGCAGATCTTCTTCCTGATGCTCAAGACGGTAGAAAGGATCTGCAAGCTTGCCTCTTTCTGCAACATATTTTTCCATGAGAAATATAACCAGGATAAATTAAAAAACAAAAAACTGCGAAAAAACCTGCAGCGGAGAGTTGGAACAGCTTATACTCTTTATTATTAATAAAAGGATTACAGACCTTCATCTACTGGAAGAGCAAATGTTTCTGCATCCTCAATGTCGAAGTCCTCAGTCTTGCGCTGAGCCCCATGAATGATGACATATTCACAGTTTTTTGGATCTGTCTGAATAACTATTTCATGCCTACAGCATGCTGATTTCATGGTAAAGCTCCATATCTGATACAAACATAGATACCACATGACAAATCTAGGTGAGTTCAAACAAGAATATACAAACCAACAATTGCGAGACCAAATCACCATTTAAAGAACAAGGTAAAATATGAAAAATGTGTGAAATAAGGTAAAAAAAGGTTTCCAATACCCTCGATACCCGTGACTTCATTTTCAGAAAAACATAATCACATGCTACTTGGTAATTAGTGAAATGCAGATGGTGCAGATAGGAGGAAAATATGGAGAGTCTAAGCATCTATTTAAATTAACCAATGCAGCCCTGAGCAAATTCCTAGCAGTTCTCCTCCCATTCCTTTATGTTACATACTAATCTTAGATGAACTCTAGTTATGGTTAGCTGACCTTGACCCAAAAAAGGAAAAAAATCTTCTTCACAAAATAAAGAGTACTAATCTGAAAAATGACAAAGATGATATACCCACACCAGTTCAATAAGAGAACAACTTCCATGCATGCTAAATGCTAAAGGTACCCAAGTTTAGCATAAAATATATTTCAGGCACTACACCACTAGGTAGGAAAGCAAAGGAACTAGGTAAGAAAACTAATTTCAGAGATAACAAAGAAAAGATGCATATATCATCAAACTGGAAAGCGTGATTTCCCAGAACAATGTAACAACTATCCAAGCTAGGGTTCGCCAAAACGTCTCTAACTGGATAGTTCGGAGCATACCAAACCATACCGGCGGCTAACCGGTGTAGTTTGGATGATCAATTCAGAACACCGGCGAAGATGGAGCAAGGAAAAAGAAAAGGGAGGAAGAGAGAGAAAGAAAGGAGGGAAGGGAACGAAAGGAGAAGCGGCTGCCGAGGCCTCCGAAGCTCTCGATCCTCCACGAGATGCGAGAAGAGAGAGATAGAGAGAGAGAAGGAGGAAGAGAAGAGGAGGGAGCGGAAGGTGACTGGGAGGATGCCGAACGGCCTAAAATTGCCCCACGGCCACCACAGGTTCGAAACAGGGGTCGTCCATGTTTCGTCGTGTTTTTAAAAAAAAATATGATGAGCGAACCCTTGTCTCATACCCACGGTGGCCGCAAGATAATTTTAGGCCGTCCGACAACCATGGTGGCCACCAAACCGCCTCTCCACTAGAGCTATCAAGACGGACCGACACGCCCAAACCCACCTCTAAATGGGGCAGGGCGGGCTGACCCGTTTAACTAGCGGATTGGACAAACTCTAACCCGACCCGACCTGTCATGGGCTATGGGTTAAATAGGCCAACCTGCCAAAATTTTCCCGACAAAAAAAAAAAAATGTTAACCCTTCTTTCTCCTCTCCGCACCCTCTCCACGATCTCTGAAGCATTGGTAATTTTTTACTAAACAAAATAGGCGGATAACCAGACAAGGGTCAAGACCTCAAGGAGATTTGGTAATATTTTTTTTACTAAACATAATAGACAGACCAGCCTGCCCCGACTCGCCAACCCAAACGGGGCGGGTCATTTGACCCGCTTTTAAATGGGTTGCTAAAATATGAATCCAACCCACCCCATTTACATGGCAGGACGGGCCAACCCGATGGGCCCAACCCAAATTGATAACTCTACTCCCCACCACCTTCGGCTCCCTCCTCTTCTTTCTCTCGCCTCCTCTCTCTTCTTCCATTTTCTCTTGCGGAAGACTACAAAGCCTGAGAGGCTTCCGCAGCCCTCTAGTGGCCACTGCTGGCATCTCTATTTGCCTCCCTTTTCTTCCCTCCCTCTCTCTTTCACTCTCTTTTCCTCCCCTGTTCATCCCTCGTTTCCGTATTGGTTTGGACCCGATATGATCCGGCACGGAAGAGTACTGACTCATACCACCAACCAGCCAACATAGGGTCTAGTTCTGAGTCGGTGATCCTTGATCCAAGCTATACTAAAGAGACGAACAATTTTTAACATGTATAGGATAACCAAATTTCTCAATCTCATAATTCTGAAAACTAAAACCATTCTATCTATTTCCATCTGCGGTGTCTTGAGAATATGCAGATCAAACAGCAGGTCAATCATGTAGGCAAAGGATAAGAGTGCACAACTCCAAGAACAGATTAAAAACAATAATATGAATAACATTGCCAACTAGTAGTAGGATATTCATGTTGCGTCGTTTTAAAGTTCATCAGGTCATGGTACTCTGATTTTCCATTCTTAGTTTCCTAAAAGTCTATAATTGAAGATATGAACGAGTGGGCCAAGCTGCTGGACTTGAACATGATAAGCCAACTTGAATGAATTTTAGCAGGTAAAATGCATGGCACTTGACAAATCATTGAGTCACACCCTGAAACTAAATCAAGATTGGAGCAACTGACTTTTACAGAACCTGCAAATAACTGCATTTCAATATGGCATAAATATATTAGTGTAAATATTATTGTTGTGTTCTTCAGTAAGGCATGAATATGGTCATGTTGTATTATTGAATTATTTTTATGCACAAAAAAATTATTTTATTGTCACATACACTAAAAACAATCTAACTAAATAATCTTTGATTGTAAAAAACGATCAACACTTGATAAGGCCTCAATTTGGCATAATCAAGTACAACAATGAGACAAGGTAAGTTATCTGGTTTTGGAACTCAGCTTGTTCAGCATATTTGGATGATTGATACATATCTTTAAGTAGTTAAACAAGGTACCTTCGTTGAATAATAGTTTCCCACTTGCTTTTTCTCAGCATTGAACCTTACACCCTTGGCAATCATTGAATTGCATCCACCGCACCAGACATTGAATGGCATCTCAAATCTGAAAAATAAAAGATCATAGTCGAGCAGATGGATATGGGATTAGAAGATGTAGAAACTATTAAAAACTGGCACACATAAAGTAGTAAATTGTTAAAGTTTTACTATGTCAAACCAGGTCAAAGTGTTGAAGACAAATTGAACTTGCATCTTCATTAATCTGTTTGCTTTTGTTCATTCCCAAAAAAAAAAAAAAACATCACGACAGAAGTTTATCCTACTCAGATACATGTGAAAGTTGCATCTTTTAAACCAATACCTCACTTGAGAAAGTAAAACTTTAATAATTGATGCCTTTATTTGAAATATAATATATACATCAATACATATCATAGAAAATGCTCATTTTTTATTTTTTCAGAAGGGCTGTTTTCATGGATAGAATTACAATCACCTATGTCCATAATATAACCTAATTGACGTCACAGCTAAGAATAATAAATTGACCAATCGCAAAGAGACATTAATATATATATATATATATATATATATATATATATATATATATATATATATATATATATCCTGGCTAAACAGACAGGAGTCCAAGGAATCAGTCAACATCACCACGAAAAGTGCATAAATGAATATAGAGAAATCCAAAATACAGAAAGAAGACAAAACTATATATCAGAAACAGGATCATTGATGTAAATAAGGCTAATGCCATGAACAAAAGTCAGCTAATTGATTCTACTTCATTCAGGGTTCCTAAATTTCATGTTCTCCAAAATGTGATGTCTCCAAATCATTTCTCCCAGCCCCAACAAAAACACAAAACAGAACTGCTTCAAACCCCTTTCACTTAATTGTTGTTACAGGTTGTCACCTGGACAGTGCAGTGATACACAGGTTTCAAGACATCCAGGCAACCCTTGCCATAATCAGTTCAACATGGGTTCAATTCTATGTGTATTTCTGCATATGTATGCGGATTGTATAGGTACTTAAAAAAAAAAAAAGGACTAAGGCCTTCCAAGAGAGAATAAATTAAGGGTGCTGATGTGGCAGCTAATGTCTGAATGCCGTCATTTTTCATTCACTCCACAAATGTGTGCCCCATATCTCTTACTTCTCTTGCTTCTCTTACTCATGGCCTCTCTCTTCCACTGTTATTCATTTCCCACATCATTCCAACATGTAGCACCATTTTTCCATTATATCTTCGTGTATCTTGCTTAGTAATGAGGGGCTTCAATAAACTACAGTTATTTAGGGCTGTATATGAAGCAGATTTTGGTCTGTTTAATTGAGATCAGAGGCTAGATGCCCTAATATTCATTCCTTTTCCACTCTTGCTGCTCACTTTTCAGTTGGTGGTGTTGGATTTGAACACATGAATATTCAGAAAACCAACCTTTCTCTGCAAGGCACAGAAGGCTAAGCAAGAGTGAGTTTCAGCTAGCTACTGATTGAACAATAACATTTCTTCTCTAAAGTTTCTTTCTTTCTTTTTTTTCCCTTTTTCAACTTACATCTTTGTTCACATCTTTTACATTACTTTTAGCTACTTCTGTGATTTCCAGGTCCTTTCCATGATTACTCCTTTGTATTTGTCTTATTTCCTTGTAATTCTTAATTATTATCTCTTTGGCACTCCTTTCTATCATAGAAAATCTGTCTTGATGATATGTCCTCAGTATATCTAGAGCTCTTAAATTTGAAAAATAATTAGGTCCTTTAACTATAAAATATAATTATGTGCTTAATATCTAACTAGCATAGTTTGGATAAACCTAATCTTACCATAAGTCAGCTGATTTGCTGACTTTAACCTTATTTTTAGTTCTCCAAGCTTATTTAGCTCCCCAAGCTGGAAATTAAACACCTCGAAATCCTATAATCTCTTACAAAATCACGTCTAAGCCCTTACATACATATTACTTCTAGTCCTCAAATATCATTCCTCTTTGGTGCAAAACTACCATTGCCTTTTTTCGCCTTCATCCATCAGTCATTCATCGCATCAAATATATAACAATTACCATAGGAAACTTTTTTTGCATGGAGCATCCCCTACTCTTCCCTTTCGATAACTTCATTTCTCCCAAATCTATTAAAATCAAAGAAATATTAACATCATTCCTTCATTTTTTTTTTCCCATTCAAATCTATTTCATATACAGAATCAGACAGCAAGCTTTAACACCCTACAGATGTAGCAATCTTCATCCATTGAAATGGTAATTTTTAGATGGTTTAGATCCAACATGGTGATATCTTTAAGTTTGCATTGATTACATTTATGTATACATGAGAGGCAGTACTATCAATCCTTGACCCTTCACCAAAATGCAATTACCCAAACAAGAACATCAGAAGTAAGAGTTCAACCATAGCATTAACTCACAAAATTAGCAAACAAAAGAAGCACCAATCAGACATGATGCTTGAGGTTTTTTCCCCCTTTGTGACTTCAAAATATCTTACCTTATAATTAGAATGCCCTGGTCTATCTTTCTTGCTCTCTCCCTCAGGGCATGTTGGCCATGAAACTTGTTCAACGAACCCTGGAATTGACAAGGGGGAAAATGTTTAATAACCAACATTCTGGTAAAGACAGAATATAAATCCCCCACCGTCAAAAAACCAAAAAATAATGAATAAATAGAAGAAAGCTATCAAATTTAATAATGACAGACATACCTGCTTTGGGGTCCATTCTGGTGGATAGTAAAAATTATCTGCTCTGGCAGCTGCAAGAGAAGACTGGATAACAGAAAAGAAATGTAAGTTAGGATATTACACGAAAAAAGAAAAACCTCTCATGATATTCAAGAAGAACATGCAACCAACGACAGGCAGCTACAAAACAATTTATACTTCAGTAATGCAAAATTGGAATATCTGTTTTGGATTCTGAATCAATTTCTTCATTTTAAAAAAGAAAAAAATTAAGTGATTAAAACAATTAACACATTAAATCACTCACAATCTTCAATCCCCACTCAGCTGTCTTCGCTTTTGTAAACAGCATATAGGAACCCAGAGGAAAACTTAAGAACACTGTTTTTGATTATCGGAACACCATAAGAAGGCCTTATAATATAACCATTGTATTATGAAAAACCTTCCCCCCCAAAAAAAAACTACTCCTTACAGGAAGTTAAAGAACCAATAGCCATCAAGAAACAACGAATGATTCATCAGAGAAAACAGAAAAAATCATAGGATTGCAGTGGATATACACCAAAATGAGAGAAAATTCTAGAGAAAACTTCAATTAAAAAAATAAATCCCTCCAAGAAACAAAAAAAATCCTAATTAGTTTGATGGAAACCCTAGAGCTAATCATTCCCAAACAATTAGGGTTCTAACGCATCAAAAGTTTACAAAGCCCGTAGTTTTTATCTAAAATCAGGCAAAAGGATTGCTACATACCATGATTGATCACCGGATTCGGATCGGACTGGCGGCGGACGATGAGTGATTTGATCGTGGGAGCTCTGCGGAGGTCTTTGAGGAAAACGAGAAGGGGGGTTGGGGGAGGCGCGTACTTCTATCCTCGCGGAGAGAAATCGGTACGCTGTTTCGCGGGACAACGACCGACACTCCTTATTCTGGAATTATGCGGCCGTTGGCACGACGGATTTGCGGACAGATGCGTGTGAAGAAGAACCCCATCCACCGTCCGCTGTTTTACCGTCGGTTGGATGGAAAGCCTTTGTCCTTTTATACTGAGTTCGTCAAAAGTCGCGCACTCTTTTCCAGCGGTGATGATCTGATGAGCCATCAAAACCGTTTCCTAAAGGAAATCGGAGAGTGAGGATAAGGTTGTCGCTTAAAAAGAAAAATAAAAAACAAAAGGTATGCGCACGGAGACTGCAGTGTCTGTAGAAAATTCTACGTCATTTGGGACGAGGGGATTGGTTCGACTTACGTCGCAGTACATGGCGGGGCTGTCTTGTAATATCGATCCCATGATGGCGTTGAAGTTTTCATTTGGCACCCTCAAGACAACTTTTTTCTTTTCTTTTTTCCATTATATTTGCTTGAACTAAATGGTGTAGCGTGCCGACAGTACAGGTTGTTTCTGAAGGTCACTACCTAATTTGATTGTCCAATACACATGGATTTGCACCAATATTTGAACAAGAGTAGCTTTTGAAATTGCGCAGAACAAATTAAACCTATCAACTTTTGCATCAATATACAAACATATACATGTTTGTATGTACAAATAATCTATGTAATGAAAGATAATCTATTTTAAATTAAATTTAATTTTATCTCGAGAAAAAAATAGTTCTTCTCTCTTTCTCTCTCTCTCTCTTCTATTTTTTTTCTCCGTGATGATTTTCATAAATAGATTAGTTGCTACTGCAAATTGTCTTGCTTGTCTCTATGGTTCCATCCCCTATTACCTTCCAAAGAAATTCTGCTATGAGAGTGGGCCAAAATCAAAGATAGTTAGGAGATTTAGAAGTCTACACAAATATCTCGCGACTTTGGATAAATCAGCAGCGGAGACTGCTCCAGCATCCGGTTCGGTTCAGAATTCCGTATGGATATTTAAGAATGAAGTAGTTCTACAATTTTTTTCAAAATTTTTTAGTAAACTTTGAGATTTTCTTTAGTATATATAATACATTTTGTTGAATTGACATGGTATCATATATATGACACCGAACTCAATTATTAGACCACTTCAATCCAAACCGCTATCTATTCAGAATTAGCTCGACCACAGTTTGAGAAAAGAATATCAGATTAGGCAGCCTGAAAACTGAAGTTGAGATGTCAACTCTACAATTACCAGACCAGGCCATCAAGTGATGACTCGGTTAAGAATTCAGGCTTTGCAATTGGATTTGAACGATGAAGATTTGCGGCAGCCTTGTTTGTTTCCAGTATTGGCTTAAATACGTTAGCATGTTCTGCTGAGATTTGTAAAAAATTCAAATTCTCAAGTAAAAGTTCACTCGGTGGTAATTCATATGTGAACTTATACAACTAAAATATAATAATAGTAGATAGATCGCATCCACTAGACCACTTCACTTAAGTTTCCTAAATTGAACTACGTGGCCAACCAGAGCCAAATCTGCTGATCTGCACCCTGGTGTTCACTGCTTGCGGTGGGAAGAGGTTCCTCCCCCCGAACCGAACCAAGCAAGCACAGCAGTCAACTTAGCTTTTTAAGTTAATCAAGTTTCACTTGTCCTGAGTCAAAGAGCTAACACTAAACCCGCCTGACAAACTGTTGATAAATCAATGATTTTGCGACATTGCCCAAGAGCGTTTCTTAAGAAAAATTTAGAAAAGGAGAAGAAAGGAAAGCTTTATATAAGGCCACAAGGGCTACATAACAAAGTGAGAAAGGTTTCTACACCATTAGACTGGTTAATATTGAAAGATGATCATAGCATAAGGTCTGTAGTTCATCCATTACATAAAAAGTTGAACTTGTATCTTGCATAAGCTAGTCAAGGTCATCTCACGAGCAGCGCAGTTCAGTACCATCTGAGAGGTGAAGGGTACAGCCCTTGGGAGCAAGGCAGCAGTTGCACTTCGAAGGCAGCTTCTTGTTGCCAGAAGATGTGCAGGTCATATAGTCAACAGCAAGGCAATATTGAGGGCAGAGCACAGCTCCAATGCTGATTTGCAACTCCCCAAACAAGACTTGTGCCTTTTAGCATCAAATACCAACAATGAAAAGAAATAAACTGTTATAATTTCATGGCTCAGAGGCGGTTCACGTACATTAGAATATAAGTAGCCTATATATGGGAGGAGGGTTCAGTACCAGTGAGTAGGAGAAGCACGACCACAGAGAGTCTAGTGAAGGCCATCTCTTCCGAACTTGTTTGTGGGACTTGAGAGATGGAGGTTTAACTTGTATCTATATAGCCAGCCTTCACAAATCCCCAGACTTTCTAACACAAGTGAATCCAAGCCGTCATGTTCCAATGTGAAACATTTGACAATTCATATCTCAAGTTGGTAATGATAAAGATGAAGTATAGCATCATGTGCAAGAAGAAACTTTGCATCAAAGAAATAGACTTTGATCATTTGACTGCATTATTATTTTATAGAAAATTACTATATCATCATAGATTGTCTTTGAAAACCAAGGCTCAAACTTTTCTTTGTTCTTTGACTGAAGCACTTCTAGTGGACTATGGTGGAGGATTTCCATGGTCTGAAGATTGAATCAGTAGCCTGGCCCTTCATACAGATAAGGATATTTGACTTTGGAAGCAACAGTTTGACTACCATTGTTCTTAGGAAAAAAAAAAAGAGCCCAAAAACCATCCACTTCAGAGTTTTATTGGAAGAATTACATAGATCTGTGTGTGTGTGTGTGTGTGTGTGTGTGTGTGTAAAAGATGGGATAAGTATCAAACATTTCATAGATATATCTCTTGCCAAAAGCTTTCTATATCTAAAACATCACATTTGCAAAAGTAAAAAAATGCTTTGTGAAACATGCAACTCTAAGTTGTTCTAAGTCAGAAAACTCATTGAATCAAGTATGTACATAGAACAGTTCATAGTTCTCTACAAATTTCAGAGAAATAGTAGATTTCGCTTTCAGACTGTGACATGTTCTCCTTGACAGTAATCTCCTAAAATGTCTCTCTTTTCTTTAGATTCCATAAATAAACCACAAACCATTGATTAAACCCCCTGTCACAGGAATGACTTAAGATTCTTTTTTATTTTTTTGACCTTTTATTTTGTTTGCGTGTGTAAAATAACACAACAAGTTTATCTTCAATGATGTAGACAAATATAAGGACGGAACAACTGTAAGCATGTCCATAGCTATGAAACAAGAAACTTTTTATTTAAAATCTTCAGTACTTTTGGTAATGGAACAATATGGAGCAAAATCAAGTGCGATCATTTCATACCTGTCAATCAATCATATTGACAACACAGCCACAATTTGTATCAAAGCAAAATCACCATGGTATTTGCATGTCATGTACTCAAGATATGCAGTGGCACATGACAGAAGAGCACACATTGGATCCACTGCCTTGGATCAAACAATGCTCGGCCTCATGTCAATTTGAGAAGACAAATAAAAATCAACAGTCAGTCCAAATAGCCATCTGAGATAAACGAGATTATCTAGATGAACAAGTCTACCTCGAATTCAGGAAAAGGTGAAAAAAGAAAGTCAGAAAACAGAGAAGGAAATATGAGTACCAAAAAGTAGAACTTGTGGGGAAGACTTGATGCAAGACATGCTTGCTGGCTTAAAATTTGAGACCTTGAAGTGGTCCTGAAACTTGTCACATATTTCTTTATTTTGTTTTCGGCAATTTTATGATGCAGAAGCTTGCACTTCAACTTCTAGTCAAATGACCATTATGAGCAATGACTTAAGAAATCTTGTAAACACTTTTCTTCTTGTGAAAGAAAACAATCCACAGGATGTAATGGTTCATAATCAAATCATGATGCTTCAAGATCTCTAATTGCTCGTCTTTGCCTCTTGATGAAGTTTGGTTTATAATATTAGAAAGAGGAGAATTTTAGAGCGAGGTGCTCATATAAATAAATCAATTGTGTAGACAATCTATACATTCAGCTATTTAACTCAATCCTACTCCATCCAGGTTCCTTGATCAATCCTCTCCTGTTAATTGAATTTCTAAGCCCTATAACCTCCTTCCATTTCCCTAAAGAAGCATAAACATTAGACATTAATACATAATTGCCAGTGTTCTGAGGCTTCAGTCTAATCAATTGTTCCGATACCAACTCTCCAAACTGATTATCATGATGAGTTCTGCAGGCACTAAGTAAGGGAGACAACATCTGATTCCTTGCTTGAATAGGCATATTATTAATAAATCTTAAAGCAGAACCGAAATGACCTGCTCTAGCAAGAAGATCCACTATGCACAAATAATGCTCTATGCTAGGATCGACACCATAATCCTTCTGCATGTTAATGAAACATTGCAATCCTTCCTCTACTAACCCAGAATGGGTACATGCCAATAAGACTTCAGTAAAAAGAATGGCATCTGGCTTAACAGTCTCTTCCCTTTGCATCTCCTCAAAGAGGGCAAGAGCTTCTTTGCCTTTCCCATGGCAAGCATAACCTTTTATCATGGTGCTCCACATAGTTATATCCTTTGCAGAAACCCCATCGAAAATATCTTTTGCTCTTTCTATATTCCCACACTTGCAATACATGTATATCAATGCAGTCTGAACTCGCAAATCTGATTGAAGCTCATTCTCCATTACATACTCTCCAATCTTTTCCCCAAAATTAAGTGATCCAGAATCAGCACAAGCAGAAAGTACTGTGAGAATGGTAACTTTGTTTGGTTTAACATTTGAACTTAACAACTCCTCAGATAGAACCAATGCTTCACTTGAAAGCCCACCTTGAACATACCCACTGATCATGGAAGTCCACAAAATGACATCCTTATCCAGCATAGAATCAAAAACTTCTCGAGCTGATGTTAATTCTCCACATTTTGAATATAAGGTAAGTAATAAAGGGGCAATGTCTACTTTCTGATCAAATCCACTACTAATCAATACAGAATGGATTGCACAGGCTATCGACGATTTCCCTGTAAGGATGCCAGCATAGATAAGATTAATGAATGCAGCAGAGTCTGGATTGATATTTGCACCACGCATTTGGTTAAAGAGATCAAACACGTTCATACTATCTCCAACCCTCAAAAAGCCACCGGCCATTGCGGTCCAAGTGATTATGGATTTTTCCTCCATAGAATCAAACAACGAACATGCATCATCAACATGGCCAAACCAGGCATACATGCTCAAAATTGAATTAGAAAACCGTAAATCTGAATGGAACCCAACTTTAATCCCATAACAGTGGACAGAAAGACCATGCATTAAGGCTGCAACAGAGCCTGCACAACCTGATACAAGGCTTACACAAGTACTAGAGGTGGGCCTGAGACCAAGCGCACGCAGCTCGTTCAAGAGTTTAAACGACTTGTTAATTTGGAAGTCTTGACTGTAGGCAGAGATCATGGAATTCCAGGCAACCAGGCCTCTGCTGGGCATTTCATCAAACAATTGGCGTGCGTCCGATAGATTATAGCATTTCGAGTACATATCCATTAGCGAGGTTTGCACGAAGGGGTTCCCCTGAAAGCCCATCAAGAGAGCATGGCCGTGGAGCTTCCTGCCGTCTCTTACGGATCGCAGCTTCGCGCAGGCTTTTGCGACGAAAGGGAAGGTGAAGCCATCGCCATGAACGCCGGATCTCAGCATGGAGGAGTAGAGATGAAGAGTTTCCAGGTATGATCCATTTCGCGTGGAGGCCCAAATCATTCGGTTCCAGGTTTGTAAAGGAAGGGGTTTGGTAAGGTACTGGAGATGGGATTGCATCACTCTTAGGTTCTTCAAAGCTTTTCTCGCGTTTTACTCTGTCTTGGCGGGAAAAGCTCGAGTAGAGCATTTTAGGGTATTTTCCCATGTTGCTAAAAACCCTCTCATATAAAAACTAATAACAGTACAAATCTGGTCAGAAAAGGCTCCGGACTCAGGACAACCGTCCAACCATAAATACATATAATATATTAATCCACGAAGAGTAATGCAAGGAGTGCCAATTTCATACGCCAACGTAGTTTGTTGGGCTCAGAAAACGAGATTGAGAGGGGGCGACCCGGCACAATTATCTTCTTTGGACGTGATCGCGGGGGAGCATCTCCCCTCCGCCGTATGGACTGGCCTATGGTCATCCAGCACCACCGCAAATCAGAGAAACAAAAATCTCTTCCCAACAACATTCAATTCGAAGAGCAATTTTTAGATGAGACTTCTCCTCCTCCTCCAATTGTATGGACTGATCTATGATCATCTCTGTACCATTATAGAATAAAAAATTAAAAAAAATTTTCAGACTCCATGTTCGAATTGTCAGAATTAGCTCTCTCACAGTCACATGCATTCTAACATTTAATTGAAACCGTAATACCTGCTACGACTCGAATCCGAACCATTTGGTTGGAAGCAAACTGTCCATTTTATTGAGTTAAGTTGCCACTGCGTGCAATAACGTACATCAATGTAGTTAATGAGATTTATGAAAATTAGTGCAAAATATAGGGTGCATGAAGATAAATTCAGATCCTCCGTTACGGTTAAAAGTGTTACTTTATCCGATATTATGCATGATTTGGTCTGTAAATAGGATAGCACATTTTTTACCAAAAAAAAAAAAAAAAAAAAAGGATAGCAGCATAGCGCATCGCAACGAGAAGATCATGAAAAATTTATTATTTTATGGATCATGAAAAAGAAAAAATTATGGATCATCTGTTATAATTCATTCTTAATTCACCGGGAGACGTAGAAATTGGTGATTAGCTGGGCATAAGAAAGATTCGGCCAACATCATCAATTCACCGTATATAACACCAATTTCACATTCTTGATGAACTAAGTGGTCATTATCACTGAGCAGTACTCACATGAAAATAACAGGCAAGGGCTTATGCATAAACCTTTTTTTTTTTTTTGAGAAAATGAAAAAAATAAGATACTTTCATCAAAGATTAGTGTATTAATTAAAAGAGTAATAATAAGTGGTGTGGATGGAGATACACACACTAGGATGTAGTCTCATCAGATGGTGGGGTGAACCAATGTCCCATTACATAAACCAACTTGGTGTGCGCTAAGCCACTCGACATCCCGCAGCGGCAAAGAAACCATACTGTTTCAAATATCAGTTTGTTATGCCAACTTTACATCAGTTTGATACTTCTTATGATCTAATTGATGCCTTGAAGTGTTTTATGTAATTAGAGTATCCTTTTATGCTAGTGCTTAGGATTGAATGTCCAGCGTTGCAAATGAATTAGACAATTCATAGATTGGCTGGACTTGGATTCGAGAAGAAACCTTGAGCTTGAAAATTTTTGAAAATAAGTTCACATGGAGGCTTCTCTATGTATTGGGCTCATTTAAGTTTCAATCAATATTGAAAGTTTATGGTGAAGCTTTTCTTAAGCTTGGAGCAACCCAAAGCTCTAATCGGCTCGTCTTGTGTGCAGCCCAAGTAGAAGTAATTGCAAAAACGAGTGTGAACAGCGATCTCCAGGTGAAATAACAGTATAGTTTATAATCCTTAAGCATTGTATTGTAATATATAAAAACTTCTATCATTGAGTTATTCTTTTCGAGAGAAAGAGAGAGAGAGAGAGAGAGAGAGAGAGAGAGAGGGAGACCCGCCATTATGCACGAATTATGCAGATTTCAATACTTGGGATACACCATCTGAAGGCCTCTTCTACTCAATATTTTCAGAATCGGATAGAACCGGCCAGATCGACCGGTCGGATTGGAGACCATTTTTAATCCTGATCCGGAGCTTAGACATGATCAATAGATTATCAACCCGTAAAAAATCATGAAGACCCGATGAACCAATCGATCCGTGATGAACCAGCTGGATTATAGATCGGATAGTGCGGCTACTAGGATAAAGGTATTCTGTCTGTATCTGATTTTGGCAGCGAGGCCGATGGACATGGTGCTGGTGCTGCAGCCCATGCCAGGGAGGCCAAAGGTCTTGATGGAGAGGGACAGTCGGAAGTGGAGGACGATGAGGGAGGAGAGAGGGGGGAGGAGGCGAATATGCTGCAGGCGACGATGAGGACGATGATGCTGGAGGGGTGGACGGCGGTCTTGACGAAGAGGGAGGCCACAGCAGAGAACATGCCCTGCTTAGCCTCGAGGATGGCATGGTGGAACTTGGCATCGTAGTCGGTCTAAAAGAAGAAGGGAAAGGAGGAGGTCTCATCACTGAGGCCAAACTTGCGGTAGATGGCGCACATGAAGATGGCTGCACCGATGGTCATGGGATTTTTTTAGAGACTCTAGATGTGTCGATGAACACAGTTCATTATATTTATTAAATATATAATGGCGAATAGAATTCATCCGCTAAAGAAAATGATAGGAAACATCTAGAGTATGTTTAATATTTTTATATTTTTAAAGAATAAAATATATTTATTATATCATAATGATGTTATGCTGATGTCATGGGTCAATTGATCGGGCTAATTGGTTGATCCGATTGCCCCCTGATTTTTTTTTCATTTCGGTCCGATATCCGGTCCAGTTCTGAAAGTATTGCTTCTACTTGGAAAAAGGGTGACTGCTATACTAATGCCCAATTCAAAATGGGATCTCGTGCTGTGAATAATTTAATGCAATATTGCAAAGCCTTTCGGCATTGTTGCCTGGTCCCTGCCGTTGTTAGCTAGAACGAACAATCAAAGTGCATTGCTTGTGCCGTGATTCCATTTTCACAACAAGAACTAAAGAAGCTTCCACCTTGATCCATAAGAAATATTCTATTTTAATAGAAGAGACGAAACCTGGCTGAACTTCCAATTCCTTTTCTACTAGATTGGGATTGCCATCCACCAGAGCTGTTTCTGCGTGGCTAATCTTTCTCAGACCAATTAAACAAATTGGCAAAATAATTCCAGCGCAGTATTTCTTGACTACATAGAATAAGTTTGCTGTGCGAGCCAAATAGGTGGCGATATCAGTAGGGACATTTGCGGGCCATCGGCCAATGAGGGAACAATGGGCGAGGATGATAGGCCAAAGGTAAGATAAGATGGTATTTCGTCAACATAACTCTACAAGATGTCATTCATGCAAATGCCCAAGCGAAGCCCAGGCATAAAGTAAAGGCTAAACAAATTTCAAATCTAGACTCGAGCCGACAAGAAGAAGGCCATAAAGATCATGCATCCCACAGTCTACTTCCCGTGATTGCAAATTTAGGACTTTCAATAAACAAAACATGAACTAATCTTATACACAACATAAAACGAAAGCTTAAGAGAATTTGAAATTTGAAAATAATTGTAAATAATTTAGAGAATACATCGATCATGATTCAGAATAAAGAAGCAACGAACTGAATAGCTTCTAGAGTACCACTCACATCCCCAACACTAGTCTGGTCAGCTGCACACATGTAAACATTTATTTTTATAAATTGCAGCTTTTTTCCTTACACAACAGAACATTTTGCGCGTTGCTGAACTTTACACTATGGAGGTACAAACTCAAGGAGCATGTAGCTAATGTCTTGAAGCCAACCAGCAAGAATTATATACATTTAAACGTAGACGTCAGGCAACATCATCTCAACCTCTTAATAAAAAAATATCATCTCAGTCTCGGTCATGATGAGAAGACATGGTATGCATTCAACGCAGAGGCCAGGCGCCCTCATCCCAATCTCGGTGATAATAAGGAGGCATCTTAGTCTGGATGGTCGAGTGTCGTCGAGTCCAAGTCGCCTAAAGTCTCTTTGAGCCTGTCCAACGCGGCCTTCGCGGCACGATTTTGAGCAATTTCCTTTTTCTGGCCGTTACCACTCCCCACCAATTTGCCATCAACCAAGACGTCAATCTTTGGGTTTTCAGGCCACACGCCCTTCAAGAACGTGACATCCATCTTTAGCTTTTGACAGAGTTCATACAGCTCGCTCATTGGGTGTTTTCCCAAAGTCTCTGGATTGATCAGTGGCGCAGCTAGCCTCCTAAATATCTGTTCAAGTCATACATTCTTTCTGTGTTGGTACATAGAGAGAAACAAGAGAACGAGGAAGGGAGACAAGAGAGAGACCTCACAAACAGTTTCCAAAGAGCTGTTGGTGTCTAAAAATACGGCTCCAAGGAGGGATTCAACAATGTCCGCCAGGACTTTGGGTGGGTCGACAAGGCCGTTGGAATGGATTGGATATTCCATCATGGCTTGCATAAAATCTTGGATCTAGAAGAGTGGAGAACCAAAGAAAGACTTAGTGATACATGCCGCATTCCGGAACCTACCAGAAAAGCATGGCAGCCGCAATAGCTACAGTCTTTCTGAAAAATATGATATTCTATGGTAGAATGAATAACGTATGTTAGCAAGCCATCAGATCAATAGGGGCCTTCAGAAAGCACGCACAAACCATATTCGGTATCCTTTTTGCTGCAAATTGCAGCGATGTACATCTTCCATTCCATAAAGATTGGTAACATTTCCTCATCAAAGTTCAGAACCCTTCTACTCTAATTTCGTACAATAAGAAAGATAATGGACTCATGAAAATTAAGCCTCTAGAAAAAAGTGCTCTTTTTTTTGGAGTCTCTGCCATCCTAAGCACCTCCAAAAAAAGAAATCGATTTATTATGAAAGAACTCTCCCAAAGAGGAAAAAAAAAATATAGAAGAATTTTAATAAGATACATCTTTTCTGTATGGAAAATCTAGAATCTAAAAAATCATCAAAATCATATAAACAAAATAAATAACAGAACTTTTGGAGAATCGAACCTCGGCGATAAAGAATATCCCAATTCTCAAGCGCCTCTCTCTTTTGTAAGAGGTCTCAGATCTGGGAAAGTGGTGTATCTTTCGCGCGAAAGAATGCTTAATCTTCCTTCGCGCGAAACTACCGTCGGATCACCCACCGAACAGCTCGCAAAGCGCTCCGCAGTCCATCTCAAAGCGAGCAGCTGATGATCTAACGGTGGTTTCGCGCGAAGGAAGGTTTATCGTTCTTCAGCGCGAAAAGTGTCCCTTCATATCCGTCCATTCTTAAAAAAAGCATGCGTCGGTATGAAATAAAGAAACTAGCCTGAAGCCTCAACTAAGCTCAAACTCAATGAAACCCGACCCAATTTATAAAGCTGGTCATCAGTTTGTCCCGACTCGCCTCAATCGCGATATTATACTCTATAACATATTTCCATGTGCATTATGAGTTCCAAATCGTAATTTTATAACTTTGATCGATGTAAATGGATTGACCAGGAGTATGCAAGAAGCCCGCACGTTAACGTAACGGGTAAATTGGTTGGCCCAACTGCGGTGAATCTCACCGATTCCCCCAGCCACATATTACCCACATAAAATACGGGTCAGGCCTAGGACTTTCTCGTCCCAATCCGGTGAATCCACCTGGTCCCGCGTCAGTACCAGCTGACGGGACCACGTCGGGCCGGGTCATAGAACCCAATCCAATGGGGTTTCCGTGATCCAAGTTCCCATCCCGAGGAATATCAGCAGAGAGCAATTCTCGGTATAGCAGTAGACAAGTGCTCCAAGAAACTAATTAAAAAAAAAAAAAAAATCACCGAAAAGTGGAGAGTTTTGGCGGAGACGGAATCGCTCCTCTCAATTGCCCAGAACCGCCATCCCATTCCCATTCCCCAGATTCAGCTACCGATTTGCTCCAACGGAAGCCCACCGTTTTTATGGTCGTGATCAAAATCTAGGGGCCAAAAAAAGGAACCATCGAGGCCTTCACAAAATTTAATTCAAAAAATAAACAAGTAAATTGATGATTAAAGATATTTACTTGGGCCTCGAGCTGGGGGGCCTTGTGGCGGAGATAGCGGTGGAGGCCATGCTCCACGGCGACGCGGGCGAGCTTTTCGGTGTCGACGTTGGCGGCGCGGAGACGCGTGAGGGGGCCGGGGGAGAGATCTGGGTATGAGGAGAACACCTCCCTCGCCACGATGCAGGTGAGCACAGCGTCCCCCATAAACTCCAGCCTCTCATACGACTTCGCCGGTTTGTACGGCAAGTAGAACGAGCCGTGAGTCAGAGCCTCCTCCACCAGATCTTTGTTACCAAATCTATAACCCAGTATCTCCTCCACCATACGAACCTCCTCCTCTCCCATCTTCGGTGCTGTACCTATGACGTTGAATTCCTCTCGCTTCTCTCGCTTCCCCATCGCCTCCTCGTCTCCTGCTCCCATCCGCTCGCTTTCTTTGAGGGAAAAACGAGAAGCCGGGAAGAACCTGGGGTTGGATTTAGGGGCAATACGAGGGCGGGGAAGACAAAATAGAGGGAGGAAGGTCAAGAAGAGAGGAAATTTTTATCGAGGACAAATGGGGAAACTTCTATTTTACAATTAGGGAGTCAAAACCAACGGGAGCATGGAACTGCCTTCCCTTCGTTTCCTCCGAACGCTTTCTACGGTGGTCTGGCCGCTGCGGCACGGAAGAAAGCAAGCCTGGTCCGACGGCTAAAACCTAGTTTGGGGCCGCCTTGTATTCGTGAAGCCACCATCTTAGCCATCTGCCTACAGATTAGCCATCTCCCTCGAAAGGTGTTTTCTGACTTTCTCGTTGTTGCTTGATGCGTTGTTTATTGGGTGGGGCCCAGGGGACGATTTGGTGGAAAGATTGGGTGGCACGAAACGTTACGGACTGGACGGTTGAGCTCATTAAAATGAGGGCCACGTAAAGGCTGGACCAAGTCGGAAGGTGGGTGCGAGTGGCGTTGCGATGCAACTGCTCCATATAGTGATTACGATACAAGGAGATTGTGCCTCGGTCACGCCGACTTCATGCAGAACCGGTGAAGGCAGAGCGCCTGAGTTACGCACACGAGTCACGACCCCCACCCCCGCTACCTTTTGAGAAAGAGAAGTGCTCATTGCACTGCGATGTTTTCAGAAAATATACAGCAAATTAGAGACTGCTCCTCTTTGAGGAAATACTTTGGAACAGATCTGGGCATGTGGTTCACTACGGCATGAATCAAGTTGTATCGTTTGGGTTTACTTTTGTTAGTTTTTTGCCTTCACTAGAAACAATACATATCTAAGTCTTGCGCATCCTAATCTCTGGGTAATTCCTTTGCCTTCACTGGGAATGATGCATTTCCAAGTCTTGCTCGCGTTAATGCAAGCACAAGACTATCATGACCCCATCTCTCTCCCTCTATATGTAGAAACTGAGAGACAAAGATATCTTTAATGAACTTAGTAAACTTTTTGGTGGACATATCTCCTAGACCTTGCATACGGTCATGTAAATACATCGATTACCGCAACAAATATGCAAATGCAACATTTGGAGGGCGTCACGCCTCCTTCTGTCTTTTTATTTAAAGCGCTGTCTCTCATTATTGACTACTGCAAATGTTGCACACACTAATAGAGCGTACTAATTACCTTGGGGCCCTATTTAGCAACAATTCGGCTTTTCAATTTTTATTTTGAAAAAAAAGCACAAAAATCAGGTACGGCGTCGTTAACCTAGTTTCCATATTCGTTCTTTTGAAATTATTTTTTCAATTTCTATGAAGCGTGGAAACTTTAAAAGCTCTGGTGATCACTTAAAAAAAAAAAAAAAAAAAAAATAATTAAAAAAAACTATGCGTGATCACCATCATATCCTTGGTTGCCACCGCCTCGCGCTGCGCTTGGCGCTTCTCTACCGTCTGCTGATCATCACCGGCATCACTGCTAGTAAGTGTCGTCAATTAACCATCGCCGTCACTATTGCCAAATGCAATTCAATTGATTACATCGTCGCCGCCAAATACAATCTAAGTAACCAAGAAATTTTATATTTCGATTTTAATGAAAAAAATTAAAAACTGAAAATTGGAGATCATGCCAAATGCAATCTGAGTTGATAAAGTTGTTCACCTCTATCGAATTACAACCTGACTTCCCCTATCCTGGTTCTAGAAAAGAAAAAGTTGCATATCTTCGCCAAATATTAAGAAGCCCTAATTCGAAAACAACTGTATTTGTGAACTTTGCCAGGAAGGATACCAATTTAGAACTTTTCAGACCATGATGAGCATATCGAAATCATCCATATATTGAAGAGAAGTTAAATCCTTATAATGATCATTAACCTATACCAATAGAAAAGATATTTAATGAAAAGAACGATGTTTCAGATCTGTCATTCACCAATTTGGTCACGCAGGCCATTGCCAGATATATCCAGATGTATCGTTAATTGCATGTTTATATGCATGCGTCAACAGAGGGAAGTGGATCGATGGTAAAAAAAAAAAAAGGAAAAATATGAGACTATATTTGGTTAGGACTGAACAGAAGTTTCTAAACCGATTTATTACACCTTATTTGCTCAAACATTCACTTCAATGCTTGTGTTAACCATTTCGAGTAGATAAAATAAACACTTTTAAAAAGACGCCAATTGGTACAAAGTAAATACTTTACCTTTTCTTCTCGTAATTCATTTACGCCATTTGACCTGGAAACATAATTTACTCCCGAGAAAAGATTGAATGGTTTACCACTGCTGATTCTGCTCCAACTTATATTATGTAATCAAGCCAATTAGGATTTATTTTTTATTCTTGAAACAAATATATCCTATGAGAGATAAATATTAAATGGAAAATATCTATAAAAACTTTCCTTGAGAATAAATCTATAAAAACCAACATTTATAGGCTTAGAATGGATGCTGATTCGATTCTAAGCAGACCAATATAAGCACGTGAACCACTGCATCATCCATTTAAACGAATGAATAGCCTTATTATATCACCTTTTTTTTTTTTTTTCCTTTAGCAATTGTCAACAATTAAATCGAATGCGATGCTCCATTCTTGTGACTCTTGTGGCTAAACAGTACCAACAAGACATCTATTACTTTGCATTTTGGAAGACAAAATGATCTTTGTGGCTACCCTTGATGAGAATCACCAAAACTCTCTAGACAAGACACACTACTTGATACGATGGAAACTGCTACCCAATAAATTCTTAACCTCGTAATCAGATACATCTTCTGAGAGGAATCGGGACGCTTTACAAAATTTATGCTCATACGGTAGAATAAAAACATCCTAGTAAAAGTTTTCTATAAGCTTCAAATCAAATTCGGTGGAACTCTGTATCCATATCCATATTCTGATTAACGCAAAAATAAAGAAGCAAGAGCCAACAAAAACAGCAAATAGTAATAATGATGCCACTACCACCAACAGCAACAGGCAACATCAGTAATCCATAGTTCATGTGTATCTGAGAAATAATTCAAATAACACAAGAACCATACATAAAATTTGTGAAAGTGTATATATATATATATATATATATATATATATATATATATATATATATATATATATATATATATATGTATGGATGTATGTATACATATATATGCATGTATACATACATCTATGCATGTATGTATACATATATACATATACATACATACATACATACATATACATACATATATATATATATATATATATATATATATATGCATGTGTGTGTGTGTATATATATATGTATGTATGTATGTATGTATGTATGTATCTGTATGTATGTATGTATATGTATGTATGTATGTATCTGTATGTATGTATGTATATGTGTGTGTGTGTGTGTGTGTGTATAAAAACTAGGAGTAACTCGGCAGTCCAAGCAGAAATCGGAGAAATTTTGCCCAGACAAATTTCATGAACAATTCCGGAATGTTTCAAGAATCTGGGAATATCGTCATCATAATACCCAGCAAAGTGGCTAAAGGCCATTGCAACATTAACAGAGCTATACTTTTAAGGACACATTTGATGCTAACTGAAGATCATCACAACTGAAACACAAAGTAACCACAGTTGAACAATAAATAGCAAGACATAAAGCATATATCCACCAACTTGTCGAAGCTTGATACACGAACATCATTACTGCTAGCAATCAAGGAGATCTTGTTTTTGTAGGAAGTATCCCTATCTGCCCTTCACATGATCCTCAGCAGCTTCCACTGGCAAGGAATTCCAAGATATCTCCCTTCATCTCTTCGAACCGCTCCTCGGATAGAGACACCATTTCCAAGAAACTATATAAATTCCCTTCTGATGCTTCCTCATAGTCCTGTCTCCGCTTCAATGCAAAATGTCCACTGAGCTCCCATATTGCTGGATTCACTTGCTTTTCAAGGATCTCTTGGCTAACTTCACCTTTGGCCTTTTTCTCAGCATACCACTGCTCATTCATTTTGGACATCAAAAAATATATACATTTGACTTGATTTGTATTTAAGAAAATATGTGCATAGTGTAAGCATTGAAGGGATTTGCACCTAACTGGAATTACCTGTGGTAAGAGAAAAATCTTCTTGCCAGAATCAGATATAAGGGCATTGTAGGGGCAGTTGTTATCTTGAAGGAAAATGCAGGCACTGGAGACAACAGTTGATAGATCCTGCAAGCTACTCCCACCTTCTAAAACAAGACCTCTTACAGGATAATGTAACAGTTGAGAAATCTTCACCCCACTCCCTAAAGTTGCAATCCTCTGAAAGGGAGCCTTTTCCACAGGGAATGGTTCTGTCAAGTAGTAAGCCTGCCACCATGAGGTGAGCAAGAAAACAAGAAATTTCAACTGAGCTTATATCATCCAATGAAGAAACTACGAAAAGCTGTAAAGGGGTTGCAACCTGGAAGTGGAGGTGATTAATGGTGGCAAAGGCACCAAGACTGTTATAACCCACTCTGAAATAGGAATTTTTGGCTTCCCTTGCCATGTGCATGGCAAGCAAGAAGCTCTCTCGATCAATCCGCTGCGGCATGCAGTCTAGCACATGAGGGATCAAAAGCACATGGCCATATGCTATAGGGCTAACCTGCAACAAAACAGAAGAGTCCAACAATTTCTTGTATCATCAAAGAAGATAAACAGAAGTGGTTCCAAAAGATATATGGCCACATTGATGGCAATCACATTTGGGGAGGCTGATGGCATAACAGGAGCATGTTGGACATACTGGACCACATCATTCTCACTTTCTTCAAATCTAAAGAGCACCTCCTCTTGCCCTATTTTTGTAAAGTTGAACTTTCTTCCATCAAAGGGTTGGAGGACCTTGTCGAGTCCGAACTCAGTTGGCCGTTTCTTGAGGTCACGACCTTCAACCAGTACTACCATAAACCCATATTCTCCTGGAAGTATCTATACATAAACACATTCAAAGAATAATTATGTAAAGAAGCCCACCCATATACATGCAGTGTCAATGGATGGGAACGCAGGTGAGAACTAGAATACTAAAAGATGGTGCAGACCTTAGTTTCACAGGCAGTGATATCATGGTGGAACAGTCCTCTAAGCCTGCGGTCCTCCCACTGTAATAAAAAACGACTTTAAGCTCACATGGACTAAGCAAATGGAGAAATCCAATCATAAATAAAGCTTCTAACTACCTCCTTGAGAAGCCTATCAAGGAATAATGACTGAGGCTCTTTCTTATCTGAGGGAGAAGTATACTCCTGGGCAGCCTTGCTGAAACAATAGAGAGGAAGCTCCCCCCCTATCCATTGAATTTTCCGGCACATTTTGAGGGTGACCAAATACACCAGATAAATTAACAGAAGACCTATCTTGTAATAAATGATGACAGCATATAATAATAAGCCAATATATAATAATTCCTAAGGTTTCTGGCCTTTAAATTATTAATTCTTGATTTACATAACAAGCTTCTTGCGGCTTTTTAACGAATACATATTGCGCATTTCTCTTTTCTCAAACTGCTGGGGATTATGCACTGAGACTGTCAACACCCACATTAGTTTCTTACCAAAATCCATTCATGGATTGTGTTTTGTTTTTTTTTTTTTTTGCTTCTTTTCATTTTTTGCCAACCAATTCTTCACAACATGATCTGATACATGAGTTCTTTTGTGAGGTTGGTTCTCGGTGTCGTCTACGTGTCTTTGGGAAAACTGTCTGGGTACAGATTCAGAGCAACTAGATGGATCATGTTAGAAATGCCATGGATCAAAAAAAAAGAAAAAAAAGGAAAAAAGAAAAAGAAAGAAACAAAAGAAGCAGGATTTATGGCATCATTGATTAAATCATAAAAGTTTTTTTAATGGAATAACAAATTATGACATTTGTGCCAACTTTCTTACAAGAAATAAGGTTTATTTAGGTTGTCACACTAATCACAGATGTGCTTGGAGCCGTGGGTTAAAAGACTGAAACGAGCTTTTGATGGTAGGAGTACCTCGAAGAAGACGGCACTTGGAGAGGCAATCGCGGACGAACTCCTCCCCTCCGCGCTCCCCGTTGTTACCATCTTGGCCCTCTTGGTTGCCAGACATCACCGTCGGAAATTCTTGATGCTTCGTTCCTAGCTCTCTTGGTACCGCTCGGCCTATCTGACCCCTTCCGCAATCCCGATCCATCGTTTTATTTGCATTTGGGAGTCTCCTATCAGTCCTGCCATTACCCGAAAATAAGAGCCGGCACATGCAGCCGGCTTGCAAACAGTTTGCGACCGTTCATACAAAGATGGTATGGTTTGGTTGTTTGTTCGTAGCCTTGGACTGTATTAATATAGGTTCGATGTTGGTGATTTCACCGTCCGATCTTTGATTGATCTGATTTAAGATGCGTTCGAAAACTTAATCAATACCAGACGTGTTAAAAGTGGCTTCATACCAAAATTTTGTTTGTGCTGATTGTGGTGATATGATCTTTTGACTGATTCACAGTAAATTGCTGCTCAAACTGCAAGTTTATTGATTTTCAAATATTTAAGCCTGTTGACGCTTGAAGTCAAGTGCCGCATTTTTATCGTTTCTTTAACTGGACTAGGGATGGATTTGAGGTCGTCCCGAAGCTTTGTAATAATGAAGGGTGCATCCTTCTGTTTTGTTTTAGTATAACTTTTAGTACATCTGTCTATCTTTTGCTTCTTTGATCATTCATCAATCCATCGAGGTTATTTATTCTGACATTCGAGACTTTAGTCTTGTAATAGTTAGTTTCCAGCTTGCGTCATGTCGCTATCTACATTTTGCCATTTTGGAGCCAATATGAATTATGGATAGCATACAATTTAACTATACTTCGAAGTAAAATTTATATACCTAAAAGTTGATAAGACTGTCTTTGAATATATCTTTCAAGTGCCGAGCATCATGTCTTGCTTCCTAGCACAACCCATAATTATGAACTCTCATGTCAGAAGATCTAATAAAAAAAGTATGGATGTAACATAGGGAGAAAGGACATAAGCAGGCATGGAGAATTTGGGTTCTATGATAGAGCTTATAAATAATAGAACCACACTTACTTTTCATTCTAAATAATGCTAGATTTTAATAAATGAATGAATGAGATTTAATGGAGGGTTTGGAGCATGTTTTCTTCTATTTTTGGAATAATATATGCACCCATAACCCTCTTTCTCTTAGAACATTGTCAAGAGAGTCGCATAGGATCCTGTTTTGGAAAAGAGATGGACGTGTTAACATGTCCTTGATGCGGAGATGGTTGCTTGAATTGTAGCAATGATGATTAGAGCATTGTTATAATTTCTTGTAATAATGGAGGCTAGTCGGAACAAAAGCTATAGGGCCAGGCACTATAGAATATGATATGGGACGGGCTTTCTATTTTGCTTTTTTTTTTTAATATTAATTTTTAAAAATATATAAAAATCAAAAATCCTTTCTATCAATGGAGTTATTAGTCTCGTAATTTAAAATAATATGATATTATTTTTTTAATAATATATTTTTATTGATATATACTATATGATTAAATGATATACACTAAATAAATTAATTATCAAACAAATTAATATATATCTCCAAATAAATCAATATACAATTTTTGAAATATGGAGTTTAGTAATACATGATATACGATCAAATAATACATATTAATAAATTAGTCATCTAGCAATCTAATATACATCTCCAACTAAATTAATATATAATTTTTAAAATATTATATTATCAGTACACACTACATAGTATTGTGATACACACTCATCAATTTTTTGATATATACTATAAATTTTTTTGATATATGTTGGATATAAAATACCTCCCAGCCGAAGTTCGTGATAGGGGCGACCCTCCGGGGATTTTACTGACGTCAGACCTCCGACGACATCTCGCCGAACCTCTCTGGCGGCCGAGCCTCCGCAACATTCCCAAATTCTGTCGACGGATGAACCCCCACCAACGTCGACCGGACTCACCATGACAGGCGGATTCCACCCAAGTTCGGCGGTGGTCGACCACCTGCTGGAAGACTTCGTCCGGACTCCTACGGGAGCCGGACTTCATCCCCGACTTCAACTGCTGGAAGGCTTCGTCCGGACTCCTACGGGAGCCGGGCTCCGTCTCCGACCTCAACTGCTGGTAAACTTCGTCCGGACTCCTAAGGGAGCCAGACTTCGCCCGGACTCCTACGGGAGCCAGATCTCGTCTCCGACTCCGGCCGCAGGAAGACTTCGTCCGGACTCCTACGGGAGTCGGACTTCGTCCCCGACCTCAACTGCTGGAAGACTTCGCCCGGACTCCTACAGGAGCCGGGCTCCGTCCCCGACCTCAATTGCTGGTAAACTTCGTCCGGACTCCTAAAGGAGCCGGACTTCGCCCCTGACTTTAATTGCAGGTAGACTTCACCCGGACTCCTACGAGAGCTAGATCTCGTCTCCGACTCCGACCGCAGGAAGACTTCGTCCGGATTCCTACGGGAGCCGGACTTCATCCCCGACCTCAACTGCTGGAAGACTTCGCCCGGACTCCTACGGGAGCCGGGCTCCGTCCCCGACCTCAATTGCTGGTAAACTTCATCCGGACTCCTAAGGGAGCCGGACTTCATCCCTGACTTTAATTGCAGGTAGACTTCGCCCGGACTCCCACGGGAGCCAGATCTCGTCTCCGACTCCGGCTGCAGGAAGACTTCGTCCGGACTCCTACGGAAGCCAGACTTCGTCTCCGACCTCAACTGCCGGAAGGCTTCGCCCGGACTCCTACGGGAGCCGGGCTTCGTCCCCGACCTCAATTGTTGGTAAACTTCGTCCGGACTCCTAAGGGAGCCGGACTTCGCCCCTGACTTTAATTGCAGGTAGACTTCACCCGGACTCCTACGGGAGCCAGATCTCGTCTCCGACTCCGGCCGCAGGAAGACTTCGTCCGGATTCCTACGGGAGCCGGACTTCATCTCTGACCTCAATTGCTAGAAGGCTTCGTCCGGACTCCTACGGGAGCCGGGCTCCATCCCCGACCTCAACTGCTGGTAAACTTCGTCCGGACTCCTAAGGGAGCCGGACTTTGCCCCTGACTTTAATTGCAGGTAGACTTTGCCCGGACTCCTACGGGAGCCAGATCTCGTCTCTGACTCCGGCTGCGGGAAGACTCCGTCCGAACTACCACGGAAGCCAGACCTCGTCCCCGACTTCGACTGAAGGAAGACTTCGTCCGGACTCCTACGGGAGCCGGACTCCAAGCTCCTCTCAGACGGGTAGCTAGCCACCTCTCTCCGTCAGACACTCCAGTCGAACTTCGACCGACAGGCTTGGACCTCCTGGCAGGCCGTAGTAACGGCTACGACTCTGCCCCACTTCCTGCAATAAATTCCACGCGGCTCCATCACTCCCTGGCAGGCCGCAGTAATGGCCACGACTCTGCTCCACTTCTTGCGACAGATTCTGCGCGGCTCCATCACTCCCTGGCAAACCACAATAATGGCCACGATTCTATTCCACTTCCTACGACGGATACCACGCAGTTCCTCCACCCTCTGGCAAGTCGCGACAACGGACGTCGCTCCACTCCCCGCAACAGACTCCACGTGGCATGTCTTGGTGACGGCCACGATCCCACTCCACTACTCTTCGCAACAAACTCCTCCTGACCCTGGGCAGCCCACTGCCAGACGGTTGTGGACATCGCTATCAGTCTGTTGTCCCCTCCGCCTGTAAAAGGGGGACCCAGATACGTTATTCTCTAAGCTCTAATTTTCTATCCCAAAACTCTGCTAAAATTTTCGTTCGAGCACTCCATTCTTGTTGAGACAGAGAACTGACTTGAGCGTCGGAGAGTCTTGCCGGAGCAATCCCACCTCCGGTTTAGACTTCTTTTGCAGATCCCGACGGCGACCGCGGCTCCCTCGACTCCAGCTTCTCCGTCGCAGGCGGATTTTTGCACCAACAATATATATTTGGTAGTGATGCAATATATACCTCTAGATAAATCAATACTTAACCTTTAGAACATGAATTCATCAATATATAATATAGGACTAGATGATACATAATGAATTAGTTATCTAGCAACTTAGTAGATATCTCTAAATAAATTGATATATAGTTTCAGAATATTATGTTCACTAGTACGCATTATATCATATAGTAATATATATTCATTGACTTTTTGATACATACTGTAAGTTTTTTTGATACAAACTTAGCAATGAGCTAATATACATCTTCAAATAAATTAATACATATTTTTTAGGATATGCTTTTTATTTGGAGATAGGGATTGGATGACTATTGGGTGTGTCTTAAAAAAGCCTGCAGTATGTATCAGAAATATGATGAGGATATATTATCAAACTATATAGTATGTACTAATGAATATAATATTTCTAAATTATGCATCAATTTGCTTGAAGGTATGTATTCGATCACTAGATAACTAATTTGTTAAATATATATCATTTGATTGTATATTATATGTCAGTGAACTCTATATTCTGAAAAATGTATGTTGATTTATTTATCATTGTGTATTGATTTGTTGATGATTAATTTATTTAGTATATATCGTATGGTCTTACAGTACGAATTTGTCACGCCCCGAACCGAACATCCGGGTCGGATACGTGATGGCCGCACACTCCTTAGAGCAAGCCCTAAAGAATATGCAAGGCCAAAAATTTAACACTTCACCATCTTTAACAATCACAAGAAAAATTAAAAAAAATCTAATCCAAAGATAATAATATGAATTATTAAAGATTTCATCATAACATGAATATCATACTCTGACAAAATAAATTTTTTTCTTTAATTTAACTATATCAAAATACTTTTGATCCACTTAGAAAAGTAAGTTTTTGACTTGAAATTCAATACAACTTGAAAGATCAAGGAATCATATTCAGAATATGATATTTTGAGTAACCAAAAATTTCATCAAGATGTGTATCTCATATTCTCATAATAAAATTTAAGTATATATATATATATATATTTTTTTTTTCATCTAAGATTGAGTTTCATATATGACCTTTTATAGGTTTAGTGCTCAAAAATATTTCTCTCTCATATGATGAAATTTCTTCTTAGACCATATCCTAACTTCCTTCTGATAAATTTAAAATTTGTAATGCTCAGATAATTAACATCAAAATCAGAAAAGTTATCATGATCTTCAATCATATAAGTTTTCCATTCCAAAATCCTCTAGTATACTTAACATAACTTATCAATAATTCCCACTTTATTCCAAGGTCAACTCTTTTCATACTTAGGTCAACCTTACTAATTGAAATCTAAGATATAACTCATCAATTCTATTATAGATATCATATGCCACTTATACATAAATTTCATCTTAACATCTATTGATTCGAAATCTAAATATTGAATTTTCTCTTTTATATCTATCATGTTCCTCATGATCATAAACTAAGTTCAGATATCACTAGAATTACAATTCTGAATAATTATAACCTTAAACTCAAATACCACTTAAATCATATTTCCTAGTGATCATAACCTAAACTCTAATATCATACTATCATACCTTTAATGATCAAAATCTTAAACTCCGATATTATCAATCATACTCTAGTGATTATAATCCCAAAGTTTTGATATCACTTATATGACAATCCCTAGTGACCTTAAACTTGGGCTCTAGTACTATTCTGTCATATCCTAATCACTTGTATCATTGTCTCCAAATGAACATAACCTAAGGTCTAAGCTCAGATGCCACTCTGTCACATCCTACTGATCTTACATAAAATTTTAATATCTCTTCATAATCTCTAGTGATCTTAAACCTAAGCTTTGATATTATTCTATCACATCCTAATTATTTATATCATAATCTCCAATGATCATAACCTAAGCTCTATTATTACTCTGTAATATTTAAATCACTTATATTATAATCCTTAATGATCATAACCTGAGCTCTGATACCATTCTGTCACGCCCCGAACCCAACATCCGGGTCGGATACGTGATGGCCGCACACTCCTTAGAGCAAGCCCTAAAAAATATGCAAGGCCAAAAATTTAACACTTCACCATCTTCAACAATCACAAAAAAAATTTAAAAAAAATCTAATCCAAAGATAATAATATGAATTATTAAAGATTTCATCATAACCTGTATATCATACTCTGATAAAATAAATTTTCTTCTTTAATTTAACTATATCAAAATACTTTTTCTCTCCCCTCTCTCTACCTTCTCTCTCTAGTTTCTCTCTCTATTTTCTCTCTCTAGATCTTTCTCTCTTTTTATGGATTTTATCTCTCTAGAATCTTTCTACTCTCTCTCTGATTACATCACCGACCCTAAGATAAATTTGAAATAAAAATATGATGATTTGAGATTGCTTCGAAATTCGTGCGGTAGATCTGATCCCAGTCCGATTCTATTTGAAATTTGTAACACTTGATTCATATTGAGTCACCCTGATAGGACCTTTGATGATCTCGATCATGATTGCCTCATCGAAAGAATACGAAGATTCTCTCTCCACTTTCTCTCTCTACTTTCTCTCTCTAGAATTTCCTCTCTCTAAAAGTCTTATGGATCAGTGGAGGATCTAGATACTTAGATAAATCCTAATTTTGATTAATCCTAAGAGAGGTCCTCGATCTGTGTTATTAGGATCGATTATCGATAATTTTCTCCATATATGATCTTTATATTTGATCAGGGTTATGAAGAGATGATTATCTGCAAATGATATCGAGTGGAATATTTTGTTAAAGAATTCATAAATTAAAGAAGAACATTGATTTTTGTGCTTGGATCAGTCACCGGTAAAGATAAGAATCCCTATACATGATCATCATTATATATGTTATTTTACCGTTGGTTTTATCTCATTGATTTTGCATCGTTGGATTTGAGATCGATGAATTTGTTATATCTGAGACATTGTTATTTATTTATGTGATTTTGAGCATGAGTATGCTATATCAATACAAATGTATCAGCGATTGATGGCATGATTATGTGTATGACATATTTATTACACTGCAAAAGATGAATGATTAATAAAGTTAAATATCATAATTTTATGAAAATGAAAAAAAAGAGAAATATGGTTTGGACTGACCTTGTCATGTGGAATAGCCTGCCAGGAGCTTATGCTTGGGACAGCCCCCACAGGCTTATATGTGGAAGAATATGATCCGAGAAAGATCATGAAGAATCTGATCCGAAAAAGATCATGAATGATTTGATCCGAGAAAGATCATGACCACTTTGATCCGAGAAAGATCATGAATATTTCGATCCGAGGAAGATCACAGAAATCGATCCGAATAAAAGATCGTCGCATGATCCTGGTAGTCCAAAGCCAAAGCCAAAGCTAAAGCTAAAGCGAAAAAGAAAGGAATTAAAGATGATGTGATAATAGAAGAAAATAGAAAGATAAGACATGAAACAATCGTTGAATAAAATTGTTTCACTTATTTAACATATGATTATGCATCTCTTTTGATAAAATAGATAATCTATAAATATTTGCAGTATTTTGGACAGTGAACATCGACTTTTATGTGTTATTATTTATTTTTATTTTCAGATTATATTATTATATTGGTGTGATATGGAAATTCTTACTGGGCTGTAAAGCTCACACCTCTTCATTTTCTTTTTCTTCTCAGAGTTACAAGATGTCCATGGTTGGCTATGGTATGGATTTGTGAGTGAGCGGATGCATAGATAGAGTACCGTTGATACCTGATCAGAGGATTGAAGGAATGTTAATTGTAATTATGCAAGATTTTATGAATTATTATTGAAATTAATTGTTATGGATGTTAAGGTTGTAGTGATTTAATTTGGCCTTGCATATTCTTTAGGGCTTGCTCTAAGGAGTGTGCGGCCATCACGTATCCGACCCGGGTGTTGGGTTCGGGGCGTGACAGAATTAGTAAAAAGTATATATTGAAGATGAGAAAGAAAGAGAATGTTATTTTTTTTTGAATCACAAGAATAATAATAATATTGTCAGTTAAAATTTTTTTTAATTTTTAAACTTATTTTTTAAGATTGGTATTAAAAAAAAATATGATAAATTATGAAGCCCGCACGATATGATATTTTATAATGCCCGTACTATATGATTTTTATTTGCTTACATGCTGGAAGTGTCCAACTCAAAAAAAAAAAAAAAGAATACCAAATAATAATTATACTAATTAATGCAGTGTATCGGATCCAATTTCTGCCACCAGAGGCCTTCATTCTAACTCTCCTTTTGATCTTCATTTTACATGCATCCTAATTGTAAAAGCATGGAAAGAAAATATTGTGATCACCTTCAGGTAGTAAGCGGAAATTGGATGTAATACCATCAACAACTTATGATATATGCCAATCTTTCATTTCTTTGATTTTTTACCAAAATAAAGCATTCTTTTAAAGCAACCCTCATTATCATCGGAAAGAACAAATCTGACTCTTTGAATTTGGCTCCAAGTATTACCCTCACATTATTCTTAATGGTTCCTCTCACACTCCTCTCATTAGGCTTGATAAACTTCAGTTACCTTGATACATTATAATGGGGAGGTGTTATCTAAGGTTTTTGGTCCTATATGTATATTCAATATATGATTAATATGGGACTAAATATTTCTTTTGTCTTCACAACTTCACTCTCCATTAATCATGTTATCATAATTATTTCACATGATCTAAGAGTTCCAACTTAAATTTAATAACCTTAGAGAATTTACTATTTTATTATATTTACAATATTTAATATTGATGTATCCACTGCATTACATAACCAAAATGGGATATAGTAGGGTTGTTATACCTTTTTGCTCTATATAGTAGTTTTTATCTTAAAACCCCACTAGGAGTAGCAGATTAAAGAATTGCCTTCTTATTTTAATGTTTAATAAAATTTTCACATACAATTTTAAGTTCAAATTATATAGTGGGGGTTGTGTGCTGGTATTTGTGGACCCTGCCAGTGGGGGTTGTGCGCTGGTATTTCTGGACCCTGCCAGTGGGGGTTGTGCGCTAGTATTCTGTGGACCCCGTCAATGGGGGTTAAACGTTGGTCATAGTCAAGGTTGTTGAGTTACGAGTGTTTTTGAATCGAATCGGATTTATGAATATATTATATGTGAATATTTGGAAATATTGGATCTGCATTAAATCAGCATGAAATATATTTTTATGTTTATTTGCAGCATTATTTTTGAAAATTTTATAATATCTGAAATATCTGGTAGAGATACTTGTTACTTACTGGGCTGTCTAGCTCATTACATTTCTTTCTATTTTTCAGATTCAGATAATTAATTTCGAGCGTGGGAAGAAATATTGGGACAGAGCTTTTAGAGGCGAGATTTAGCATTGTTAACTTCATTGAACCTAGATCTATTGTCTTTATTGTTTTAGTAAAAATTTTATTGGATGTAAGATATTTGATTTAATTACTTGAATTAAAGTTGAATAATAATTATTTGAATTTATTCCGCTGCGATGCATTGATATCGTGATGAGATGCCTTGCATGCTTATGGAGAGAGTTCTTCATGAATGTGCGGCGGTTGCCGCGATCCTCGATTCACAATCTCGGATCGGGGGCGTGACAGGTAAGCTTGTTGTTGTCTTGGTACACGGATTTTGGGGAGGGGCCTGCACAGTTGTGGCTTTTGATCGGCCTGGTTGGAGATTAACATCTCGCCCACGCAGGAAGGGTTGGGAAGGCAAGCAATTGCCAAACCCGTACATGCTACAGTGCCAGGTGATTTTTCTACACTTCATATCCAATCTACACATTGCCCTTCTTTTCAACATAGACCACTACCAGATATTATTTTAAGTATTGATTTGGTTTCTTCGTTATGTTGTATTTAATTTAATTTAATTGGTTGCTCCAACCATTGTTTACAGGTTGGGATATCAGAAAAACAATGTCATCGCTAAGAAAGTTTGTGGGACATACAAGAGGTCATACAATCCTATCCTTCTCATTTTTGTAGACCCTGCTTTTGTAATTTGATCTATTTATAATTATTTCAACTGGGATCTGGTGCTAAATGAAATGATAAAAATGCTGCCCTTGCATTGTCTCTTTTCTTCTTTGGTTTGAAACCATATCCTTGATTCTGCAAAAATCTTTCTGCTGTACATTCTTAATGATGATATTATTTTTTTTCAATTTTTTTAATTTTGTACCTAATCTATATTAAGTGTCGTAAAGTATACATTTGAAATTGAAGACAATGGTTGATTGTCAATTTGCAAGATTGCAAAAGCATTTGATTTTATGTCAGAAATATTTGTTAAAAAAATATGGAGATTATCATTATGAAAATAGGATGGTAAAATAAGGGGGCATTTGGTTCGTAACCAGAACCAAAATGGGAATGGGAATAGTTTGGAATCGGAATCAGAATGATTAAATCTTCCGAAGTGTTTGGTTCGTAACTGGAATCGGAATCGAAATCAGAATTGGAATGAAAAATTGAATCCATAGAGGAGAGTAGTGATTGAATTCTATATAGATTGACTAATTCCCATTCCAATCTGGAATCGAAATCGGAATGGGACTCCTCCCAACCAAACGGTTGGAATGGGAGTCACCCATTCCGATTCCGATTCTAGACCCCCATTCCCCCCAACCAAACACCCCCTAAATTGATTTTATGAGATGTGGTGATGAAATAAATTAATTTTAGTTGGAATGCTATAAGAAGGACGTCTCATCTTTGATCCAAAAAATTACTGTAACTAATAAGAATATTTTGTCACTATAACTTACACGGTCGGTTCTATGTCTTATCTTTCTGCCGAAGATGAAAATATCCTGATGAAAGTTACAACAGATGACTTAGGAAACATAATTTTTTTTATGTCTCAAAATTGACATGAATTTAAAATATATATAAAATAAATAGAATAGAATAGTTAAATAAAATAAAATATTTTTTAAATATTATATTTTTTTAAATATTTTTAAATATTTTTATTTAGAATATTTGATATCATCAATGATATATTTTATATTATATTAAAATTTTAATTTATAAAAATATTATTTAAAAAAAATAAATATATATTATGTATTGCACGGATTCTGAGCTAATTATTAATTAAAATTAAACTCCATATGTAAACCGTCAAACTTTAGCTCAAGTCCATCAAATCACCGGTCCACTGAGAAAGATTGCATCGGTTTGATTCCAATCCAATAGCATTCTTACGTGGCATGATCCAAATATACCTCACAACTTTTATGACGAGTATACATGTAAGACTGCAAATGGGTCGAATTAATCCATGATCCGATCTTATCTATTTGGATCTGACCTAATCCATTTTAATAGACCCATGGTGCCGAGTCGGATTCTAAAATTAGACATGTTCAATTTTTCAGGTTGGATCTGAGTTTACTGAATTCGGATTCAATCCGACCCATTTGTGCATGCTATCAAGATGAAGGTCATCAATCTATTTATTGGTTATGTTTATTTTCTTAGATTATAGAATAAATACTATATCAAAAGTGAAAAAAATATTTTAGTTGTCAAAAAAAGATAGAAATATTGTAAAAAGCTGAATATGATTTTCGAGTTGGTTTCTTTATTTATTTTTTTCTTATGGATTATAGCTATATTTTTATTAGTTTTTGATAGCAATATATCAAAATCATTATAACATTTGATGGCATCCATTCATCCGTAGAATTTTGTGTTAAATTTTTTTTAAATAATATTTGAGTTTTGATAGTTAAAAATTATGAATTATTTATAAATTAATAATTAAAATAAAATAATATTTATTTTTTTAATTATAATTTTTATATAAATTTATTATGTGAACCGGATTTGATTTAGATTTGAATCCGAATTGGATCCGAATTTTTTAGATTGGGATCGAGTTATACATAAATTCGATCTTATCTAAATAATTTAATGAGATAAAATTTTTAATCATAGATTCGATCTAATTTGATTAAATTTTTTATTAAATTAAATTTAAATATAATATTTAAAATTTAAATAAAAAATTAGATTGGATGGCCACTGATGATCCGATCCAACCCGAAGCACCACTGCATGCAAGGACTCAGGCAAGCTATCTTTGTCGGTTGCGTGTTGTTCAAGCGGCCAACTAATGGAGGGAAAGTACTCTCTCTTAAAGCACCAGGGCGGCCAATCCGTCGTATACCTCTCGTGGTGGTTCCAGCAACGGAAATGGGTGACGAGACGGAAGTGGCGGACTTATATCGCTCGCCGGCGGCATCGATGCCACCGCAGCGTGGGGCTCCTCCGATGGCTTCTCGGCTTCAGTCCCCCACGCTTCAGCCCAATTTCTTTCTCGGATCCAACGACGACCAGCTCGAGCGCGCTCAGTCCCGTGCCGCACGCGCCGCCGCCATCCGCCGGAAATCCTCCGCCCTCCACCCACCTCCGCCATCCTCCTCCTCCGACCGCCCCCGCTTCTTCAGCAGGGAGCAGATCATGGAACTCTACCACAACTGCCTCCGGCTCGCCAGCGAGAACGTGGGTCTTGCCTGGCCACAAGCCCTCGAACTTCTTTTCCTTTCTTGATTCGTCGCCGTTGTTCAAACCCTAGTTTTTCTCTCGATTCTTTGCAGAAGATAAACCAGAAGAACACATGGGAGCTAGGCCTCATAGATCATCTCAGTGAGATCATCCGAGTCGAGGCCCAAGATGATAACGAGACAAATTTTCTAAAGGTTTCCTTATCTTTTCCTATCTTTCTTTTTTTTATGTTCCAGTGATTGCTTAAAACTGATCATAATCCTTCCAATCTTCTGATGAAGGCTAGCTGCACTTTGGAGGCTGGGGTGAAGATATACTCGCTGAGGGTTGATTCAGTGCATTCCGAGGCTTATAAGGTGCTCGGAGGGATCAATCGGGCCAGTCAAGAAGATGACAACGGTCGGTGGGTTTTTTCTTCTGTGGTGGATTTCCAGAAGCAAAGATGACCTTTTGTTTATATTCTTGATATGGGTTTCTTTCTGAGGCGTTTCTTTAGTAGTTCTATTCATGTCTTGTCAAGCTTCTAAATACTGATAGTATTTCTTTAGTAGTTTGATTGAATCACCATCAACTTTCAAGTTAAATTTAATATTGGTGCTTCACATGGATTTTATCAAGCTTCCTGACATGAAAGGTAATTAAAAATCAGTTCCCCGGTGTGAATGGTAAGTCATTAAGATCGACATTCTTAAGTTTCGCATCGATGGTTATAAGCTACGGTGAGATTTGATGCTACTACTGCTCAACTAGAATCTTGATAAACCACAACATATCTACTGCATTTTGGTTTATCCTCTGCGCTGTGGCAACTGAGGCCCCAATGCTTCTCCATTTTACTAGAGGAATTAGAAAAGTTTGGTGTTTTGAAGTTTAATCTGATTTAGGGCAACATATTTAGATGTGTCCCAAGACCTTTTGTTTTGTGAGGAAGTAAATTAAAGAGATTGAGGATTCAGAGTTTACTCAGATATGGATGGTAGTTTTAGATGTATCCCTTTCAGTGATCATACAGGGGCTCATATAAAATGCAAATCGGGTTCTTATTAATTGCATTATGCTGTGCCTTGGGGTGGCTTCCTTTCCTGGCCTACTTGAAGTTATTGAATATGACACTCAGGGAATCGTATAGATAAAAATCCTGAATGAAGGCGGACTGCAAATAATAAAGATTTCAGTGGTACACGTTCTACTTAATGCAGTTCCACATTTTGTACCTTTCATTTGATTTGTGGAAAGCTAGCTGGTTACCCATACCCAAGCTATCACCAATTAGGAAATTGAGTACTCGAACTAATGCAGAATAATGGGGGAGGAGAGTCGAACTATTCCCTCTCCTTTTTCTTTGCACAATTTGTTTAAAAGCATGGCTAGATTCAGATGCCTACATTGTGAAGTGCTTCCTGAGTGAGTCCATATTCACTTCTTTTCATGCCTGAAAGAATGGAAGAAAGAAGCTGCTTTTTTTTCTTCACACACACACACACACAAAAAAAAAAAAAAAATCCAGTTTCCATCGGGCATTTCCACAGCTCAAGATTCAACCAGGTTATTCATCTAGCCCCATGGCTACAAATTTATCTAGCCACATAATAATGGGTAAGATTGTTTATGCCGAGAAAGCTCTCAATACTTTGTCAGATCACCATAGACTATTAGAGATAGAATAAAAATACAGCAGCCGGGGTCCCTGAATTCAGTCCGAAGGATGACACTGTACCTGAGACACCACCTGTCTCTGGTTCGACAGGTATGATTTGGTTATTCTTCCTTCACTTTCAAAGGTTCCTGGTTGAAAAGTACCCAAGTGAAACATCTTGGTAATTGCTCAATTGCTTCCTTGTTACCATACTTTGGCTTGCTTATGTACTTTTCATTACCATCCTGCCTTTCTACCTTGCTCTTAGGATTCTTTCATGGGTATTATTGGAGTTTTTTTTTTTTTTTTTGTTTTGGGGGGGGGGGGGGTGGGGTGGGGGAGCATTCCAGCAACTATCGTTGACATTTTATGTGATAATTATTACATTCCAAACAAGGTTTGAGAAACTCAGTTTTTCAGTATTTCAATAGTCTCAGACTTATTTTTCAAGTTTCTGTGAAAATAATAACAAAATCTAAAAAATAAAATGAAGGAGAATTATATAAAATAAAAAGATCGGCCAATAATTCAAATCAGACATATGATTTTGAGTATATTGTTTTAGTGCTTTCATGCTGAGATAACATTGTTATGGGTTGACTGGATTTTCTCTTCCTTTCTTTTCTTCTTGTTATGGAGTGATGCAGGAAAACCTGACTTGAACCTTTTGCAAAGACTTTAAGATCTGCCTTTTATTTCAGATATGTTTTTTGGAGTCTCTTGTTGAAAATTCGAACAAGAAGTAAACAAAGTGATGTTTTGGAGGTTGTTCAGCAAAATGATTATAAAATCGAGGACAACAATGCCCGAGACGGCCTCCTCTCATTTCCAGATTTCAAAGAGCCAGGTCTTCAAAATGGATTGGTCATGGAACCATGATTTTAGGGGAGGCTGCCTGTGAGTATGCAACAAAATTTTAGAACACGAAGGGATTGTGCATCGGTTGTCATGAGATTATGCGGGGGGCTACTTTTATCAGAAATGAAGGGGTCTCAAAAATGTGGGAAAATAGTAAACAGGAAGTAGTAAATTTTATTTTTTAGTCAATTCGTCAGTACCATGATATTGATTAACTGTAGAATTATTATCTAAACACTTGCATTGGGAAAACTTTATAGTTTAAGTTTGTTTTGGAAAATTAATTTTATATAATATTCCATGGGATTTTGATGTATCTTTTATGTCAAAGTTATCTCTGCATCTACCATGTTGGCCATCGAATAGGCTGCATTTTCTTTTTGATCCTTAAAGACTTGATAATATTATTTTTGCATGACTCTGGAACTGTGTTTATAGGAATGTAATTCTTTCAGCTTAAGTTATGCTGTCTACCATTGAATTTTTGATGTTAGTATCTTGCTTAACAAGGTGCATGTTGTGTTATATCATGACAGACAATTTTACTGGGTGCGACGTTATCAGGACTGAAAAAGAGGGGCATATTTCTAAGGACTTAGATAAGAAGGTCAGTCAATATTATATATTTTTTGATTCTTGTATATCCATGTTGTATCTTTGTCTAACAGTATTTTAGTTTTTGCAGGTGTCACCTTTATCAACATTGGAATCTTCATATGACGCTCTTAATATAAAGAAGTTTGATGGTAATATCACATGCCATGCCAACTTTTCCCGAAATTCATTTATCAGCTTTTTATAATAAATTCTTCATTATGCCACATGTATATTCCAGTGGCATTTATTGTGGATCCTCTATATCATCAAACATCTGCTCAGTTTGATGAAGGTGGGGCCAAAGGTCTTCTACTGAACAACCTTGGAGTGTATGGTGGTTGTTGTATACATTTTGATTCATCTGAAGCACCGGAAATGAGTATAACATTTGCAGCACAGACTGAAAATTGTGAACTGGTTGACCTTTCATTTGCTAAAGGTATATACAACACCCTTAGAATTTGATTATGGTATTATAATGCAAACTTTTATTGCCAAATTTGCTGTTGATTTTTTTCTGTATTCATGTTATTTGTCCAGACTTTATTGCACAAATGATGATCCACATGCCTGCAAAACATGACATCTCACCAACTCTGAGAGATATTGTGAATCAGTTTGATCAGCATAATGGCAGGCCATCAGATGTATGTTCTGTAGGACAAAGGGTAGTATTGGAAGATGTAGTGGACAATTTCCATATAGATTTGGAAAGCAATGCATTTGAGAATAATGGTCCATGGAGCTTTGAGAATGATGATCATACAAGTGTTATTGATGACACCTGCATCAGTACAGATCGGAATTTTATTAGTCATCAAGAGGTATAACTTATGCATCATATATTGAAATTGCAGCCCTATGATCAATGACATGTATGATTATGGCAGGATGATAGTGATCATACATTCCAGGAATGCGATATTGATGAAAAACTTGGGAATCTAGCTGATTTTGTGCCTCTAGGCTTGGGATCTTCAAAACATAATGCCTGGGCAGGTCCTGATCATTGGAAGTATCAGAAAACCAAAGGTAAATTTATATGTTGATCATTCATTCTCGCTGGTTTTGATACTATACGCATAGTTTGGTTATATGATGTTGAAATTATTTTAGGTCTGGAACAGAAGGTTTCAGCTAATAATTTGGAACTGGCAACAAAGAGGACGAAAAACTGCAAGCAGTGTGATTCGGATATTAATTTTGCAAATTCTGTGGAGGATGAGATGCCAGATATCTTTCACCCTCCCAAAAATCCAAGGTTGATTTCTCTGCCAGTGAGTAGGGTTGCCTGCAAAATCATGCTTCCAGAAGACTGCCACTACAAACCTGACAATCTTGTTAGATTATTTATTTGTCCCAATCTTTTGGTAAGACTCATTAGTTCACAATCTTGTAATTATTTATTACTGATACTTCATTAGGGCAATTATGACGCTGAGATGTTTTCTTTTTCTTTTTAGTGTCTTGGAAAGAAAAAGAGAAAACCCTTTGGTAAGATATGGTTTTCTTTTTAATATCCTTTTTTGCATCTCTTCCCTCTGGTTTTGATTGTAGAGTTGTAGAGACTCTGAATGCAAGAAGTTTCCACAAAGGGAGTTTATCTTGGTTTACTGTAGGACCCTAGGTATTTATCATGCAAGTCATGTTGGTTGGTATACAATGTTTTAGTGTCATCAGTTTCTTCCCCTGCTATTAAATTTTTAACCACGTACTATCATTCTCATTGATTTACATGTGGTTGGAAATGTTTATCAACTAATGTACAAGAATAGCTTAATATGCAGCAGTGAATTCTGCAGTAACTTTGTTTCTTTTCTATCTCATTCTTTTTTCTGCTAATTGTTACTTGCATATTATTCATTAAAAAAAAAGGGAATGAATTTTGAAGCAAATGGTTGTAAATTATAACTAGACAAAGGTTGATGGAGATGTAGCATTGCCATCATCTCTTGGTTTTCATATCAGGGATGCAATACAGTGACAATGGTGTACAATGTAAACATGGATGATTATAAGTTTAGGAATAGGTGTCCAAACTTTGCGAACTGCACATAGCAATAACCAAGTGCACTCACAGGCCAAAATCCTGTAAACATCATGCTTGAATAAGACACGGAACTGGTGTATGTGCCTCCAGTAAAATGCTATGTTTAATGAATTTACCCTTAGGAGAACCTTAGTGGCACACAGAGATGATGGGGCAAAAGTTGCATAAGTGCAAGAGCTCTTGGTGGAAGCAACCTCTAAGATGAGGTGATGATGATACTCAACTAACCATAAGTTTGCACCAGCAAATAAAACCATGGAAGCAAAAGCTGTCATGGGTATGCTAGGGTCCTAGGAGATCTCATGTTGACTGCTGGACATAGCTTGCCTTGAAGAAAAGCATTCTTCTGAGTCCTCTAATGCAGATGCCAATGAGTACAACTTATTGCCGGCCAAATGCTGTAACTAAAACTAATCTTGATTTTAACGGATTAAGTACGAAACATTGAGTGTTTGGAATTCACTATATCATGGCAAAATAATACTGAACCAGATGGTGACAGAGGACATTTAGTCAAGTTGGACATCATGTAAGAGTGGATTTAGATAAGTGACAATGCTATACTCTAAAGAATTGACAGAACTATTGCTATGTCCATCAACCTTCTCAAAACAATATGGAGTCCGCTTTGGGAGTACTAGATGTATCTTAGTATTAATCATATGCTCCTAGATTGCAACGTAATGGTACTAACAGCTGACACTGAGTCTGAAGTAGTCAGATAGGTCTCGACTTTTGCCTTCTTGAATGCCTTGCAAAAGTGGAATAGCATTGTCATTTGTGGGCCAAGGTTGGCTTGGGAATACCATCTATTTCTTAAATAGCATGTCTCCATATCCTTTATGGGATAGCCTAGTTATTGATTGCTGAAAAATGCCTGGTTAATGCATACTAAAGAGAGGTTAATTCTCTAGTTGACTTGTTAGCAAATGGTCGTTACCTAGGAATTTTTCATAATTTTGAGGCTAGATTGAGTTGTAATAGATTGGCACTGCCTGTTCTTTGCTGCTGCTACTGCCATGCCAAGTTTTCAGTGAAACTGATCTGAAAGAATATTCATAAAGTGTGATCAAGAATATTAGCTCCAATATCAAATTTTATGTAGCATAATTGAAAATGTGCAAGGTTTATATGGCTTTCTGCTATAACTTATTGTCGACTGATAGTCCATTGTCACTGTATTGGTTTACTTTTTTGGTGGGTATGTTTGTCCTTGTTTGCAACAAATATTTTGTGGACTATATGTATCAGAATTCATAAGTTGCTGAGATTTTTATTTATTTATTTATTTATTCATTTCAAGACCATTTTGTTGTTTTACTTCATAAATATATGTTGTAATTTAAGGACTATTTCTTTTACACTTTCAGCGGAATTAATTACGGATCATCCTTTCTCATGTTCACCTCATATTCATGAGTATAATATATTTATTGTCACAATCTGCTCATTTTCAGATGTTTCTAGACAAGAAGACCACTCTTTCAATCCAATACCATCTTGGGACTGTGAAAGTATGACAAATGACCGGTCCAATGACAACAGGCATGCCTATAGTGATGAAGATGATCCTGATACTCTTGTTTGCCAACCTCGTCAGGTTTGTTTGCTTACTTGCATGTTTGTTGATGAAATTTTAGCTACTTCCATCTTCTATCGGAGATGGCATATTTTGCATCAAACAAATGAAATGGTGAATATCATTGCTAACCTTGAAAAGGTAATTCATGGGAAAAAAATTCCTAGACATGAATGGGAAACATTCATCTTTATAACTTGCACAATGCACATGAATTTTCTTAATTTCTTATTTGATGAGTTGCTTGGGACTAAAATACACTCACATGTTTTTAAATTTGGTTTTGTTGGTTTGTTTGTTGCATGTGAAACAACCATTGTTCTGTGTACATATTAAATTGTTGGTCTGGTTTACTAAAATGTTGAGTTTAAATAGAAAAAAAGGAATTTACATATGTGAAAAGATGACTTATCGGGAAAAATATAAATGAGTACTGGACATGCCACTTTTGGACCCTACTGTTCTGCTCTCCATAATTTGGTAGATAGTTGCCACTGCGGTTGATATTTAGATCTCTGCTCTTGATTTGACTGATAAGTAAATCCCATGATTGCCAAATGCCTTTCTTGATGCCCTTTGAAATATTGATACCATGTAGGTTCTATGTTATCGGATTAGGGCATGTACTCTCCAACCATCCTTCGTTTGATATAACCTAAAAGGGCAGAGTAAAAAAATAGAAACAAACCCAAGGGATTAAATAGATAACTAGTAAACTTTTGTAAGATAAAACATGATGCTTATTTAAAAGCATACTATGGATGAGCATGCATTTATAGAAAAAAGATTCAAGGCCCTAAAAGTGAAGAAAGAAATGAGAACAGAGGACACTTGATGAAACAAAGCTATGGTCAACTGATGCTACCATGTATACCTTTGCTCCATTAGGAACTTGAAATAAGTCTTAGAGTTTGGCTTTTCATCAGAACATGCTAGCCTTAGGTCAGAATACTGAGCCTTTGTCTCTCTTTTTTTTTTCTTTTTTTTGTGTGTGGGGGGGGAGGTGTATGGTGGGCAGGGCTTGCTATTTTGTAGGTGCTGGCAGGTTGTCAGACTGCTCACTCCAGATGTGGGACTTAGAAATATGGTACAATATGTAAAGGTAGTATCTTTGATTTATCAGAAAGCTTAGAGAGGTCCGGGAACCCTGTGTAAACCAATCTAAATCTCTTTGGAGCATTCCTTATTTTATAATTGCTTCCAAAATACCCCTGCTTCCTATCTTAATTAGGGATTCTATGTTGTTTTCAGGAAATCAGCAAGTAAGTTCTTATGCAAACTTGAAACTAAGATTTGTAAAGCTTGAACTCCTGACATCTGAAAGCATATACTGGTGATTGATAAGAAATGAAAAGGATTAATTGATGTATTGGAATGATGGAGAAAATAAAAGAGAATTGGAGTGCAAAATATAGTATAGTTTTATGGTGTAAGCCTAAGTAATATAGTTTCAGTGGAAATGCAAATGAAACCAAGGTCTTAATAAAATTGATGGCTGAGTGGTACCAATATGTGATTGGTCTTGTTATCTTGAATTTTTTTATACAATAAAATGAACTGATAGATGTATAATATTTTGTGTTCATCTTACTGAATGAAATCTGTAGGGATATGCTGGAGTGGGCTTTTGAGGTGTTTATGTGACTGAGACATGCCTTGGAAACTGACATGAAAAATTCATAAAATGATGGGTATCCATGTAATATAGGTTCCTTGAAATTTTGTTGCTATGAAAAAAAATAGGAGGAAAAAATAATGATACTTGAATAGGAGAGAAGAAAGGACGATAATAATGTGGAAATTGTATTCTGAAAGAAAATTTTAAACTAAAAGAAAAGGCTGAACTTCAAACCTTTAAATCTTCTGGTCCAAATCAAACCAATCAAAGTACTTGGTTGGCTTTTTAATGAAGTCTTTGATTTTAGGTCTTTAAGGAACTCCAAAATCTAAGCGATTGGTCTAGAGCCAATCCATAATCTGTAATAATTGACGCCCCCAAATAAGCAAAATGAAAATGGACTCAAAACTGATTGTTCGTGTAAATCCTGCATCAGTGGAGGAACCATGATCTGCAGTCAATATGACAACTTTAGAGCGAGGGCCATATCTTTCTCATGCAAACTCTCTTTTCTTGGATAGAAGGGCCCGTATACAATGAGCTACACTACCCCCAAACAACCCCAATCCCCCAGGCCCTAGTGAAGACAGGATTTGATCCCAGGTTAGTTCGTCCAATTGCCTAGAACTTTTACCAACTTGATAGGCTGGTGCTTTGTGAAGCGATCTTTTCTTGAAGCTTCTCAGTAAGAACATTGCAACTCCCTCACCTGGACTGCAATTTCAACAACTTTTCATCTCCTGGAAATTTTATCAGACATATTTTCCAATAGTACACAGTTATTCTTAAAATTTTTGAAACAATCTTTATAACTGTAGTCAGCTCCTACATTTTTCCTTTCCCTTCTCTGCACTTTGGTAATTCTCTAAGCCAATTTGCATCTTGAATGTGGCCAACAAAGAGTGCCCAAGCAAATGAGAATGGTAAGATGATTGCATGGTAATTTTAGAAAGGACAACATAAAGCATCATTATAATATACAAGCTGTAGGAGTTGTACTACTTATAGACAATGTGACTTATAATTTTCAGAGATAGTATGCAAACATGCAATGAAGATTTTAGAAAGACCTAGAACGGACAGGAGCAAAAGGTGGACAGGACCTATGTGAACCTCAGAGTAGCCATTCATAGGGATTACTATTTACTAGCAATGAGCAATAGATAAACTAACTCTGTTTAACTAGAACAAGGTGGATGGCTATGGATGGATATTGGCATTATTTTTCATCCCTAAGCTTAATAGATCTAACCATCATTTGAGTTCATGCATTTTCTAAAATTGTAAACATATGTATGATGTAACATAATGAGCAAAAGAATATTTATTTTGTATCAATTGTTATTTTCAATATAAGTTATATTATCATGTGACATATGTGCACCTTTGCTAAGATTTTTAAAAATGCCTTTTTGCTGTTTGTCATGGCTCTACTTGATTTTCATTTCTAAGGTCTTTTTTTTAATGGAATCATCCAACATCTTGATTATGAGCAAATTATACTCATCAAACTTGTGACTTGTTTAATTAGATAGTAGCCTACTTAAGCTAACAATATAGTGAAAATAACAAATACAGCATAGGAGTTGTTTCGATATATCATGTGTGATAATGTATTTGGCTCTTTAATTATTCATATATTTTACAATTTTCTTGTTCTACTAGAATATTAGAACACAAAATTTACCATGCTGAGTGTAAAATTAAAGCAATTATGAAGCCTTGTGTTATGCTTATTCATGCAATACTGTTATCTTCTGCCTTATATATTGAACCATGAGGCCATCAGCTTTAGTGCTTGAAATTCTTAAGTAGCAATACAATGAGACATGATCATTTTGTTGGTCTGCAATATGAAGCTAATAGTAATCAGTAAAAGTATCATATTTGTTTTGACTTTTTTTTTTTTTTTTTAAATCTCTCTTTGAATAAATATTAGGTAAATAAAGTTGACATTCAATATGACAAGGTTGCAAAACAAGTTGATGTACATTTACTAAAGGAAGAAGTATGGAATCAGATACAAGACTCAATGGAGAAGTCTGAAACAGTGAGCCCATTATATATATATTTTTTTCCAATTACATGGTCATGCCAATTTCTTTATTATATATTTTTCCATCCATTTGAATGAGTGGAAAATGTGTTCTGTAGTTTAATTCAAATTGTATATAACATTACTGTCTAATACATCTCGTTCTTCTAGTGATTACATAACACTCCATAAGGGACTTAGCAATAATACCTGAATTACAGATTATTTTCTCATGCAAACAAACTTTGGAACTACAGAAATAAGATTATTACATAATCTTTATTTTCTTCAATTCCTTTTGAGAAAATATATGAACAAAGATGAAGATATAATGCAGTCATTTAGTTAAACTCAACAGTCATTTGCAGAAACATTTACTTGAAACAAGAACTGAACAGTAATATGGCAAGAGGTAAAGCATGGTTTAAGCTTCTCATTTTCTTAATGGATGTTTATGTACACAACTAATGAGGAAGATGGTGGAGATTGAAACCTCTGCCCAATTTGTATTGGGAGAACCAAGAAAAAGGGAGTGTTGCAAGCTCAATATTTTGCCTCTCTTGGCTAACTATTGCCCAGCATAGGATTAGCATGAAAACTAGGTTTTGTTGTAGGTATGTGATTAGGTTACTCGACCTTGGTGTATGTGTGTATATTCCATGCACATGGTCAGCCAAACAGAAGCCTTTACAGTGCTAGTTAGGGCCACAAACTGGATCCATTTCATTATTATTTTAGAACTAACTTTGAATTCAATTTGAGCACCTTCACTGGAATTCAAATTTTAGAGGTTGCACAATTTGCAGCTCCATACCATGATAGTTTCATACAAGTTTAGTCACTCTTGCTCATACGCCTTTGGTGCTCCACATTAAAGTACATGCCAGGGGTAGGTGTACATGATCTTGTGCGATTAACCAGCAAGCCATGTATAATGGGTTTGGTTTGCTATGAGTGGACTTCTACCTATATATTAACGGTACCACTGCAGAACTTAGTGTCGATAATCTTTAAGGTTCATGTATACTGGACAGGGAACATGAATTTGAGTTCACTATACTGAATCTTCCATCACCCTCGAAGGCATACATGAGACATGTGCATATATTGAGATGACAACTGGAAGAGGTTTATCATAGTCACCATATACAAACACATTTTGCCATCCTTGCTCCAGGCAAGATTAATTTCTTGCTAATAAAAATTGATCAATGAGGTAGCATTCTGGTTCTTAGTGATCCTTTATTCCGATAATGATTGTGCCAGATAAGGTTTGAAAGTTATTCTGTGATGTAATGAAATTGAATCATGAAGCTTAAAATAGTAAATCATTTCAGCCAGATTAAATTATAAGTTCAGATCAGATATCATATGATCTTTGTAATAATGTTGTATTAGAACCATTTCATCTTTTCAATCTCTAAAGCAGTATTTGCAGTAAGAAGCCCTACTGTGATTGAAATGTGCCAAATAAACCTAGTATGCTTGTAATGTTACTATTAATTGGCTGGTGGAAGTTAATGCATTTCTTTTGATTACATGAACCCTAGATTGATTCTTTCTGTAACAAAAGCAAATGGCTAAGATACGTCCAATAAACCATTCCAAATCATGTCCTTGATTTGGAAGACACCCATTATATTCTCTGGAAAACACAGCCTGTAGCATTCAATTCTATTTGGTACATCAGTCTAATAAGCCATTCCCTATAATGTCCTTGACCTTGAATTCATTTACTATGAGTAGATAAACTAAAATTCTTTCATTGTCATCATTTTACTTTTAACGAGTACTGTTATTGAATATTTATCTTCATCTACAGGAATGCGAGGCTGCAGTTTCCTTTAGACAGATCTTGCAGCAGTTTCCGCATGACAGTCCAGCAGCTTCCCCTAAGAAAATCTCCCCACATCTGGTTTTCATCTGTCTCTTGCATCTAGCTAATGAGCACTGCTTAGACATCCAAGATCGCCCTAGTCTGGATGAGCTTGACATAAAAATTCCCCTCTCTGCGCTTGGCTAATTAATATTTATATTGGCATGCGTCATCATATTCTGGAGCAGCTCAGAAGTCATAACGCCAGGCCACTACCTTGTTGCTTGTGGAGCTCTCAAATCCCATGTGTTTGTACAAAAAGGTTTTTGCTTTCTGTAAAGAAATGGTATTACTAACTTGTGATCTTGTTTGTTTTCTTGCTCAATGCAACGACAATATTACTGGTTACTGAAATTGTATTGTCTACTGGCATACAGGGTATCAACCAAAAAGTGATAATTTTAATGAAGTCCATATTCTTCATGATGTTACTTCTCGTACCTTGTTTTGATCATCAAGTTTGGAGATGGACTCTTCACATGATATCACCATCTCTCGTGGACTCTAATGGGCAGTGAGGTGATCACAGAACTAGTTGCTAGCTTCAATCAATGGTTTAAAACAACATGGCAAAATAGCTTCAAACGTGCTGATTAAAACAAAAGCTGAGATTTGAGTCAACTTAAAACCTGTTTTACATAACTGCACTTTTCATTTCAACTGTGAGGGAACTATGGGCAAGGTCCAGCTCGACGTATTTTTTCACATGAATTCATTTCCTAACGTCAGCAATGATAATGGAATGGAAAATGAGAACGAGTCGACCCTGTTTTGTGCATCGACATCCCACAATGTTTTGTAAGAAAAATATGGCCCAGCCTGTTTTTTTTATTGAGCATGGACAAGTTGCATCACAGATTAGACTGTTCACTGCGCTTGTCTAGTACTAGGATTAGTATGCGGACGAAATACAAACTTGGATATTTAGATCACTCCATACAACCTTTCCAATTTTTCTACCAAAAAAAAAAAAAATATCAACAACCACAGCCACAACAACACGCAGCTTAGCGCAACACGGACGCGCTTTATATGGTTGCGGTGGGGTGGGTGACCTCACCGCTTACGACACTTCCAGATGGTGGTACAAGCAAGCAAGGAAAAGAAATATGTGGTCCAAGATATCTGGTTTGGGCTTGCTATTTTATTCTGTTTTTATTTTTCTTTTTCCACTGTGCCAATTTATTTATTTATTTTTGGTAACAGTGCCAATTTATTTATTTGCCATGAAAGGGCAACGGGAAGAAGTTCCCGACGCGCCGTCCGTTGGTGCACCTTTGAGGAAGGCAGCGAGAAAGTCGCCACGCTCGTAAAAGAACTCCACCTTCTCAACCTTCATCTCTTCATCAACCTATTCAAGGATTCATAATTGGGGTGAGTATATTAATGAACCACAGAGCACTCGATTGGAACGTGATCAATGTTGAAAGGACTATATAGGGAATAGAGAGAAGGATTTGTACGTGGAAAATGGCCATTCCCAAGAATTCTACCCTCTCCCCAGTTGGGGCATGCCCTTTGAAGGGTCCCTCCATGTAACCCCAGTGCCGGAACTCGTACGCGATCGTCGGGGGGCCACTGTAGACTTGGAGTACTTCCAAGGCGAACCCACGAGGAAATGCCGTTGTGAAGGCCTGCTGCGATGTCTCCGCGGTCTCTTGTGCTGGGTCGTAGATCCGGAGATCTTCAGGCAAGCTGGTTTGCAAGAAGGCATTGTAGCTTCCTCCTATTTGGCGGATGTCTTGCAGTGTTATTGGTTTTCTTCCTGCAGCATTGCATCACATGAGCTTGCATACACCACTCATTGCCGATCTTATTTTTGTTAATGTTTGGTGGAAAATATCCGGCTCACAAGGCATATGGCGGGGACCCATTAACAAACAGGTTTCATGTGAGTGAATTCCAAGAGGGGTCTAATTTAAAATAGTGGAGTTTGTGGCTCCTTGTGTAGGTCTAATAATTTTCGTGATACAATATCATTAGGATTATGTCTTTCGCAGTCACAATGTTTCTGGTAATTTCACTTACGTTATTGGGATCCAGCATGATACATATTTTAGACAACAAATGATATAGAAAATGTAAAATCATTAGCCCATCTATGTTAAATGTAATTAATAAAATAAAATATATCTTTTTCCCCTTCCTTTTCTCTCTAAGAGGAAAAATGCTATAGTTGGTGCATGTGGCCGATTTTTATGGGCTGCACGATTCGAACCTCATCCAATCTAGAAGGATAGATTTAAATTTAAATTAAGATTGGGAGGTTTGGCGTGATATCGAAATCTGTCAATTAGAAAAAATTATTGATTGAAACCAGTACGTGTATCTTGCACCACCCAATAACAAACTAATATATCATCTTAAAAAATATTTTTTTCTAAAAAAATTATTTTTATTATTTATAATAAAAATAATTATTTTTTAAAATAATATATTAATTTATTATTAAATGGTATAAGATATATGTGATAAATTTATTTCAATCAATAATTTTTCGCCAACTAGGTTGCAGTAGATCAGATGCCAGTTAAATAAATGCATGCAACCTTTTGCGTGTGTATATGTGCGGCTATGGTTTTAGCAGCTTAGCGAATAGGATTACCATTTACGATGAAAAGAAACTTTTCGGGGTTGACGCTTTTGTAGTCTTGAGGCCGTATCTTGTGGACCAACTCCATTTCCCATGTCTTCACCAGCCGCTGCACTTTTTCTTCGATGGATCCCACCGGCCATTCCTAACCACAGGAGGTCAGAGAGAACCTTTACAGGAGACCGGAGTTTCAAACAGATACAAGAGGAACGGAGAGAATAGTGGAAGAGGAGGAGGTAATCCAGTTACCTGAGTTCGACCTTCTTCAAAGAGCTTGTTCACAACGTCATAGTTGGGAGGAGCACCAAACCTCCATTGGGTGTTCTTCTCACCTTCTCCATAGATAAAAGAGCGATACTTGTCTCCTTCAACAGCGGAAGAGGCCATAGTTTTGCAAAGAAATGGAAAGAGCAGTAGCTAATGCAGCAACAATTCAGAGGTGGCGGCCTCTTATAATGACAATCCGAGGTTGGATGGTATTCGCGTCCAATTGACAAGTTCCCATTACGTTTTTGAATGGTAATCTCCACGTGGGACTTTAAGAAAAGTAAGAGTTACGTGGTTGCCCAGGAGTCGTTTGTAAATTTGGGACAATCTATCGGCCTAGCGCACAAGCCACGGTTAGCCAAGATCTTAATTAATGGTGATGGGTTATCTCATCTATACTTCAGTTTTTTAAGCTAGAAGATGCTACGAGTCGTCTCACCGGTGTGCACAGATCGGATCGGATCGGATCGGTTTAGAGCTAAATTTAAAATCAAATTAATTTAATAATCCTCAAAAATTAAAGTCAAAATAGGACGCTGAACCGTCTACAAAAATCGTTTGCAACCAATACAAAAAATATGGTTCAATTCAGTTCCATTTATCCGATTGATATTCTATTTTATATGTAAAAAAATAATAATAAAAGATTAAAAAAATCAAAATTTATATGTATAGATATATATGGGTCAGGTCAAGTTGGCTTGGATTGTATCGGTTGAAATATATATATATATATACACACGCGCACATGGGTTTGATCAGTTTGAATTGGTTCCTTGAAAACTTAAGCGGAAACTGAATTAAATTTTTTCGATTTAAAACTTCGTGGGCTTGGTTGAGTCAGTTTGAATTTATTTCTTGAAGACTCAAATAGAATCTAAATTAAGTTTTTTTGATTTAAATTCTTTTCAAACCAAAATCAAGTTGAGTTAAAAAAAAACCAATATGAATTGAACCGGAAAGAACAGTTCGGACTGGATTTGTGGTTGCGCTTTTTTTTTTTTTCGGTGCAACCCTAGTGATCACATTCATCGACCTATTGCATCAGCCAACACACAGGAGCTGTTGCGGCCAATCCCCCCATCGTCCGATCGTCGGGATCGCACATCTGCAAGAAAAGTCCTCACTGACCGGAGATGCCTCCGGCGGGGATCCTCTGACGGTCAAGTCAAAGAGGAGACTAGGCAACAGTGAAACTCAACGAGAAGGAGAGAGCTAGAGAGCTCAAGAGCTTAGAGGCACTTCAGAGAGTTTACCCATGCTTGAGAAAGCTTGAGATAGCTTGCTCAAAACTGTTGCCTTACCCTATTTTATAATAGAATGCGGTATGGTCCCGTCATTAATGGTACAGACAACTGAAGAGTTGTCAAATCGTCGGGGGCTGTCAAATCGGCGTGGGTTGTCAGGTTATTAACCCATGTCCTTAGCAGGACAACGCCCCATGGCAGTCGTACGGTATGTCCTTGGCAGGAGAACAGCCCGTAGCGGTTGTACGATATTTGGACGGACTGACCTACTGTATGTCGGTATTCGACTGTCGGGTCGTCGGGTGGTGACTCGGAGACACCGTCGGCTGATTTGGTGCCTTGTGAAAGTCGGACGTCGGCTGCCACCCCCGACAGTGAGTTGGTGATATGGGTTCGGCCGCTCGGCCAGTCGGACATCGGCTACCACCCCCGACAGTGAGTCGGTGATATGAATTCGATCGCTCGACCAGTCAGAAACAGTATCGGTCTGTTCGGTCGGCATACCTTCGGTCAGATATGGTTGGCAGCCATTATCGACAGTTATTGTCGGAGTCGTTGGTGGAGTCATCCATCGGTCCGGTCGGTAGAGTCGGACGTCGGTTGGACCAGTCCGAGGGTAAGTCGACGTACAGGGGTCAGTCGGTATATCCCAATAGTTGCCCCCCCACTCCTGAGTCGGATGTCGTGTTGGCCCACGTGAACACGTGGGCGACGGCTTCGGATGAAAGGAGTAATTTTCCATCATGTTTTGCTCCGACTCTGACGACCGTATCAACGAACGATCCGATGTCAGACGTTCCATTGAGAACGCAAACCGCCGTCTCCTTGGGAATGCGAACCGTCGCCTCTTTGGGAATGCGAACCACCATCTCCTTGGGAATACGAACCGCTATCTCCTTGGGAACATGAACCGCCGTCGGCTAATGAATTTCGAGATGCAATTTTTCACCACGTATCAGGAGGCTATTGGGCTGGAACCATTCATACGGATGGAGGCGACGTGGGTCGATCTGAAGGCAGGTGCGTCGAACCGTCGGACCGAGGAAGGGCCCAAGTGCTGCCACGTGTCGATATCTGGAAAACCCTCATTCGGCATGCTTTCATCTCGTCTGTCGAAGAGCCTTATATATATGCGGCCACTTACATTCAAAACTTTACTTTTTGCTGCAAATCTGTTTCTGGCGCTGAGATCCTGTCGAGTTGTCCCCCAATTTCAGATAGTTGTTTCCGTCCTCTTCCTTTGAAAGTTCTTCTCGAAATTTTTTTCATTCTTGTCTCCTTGCATCCTTTCTCCTTTGGTATTTTTCTTTTTGTTCTTCTTTTTGGGGCTAGCGTCATGGCTAGAACCTCTCCTCGAGGAAGTCCATCGGAGAACCCGACCGACGATTCTCGGTCGACCTCGGAGGTGGAGGCTTCTTCACTTTCGGGACCGAATGTCGAACGGCTCAGGGAGTAGTACGGTATCCCGGAGCAGTTCGAACTCTTCACCCCTGGGGCTGAGGGTCGGGTTAACAACCTGCCTCCAGGTCAGGTGACCTTTTATGTCGAGGACCTTCGGACAGGTCTTTGCTTCTCGATTTCGGAGTTCGTCCGGAATGTCTTAAATTATTACGGACTTTGCTCGGTGCAACTGGTGCCGAACTCAGTCCGGTTGATAATCAGTTTTACTTTGTTGTGTCGGCTTTTGCCGACCTTTCTCCGCATCTCTCTCTTCCGAGCGTTCTTTGTCCTCCGACCCCACCCGAAAGCCAGAGGGTGGTGGTTCTTCAATCTCCGGAAGGGTCTTTCATTCATCACCGATCTTCCATCGTTGATCCACGGATGGAAGAATCAATTTTTCTTTGCTTCTTCTCCGCTACCTTGGAGGTTCCCTTCTCGCTGGGGTGACCCTCGGACTCAGTCGAACGAAAACAGTCGGGTGGAGGCTGGAGACCGAGAGGACTTTCACTGACTGAAGGATGTGTCGGTGCCGAAGTAGAGGGAGCTCGTCACCCAGCAAGCTCTGTACGACGCCGGTCTGAGTTCGGTTCCTCGCTTAGATACTATTCGGTCTGTCAGTTGTCTTTTGATTTTTTCATCTATCTTCGGACTTATGCTGATCCTTTATTAAAATTGCAGACATGCCGCCGAGAGTGAGACTGACAGATGCCGACATTCGGCAACATGCGGTGAGGAAGAGACCGACGCCTGGGGTCGGACCTTCACGGCCCCCCAAGAGGCCTCAGATATCATCCCCGACCGACATTGCGACGGTGGCAGCGTAGCCCCACACCGAACGTTCGTCGGACTTTGAGCTGGTCATCATCTTGTCGGTGCCGACGGTGCCACCCGAGGCACCATCCGAGGAAGGGGCGGCTGAGGGGGCAGCCGAAGGAGTGTCGGCTCCCCTGCCCACGAAAGAGGTTCGGGCCGAGGCACGTGAGCCCGAACGACCTGCGGTGGCTCCCGTCGCACCCTCGGGAGGGACCCAGTCGAGTTCAAGTTTTTCGTCCCTCTCTGATCATCGGGCTTGGGCGACAGGTCGGGGGAAGGCTCCGACGGCGCTGGCGGATGACTCGAGGTCGGCAGGCCGCATCGCATCGTCTGACGTTCGGGTCTCTGAGGGAGCGTCGGCTCTGGCCAACCACGACTTGGCCAGGAGGTTGTGTCAGGCAACCATTCTCCTGGCCGACCGGGAGCTCTTGAAGGGTCGATCTGTGTCCGACATACTTTCTTCCTTTTACCGGACCATGATCCAGGTGAGCTCTTCTTCTTCTTCTTTCCTCTTCATTGTTATTTTTATCATTTCATTTTTCTGACGATCGGCCTTCTACTTGCAGCTGATCTGCAACATGTCCGAGCTGAAGGCCGGATACTGGAGGTTCGGTGACGTCCGAACGGCCTGGAAGAATAGGGTCGAAACCGTCGAAGCTGAGAAGGTGACGCTGGTGGACTAGCTGAAGTTGTCGATCGACCGTGAGGCTAGGCTCAAAAAAGAGATCTCCCGACTCACCAACGGCCTAGCCGCCTCGGAGGCCGAACTTCAGTCGGCTCGCGAGCAGGTTCAGCGCAAGACCGGCTCCGTCCATCGGCTGCGGCGTGAGTGAGACGGCTTCGTCAGGGAGCTCGAGGTCGAGTGCGAACAGCTTCGGGTTAGCCTGGAGAACCTGGCTAAAGCCGAGGAGAACTTGTTCTCCGCCCAAGCCGACGTTGACATAGCGAAGGCGGAGGCGAAGTTGGCCAAAGAGGCGCTGAGCCGGGCGGTGTAGGACTTCTGTGGCTCGGACGAGTACCGAGAGGAGCTTCTCGAGAATGACTTCGCTTCCTATCAGGTGGGGTACGAGGACGCCCGAGATGCGATTCATATTCTGCACCCGGAGCTCGACCTGAGCAGCATCGTCCCTCTGGGGTCGGAGGACCAGGCCGCAGAGAAGGAGGCCGACCCAATGCCGGAGGATCCAATGGCTGCGGAGGAGGCTGACCCTGGGCCGGTGGGACGAGCGACCGAAGGTGAGGCGGCTCCAACCTCCGATCCCACCCCGACCCGAGCGGGCACACCAGTTGCTCCCAAACTTTCTCCGATGCAAGAAGTCGACTTCGATAAATAGTCGGAGTGTCTGCTCCGTCACTTTTGTATTCTTTTGTTTTTGTTTCGTCTTTGATATTTGTAATCGGGCTTCGGTCCAATTTTGTAAGTCACTTCAACTAAATAAAATCAAAGACTTTTCAAATTTTTCCCCACGTGCGGTTCAAAGTGTTTGATTTACCGAGCCATCCCCGAGAGTATAGGTCATAGCTCCGATATACCTCGTTAGGACGTTCGGTAGGATCCAGCATAGCCGATCAAAGTAGTCAGTGGCGTGTGCCGTGCTAAGGGTAGTGCAAGCCCCGATCATAGGTCGACGTCCTGACTGTCGTATCGGTTGCATAGGATCTGATGGTCGAGAGTCATCCCGACTGTAGGTCGAGCATGTACGTCGGGTCAGATGTCGGCCAACCTCCGAACGTAGCATGTCGACACGATCATTTCGTAGAGTCCGATAGTCGAGTAGCGTCCGACGTATCCGATAGTCCAGTAGCATCCGACGTATCCGATAGTCGAATAGCGTCCGATGTATCCGGATAGGATAACGATGACAAGTTGAATATCCATTGTCCGGCCCCTGGTTCGGGCGTAGCACGTCAGCACGATCATTTCGTAGAGACTGATAGTTGAGTGGCGTCCGACGTATTCGGATAGGATAACAATGATAAGTCGAATATCCATTGTCCGGCCCTTGATCGGGCGTAGCACGTGGGGACATATGATAAATGGTGGCAAGCCAAATATCCTTCGACCGGTCGTGACTAAGTCGGTATGTCGCGAGTGCAACCGCGGTCGTCTTGGCATTTTGCCCTTCTTAGTCGAAGCTAAGTCGGCAAGTTAGCTAGCCGCATTGGTCGATGCCCTTTGCCTTCAGAGGCGGAGGTCGTCGTAGATATTCCGTCCCTTCGATCTTTGTCATAGAATCTGATAGTCGAGTAGTGTTCGACGTATTCGGATAGGATAACGATGACAAATCGAATATCCGTTGTCCGGTCCTTGGTCGGGCGTGCACGTCGGGATGTATGATAAACGGTGGCAAGCTAAATATCCTTCAATCGATCATGATCGAATCGGTATGTCGTGAGTGCGACCGCAGTCGTCTTGGCATTTTGCCCTTCTTAGTCGAAGCTAAGTTGGCAAGTTAGCCAGCCACGTTGGTCGAAGCCCTTTGCCTTCAGAGGTGGAGGCCGTCGGTTCAGCGATCGATGATCGAGCTATAGGTTTAGCGTAGATTCGACGTAGATTCAACGTAGATTCAGCGTAGATTGGGCGTAGATTCGACGATCAAGCCATCGGTTTGGCGATCGACAATCGAGCCGTAGATTCGGCGATCGAGCCGTCGGTTCGATGATCGATGATCGAGACGTAGATTCGACGATCGACGATCGAGTCGTAGATTCGACGATCGGAGATTGAGCCGTAGATTCGGCGATCGGACCGCATTGGTCGAGGCCCTTTGCCTTCAGAGGCTGAGGCCGTCGTAGATATTTCGCTCCTTCGATCTCCATCAAGATCTGCGCACGAGGAGCGGAGAGAGGGGTGCAGGAGTCATACCTGCGATACGTCGGTCTCGGACTCCATCGTCGGGGCGAGACCCATCTATCGATGGGGCCTGCTGGGTTCAGCAGGAGCCCGATTTTTCTTCCGCTTCTCCTTCTGGCCCGTGCCCTCGATCAGACATTGATCGGAAGCTCCTTCGTCCGTGCGCATGTATTTATACGTGCGCTCCAGTAATTCGGCATACGTTCGGGGGAGGGTCTTGTCCAAGGAATATGTAAATCGGGATCCCTTTAGCCTCCTCTTTATGGTCAAGATAGCCATGTCTTCATTGAGGTTTCGGACCTCAAGTGTGTCCGTGTTGAATCGGGCCACAAAGTGTCGGAGCGTCTCATTTTCTCCCTGCTTGAGGGAGAAAAGACTGTCCGAGGTTCGTGACGATTTTCGACTAGTGCTAAAATGGGCTACGAAAGAATGCTTGAGCTGTTCGAAGGAGTGGATACATCCTGAGCGGAGGCTAGAGTACCAGGCCCTGGCAGCTTTACGAAGCGTGGCGGGGAAGCCGATGCAAAGGAGGGCATCGGTTGCCCCTTGAATTGTCATGAGAGCCTTGTAGCTCTCCAGATGGTCAACTGGGTCGGTGGGGCCGTCGTAAGGCTCCACATGAGGCATCTTGAACCGACTAGGGATTGGTTCGTTGAGGATAAATCGGAAGAAATGTTGGGTGGTCCGAAAGTCGACGTCGTTCGAAGACTTTTGACCATCCGCCTGGAGCTGGGCAAGCCGACGGTCAATTTTTTCGAACCTGCATTCGTAGTCGTCCAACCGTCGGTGTTGAGAAACCTCAGGGGTCGAACCTCTCGACGAATTTGAGAGTGAGGCGGACGGTGTCCGCGGTCGCTTCTCCTTTCTCGCTCGCTCTAGCTGGGAAGGAGAGGGACGCCGAGATCGATGGATGTCGCGCCGTGGCCGCCTCTCCCTTTCTCGGTGGGAGTGCTGAGATGGCTGCTTTTGAGGAGGAGACGGAAGTTGACGCGGGCGTCGGCGGCTGCTTCTGGACAGCATAGGATGCACCGCCGGTTGTTCCATCGACGGTTGCGGCAACTGAGCCGGCTGTTGCTGGAGGTTTTTGACTGCGTCCGTCAGAACGGTCATTTGCCGCACGATCGCCGCGATCTGCACCTCCGTGGTCACCACTGGGTGCGGAGAGCTGGGTTTCGCTTTGGAGGGCAAAGGAGGGGCCTTTTTCCGACGAAAAGAGTGCCTCGTCGATCCAGTAGCTCTCGATCGCTGAGCCCTGGTTTTCATCATCTCGAGAGATTTTTCAAACTCTATGGAGCTCGCTGTCTTACCTCTGTCGACCCCTACCTGGTGCGCCAAATCTGTTGCGGCCAATCCCTCCGTCATCCGATCGCCGGGGTCGCGCACCTGCAAGAAAAGTCCTCACTGACCGGAGATGCCTCCGGTGGAGACCCTCCGAAGGTCAAGTCAGAGAGGAGACTAGACAACAGTGGAACTCAGCGAGAGGGAGAGAGCTCAAGAGCTTAGAGGCACTTCAGGGAGCTTACCCATGCTTGAGAAAGCTTGAGATAGCTTGCTCAAAACTATTGCCTTACCCCATTTTATAGTAGAATGCGATATGGTCCCGTCATTAATGGTACAGACAACTGAGAAGTTGTCAAATCGCCAGGGGCTGTCAAATCGACGTGGGTTGTCAGGTCATGAACCTATGTTCTTAGCAGGACAACGTCCTACGGCGGTCGTACGGCATGTCCTTGACAGGAGAACAGCCCATAGCGGTTGTACGGCATTTGGACGGGCTGGCCAACCGTATGTCGGTATTCGGTTTTCGGATCATCGGGTGGTGACTCGGAGACACCGTCGGCTAATTTGATGCCTTGTGGAAGTCGGACATCGGCTGCCACCCCTGACAGTGAGTCGGTGATACGGGTTCGGCCGCTCGGCCAGTCGGACATCGGCTGCCATCCCCGACAGTGAGTCGGTGATATGAGTTTGGCCGCTCGGCCAGTCGGGAATAGTATGGATCTGTTCGGCTGGCATACCTTCGGTCGGATATGGTCGGCAGCCATTATCGTTAGTCATTGTCGGAGTTGTTGGTGGAGTCGTCCGTCAGAGTCATCCGTCGGTCCGGTCAGTAGAGTAAGACGTCGGTCAGATCGATCCGAAGATAAATTGATGTATAGAGATCAGTCGGTATATCCCAATAAAAATATAAAATTCATTGTTGGGGGCTGAAAACCTGGATCGAGGCTCCATATATTGGACCTCCTTCAACTCGCGCGGATTTTCCGAAATCCGAACTAATGATGATCCTGGGAAATGATACATGGTTTGTAGGCTTTATGCTCTTATTGCTCCTCCGGGTTAAGAATGGTCCCCCCCTAACGGTACGCGTTACTGACGCTTGGATGATAGTGATGTCATGGGGGCCTAGGAACGTTGGATAACGTGCTAGCGTGCAGTATTGCTTGCGAATTAAATTTTTTCTTCTCATTTAACTTGTGGCTTGGGGCCTGCTATACAACTTTGGGTCTCTCTTGTCTCATTTAACATGTGGTATATATCTCCCACACAATGTTGAAGTTTACAGCAATTCAATGTATGCTGCATTTCTTTTTCCTAATACGCTAGATTTATCACCAAAGAAAAAGGGGCCCAACAAAGTCTACCAAAGTTTTGACATCGGTGGGACGAAACCAACCTCTCAACTACTATTTGAAGGATTCTCTAAAAAATAAAAAAACTCCTACTTTTAGAAGAAGTCAATAAATTGATGATGATTATTATTATTATTGCTACTATCATTACCATCATCATCATCAATTTATTATTATTATTATTATTATTATTATTATTATTATTATTATTATTAATTATTTTAAGATGTATAATGGCTTACATAATCCATCCTCCAAAAAGTGCGTGCTTGAAGATTTGGAGCACACCCTCTCCCCCAACCAAAAAAACAAAAGAAGAAAAAAAGAAGGCATGACTTAGAAGAGGATCTTTCAGGCATCCTCCAATTGAGATATTGTTGCCTAAAGATGGCTACCCAAAAGAGATGGTGAATTAGATATTTAAAAATTTAAATGATAATTATGCAGAATAAACTACTAAGTGCTTAATGAGACATATTAAAAGATATACAATGAATGAAGATAGTAAAGAAATAAGCATGCAATCACAAATACTATAATTTTATAGTGATTAGGTGCCAAACTCAATACCTACGTTCACTTTCCAAATAAATTACTTGAGAATTCAACTATAATCACTAAGCTTGATAACAGTTCGATTGTTTTCTATAGGTTCACAATCCAATTCAGTTGGTTTTGATCTTGGCTCACCAACTACAACCGTACAATAATTATTTTTTTGGACTAACAATCAACTCCGATTAATTTTAATCTTGGCTCACCAATCAAACTACTATAAGCATCCAATTCAAAGCTTAGATCAACCCAACTTTCTCACCCCAAGAAACTTGAAACAATACAAATGAAAGTAAGTTTAAGGAAAGAAAGAAAAATTCATTGAAACCTCATAAGAAGAAATCTTGAGTTGCTTAATGGTTGTTTGATTTCTTCTCCTTGAATATTTGAGAGAGGTTGGTGGAGATCTTCAATGCTTGTAGTCTGACTCTCTCTCTTTGAAGATGGTGAAAGGATAAAAGAATCTCTGAAAATTACTCCTTCCTTTTACTATTTATGCTCACAAACTAGAATGCACTGAATATCACTTGAATGCTAGCTCTTCAATGGATGTCCTCCAAGGTATCTTCAACGCTCCAAAATGATTTCTTATATAATTCTGAGGTTTTCCACCACTTTAAGTTATTTGAAAAGATTGTATTTAATGCTCTAGCCATTGAAAGAGAGAAACTAGTCATTGAAAATGATTGGAGGTAAAAAGCTGTAGTTCTGAAAAACTAGCTGTTATAGTTACTGGATCAATTCAACCTTCTCTGAGTCGGCTCAGTTCTTCATTGGGTCGGCTTAGTTGATCACTTGGTCGACTCAGCAGACTTGATTCAAAATTTTACATTTCTATCACTGTCTGTCTTCTGAGACTAGATCGACTGACTGATCCTCTGGATTGACTAACTCTCTGTCTAGGTCGACTCAATTTGAAATTGAGTCAGCTAAGTGAACATTGCCTAAAAATTCAGCTTTCTATCTTTTGTCCATACTAAGACTGGGTCGGCTCAAATTTTTACTTGATCGATTCAGTTGGCGTGCCAAGTATGCCAAGAGTTCTTAGACAGTCTTTCTTCTCTAATTTAATTTTTAGGCTAGACTTGCCTTCTTAACTTGATTTAATCCTCATTAAAATTTTTTTGCAAGGTGTGACTGGTCAAGAGATTCTTTACTAAGTTTTTGAGTGGTGGTTCTTCATTTAATTGACAGAAAATATTTAAAAATTATGAGTATTTAGAATTTGAAACTAGACATCCCCATAAATAACATTAGTAACTTAATAATTTATACTCAAATGCTTTTGTTAACATCAAAATCAATCCAAAGATTAACAGATATGATTATGACTTGATTTAGATTATTGAATAGATTTATAGCACTACTCAATTGCTAGATTCATGCCAATGATCCATCATAAAATTCAAAGATTTTTCTCACTAATTTGATGGAGTTCACATGTGGATTAGTGGTTTGAACTTGATTAATTTTCAAGAATTTCCTTTACAAAAATTTTAGTGGCATATAAATTTGCCTATAGTTATAAACATAAGCTAATATCTAGGTATGTGCACATTAGGCATAAAGGGAAATAAACCAATGAATATGTGAGTTTTTCTTCCAAAAGAGGAAGAAAGAAAGAGATGACATATTTTGTCAAAAAAATAAAAAAAAAAAGATAAGACAAGAGGGGAAGTTATTAGTATCAGGTTGTACGTACAGATAGAGATTTGGATAAGCATCATGATGGAGAGTGATTAGGAGGGATTGAAATAACAAATATTTAAATAAGATTTTTTTTCCCAATCTTCCTTGTGTCTTTCTAATTCATAATTCAAAGTTTCATTATTAGTTTGAATTATTAAAAATACAAGGGGAGGACAAAAGTTTGCACCCATCCCTTAAAAAAAAAAATCCAATCAGGAAAATAAAAAATTTTCTTGCTCAATTTGGACCTTCTAAAGACAAAGATAGATGAAGAGAAAAATTTTCAAAAATAGAGATTAAATCTATTATTTTATTTTATTTTTTAATTAATTAAAAATGAAATATATATCCTCTAATTATAATAACGAGGTCCGCACTAATATAAATTGGGTCGGATTCCTCTTCTAATTCTAAAAGAACTCTTTTACCTAAAATAATTATCTAGTACAAATAATATGAAAAAAATTAAAATTTTTTGGGAGGTAGATTTCGACTTCTGTATCAACTTTACCTGTTGTCGCTTTATCGAATTCTTCTTAGATTAGAAGTTATGTTTGATTAAAAATTTATTCAAAAAAAAATTGAGTTGATCGGTCTGTTTCAGAGCCCATACGAAAGAATTTCATCATGATCACTAGAGATGTTGCCCCGTGGGACAATATCACATCATATATTTTAAAAAATTATTTAATTTTGAAAAAAAAATTAAAATCAGATATCGTATAATCAAGTTTTGATCTCAAAAATTTAACTTATGAAATGACTTTCCGATGCAGCTGATTTTGCTTTTGAATCATATTCAATCGTACTCTTAATGGTCAAAATGGTACCATTTGAGTTTGATGATTCTTTTGGATTAAAAAATAAGACACATCAAAACTGCAAGCAGCGAAATCAACTGTTTCTATGCTTTGGGCACAACCCCTTTTAATATTTATTATTTTATCCAAATATTGAAAATCCAAGTTAATTTAAAAAATAATATTTCATCCTATGCTAACATTTTATTCTATACAAAGCGAATCAAAACTATGATGATTTTTTTAAAATAAGATTAACATGATTATTTTATAATTAATTATTATTTGTGAGCAGGTAATAATGGTATTATTATGGCTGTTACTCCATACCTATTGGTAGACACCATTTCTTTTTGGCCAACAGCAATAAGGAGTTCCTTTATTCCCATACTAGCAGCCTCCAATGACTCGCCAGTAATGGCATTGTTTATAAATAAAAGACAACGCGAATCAACGACGAACCTGAAACAAGCGAGCCCAGATCCTCTTCTGCCCCATGCGTGGCCCGAGATGGGATGCATCATTTTACTTCCAGTCCACGACGGCAATGGAATTCTTACAATTTCCCAATATTTTAGGCATCTTATTCTCTTCTATGCAGCCAAGCCAGCCTATGCCTAGTATGTTTTAGATTTCAAAATACCAATCAAGTCTGCCTTAACCTTTCGCTTAAACAAATAATAAATTTTGAGATGATTGGAACTAAGTAAATTGAATATACCATCTTTCATGAGTTATGCTAGGAGGCCTTTTTCGATCACAACATTATATTGATGTGAATTGTTTTATTGGATACTATAATCTTGAGAATCTTTGATTTCCTTGCCGCATTCAGATTATCAAGTTTGAAGATTGACTGTTCGTATGATATTATCTTCTTTGGTTGACTTTGGTGGATGGCAAAGTTAAGAGGATATTTGGTATAGGATGATCCATCCTGTATCAAGAATGATTTGGATGAAAATGATAAGATCACTATATTTGATTACACTATAGTGATTTTATTTGGTAGTGATATAAATTACTCCTATTTCTCAAATCACTATCCAACTGGATGGTGGTAAACTCATCCTTGAGGATGCATATCTAAGATCACCCCAACATGATGATCTTAGAAGAAAATTTTAAGATAATTTTGTCCTTTGATCCAGTGGTTCAATATCGACCAAATCCATGTGTTTTACATGTGAGAGACTTTCGAAAAGTGCCATCGAGGAAAGATCCATCCATGAAAGAGAATCCACTAGGAAGTGCTATTTGTGAGGGATTTGGATTTCCATCTCATCATTTCCTTCCTCTCCCTCTTTTGCTTAATTATTTTTTATTTGAATAAGCCAATATAAAGAATCAATATATTTACTTATATTCTTAATTTATGGAAACAAAAAATACATAAAAAAGTCTCTTGGCATATATTAGCTATATTTTTGATAGTACATGACCATTGATTTTAGATTTTCATAGCATACTAAATATGTTACTGTGGATATCTAGAGATCTTTAATTATTCGATTATGATGTACCAAATATAATGATCTTAAGTTACTAGGGATCATATTATCCTAGAAAAAGAGTCATCACTTATTTTAGATTATCATGGTGATCCCATTTGAGCCGGCAAATACCTCCAAAAGAGAATTGGTTGTAGTCGATTGTTTTAAACCATGAGGTTGAACATGTTATTTGAATTTTGCGAATAAATTTAAAATTGAGATCAAGTCAAAAAGCTTAAAAATAAATCTCTTTTCCTAGGAGGAAGAGAAGGGCATTCAAATAGAGAATTTTGGAGATGCATCACCCAAGAATTAAAGCTCAAACCTTTGGTTGCTAAACTAATAGAGCGACCCTCGATCGGTTCACAACTTACCAACCCGCTTTACATCCCTTTTTCTTAATCTTTTTTGTAACAGGCTGGCATTATTAACATAAGCTGAAAATGGGCAAACAAATTCCATTACGTCCACCAAATTTGTGTAGCACTCACTCTTCCGGATACACCGCATAATGTGACTAAAAATCATATATATTCAAATATTTTCATATAAATATCTTTATAAATAGTTCAACAGCAACGACTAAAAGATAAAGTACCACAGCAACATCGATCGTACGATCAAGGACAAAATATAGAGGATGCTCTCTACGGTAAGGCGACGGCTCCACTGAGAACTACCACATCACGATACAGGCAAGAGGTGTGTGGTAATAGACTTGGGCTGGCGAATTATTTGAATGAACCACCTTATTGAAGAAAAAAAAAAAAAAAAAAGGACTTGGGCTGGCTATTTAATTTATTCTGCCTTTGTTGTCTTCACTGTAGCTTTCTCTCTCTTAATTTGCTGCGAAAGGGCAGCGCGAGGTAGTTGCTGATGCGTCGTCCGTTGGTGCACCTTTGAGGAAGCCAGCAAGAAAGTCACCACGCTCGTAAAAGAACTCCACCTTCTTAACCCTCATCTCTACATCAACCTATTGAAGGATTAAGAATCAGATCTTAATTTTCTTTTTTGAAGAGAAGATGGAATGATATGGTGACTGTATCGATGTGCCATCGGAATTAATGTCATTAAAGAGGAAGGAATTAAGGAAGAGAGGGAAGGATGCGTACGTGAAAAATGGCCATTCCTTGGAATTCTACTTTCTCCCCAGTTGGGGCGTGCCCCTTGAAAGGACCCTCCATGTAACCCCAGTGCCGGAACCTGAACACAATCGTGGGAGGGCCGCTGTAGACTTGGAGTATTTCAAGAGCGAATCCACGAGGAAATGTTGTAGTGAAGGCCTTGTGAGATGACTCTATTGTTTCTTGTGCCGGATCGTAGATCCGGAGATCTTCAGGCAAGCTGGTTTGCAAGAAGGCATTGTAGCTTCCTCCCATTTCACGAATACCTTGATGTGTTATTCCTTCTCTTCCTGAAGCATTACATTACAAAAGCCTGAATTAATATGTCTCCGTAATTGATGATGATGAAGCCTTGAAACTTAGAGGTTGAGTAGCTATAGATCCACAAGGACTTCGGCATTAAGAAATTCCTACAGATCGTAACCATGGAAGATTTTTATATATATGTGCTCCAAGTTCTGCACTTCAACTGATGCTTGAGGTAGGTTTGTTTCAAATTAAAAGAGGATATCATAGATTTATCAGCTTCCAGTTAGACGAATGTGTGCAATGCTTTCTGGCTAAAAATAGCTGTATGGAAGCTCTATATGTTTGGTATTGGGCTTAGCAGACACGATTAATTACCATTTAAACTGAAACGAAAATTCTCGTGGTCGATGATTTTGTGGTCTTCTGACCGTATCTTGTGCATCAACTCCATTTCCATTGTCTTCACCAATCGCTGCACTTTTTCTTCAAGGGATCCGACTGGCCATTCCTACAAAAGAAAGTAGAGAAGAAAACTTTCCATGAGATCGGAGTGCGTACAAAGGGCATGTGCCGGATGGAGTCATGGAAGAAAAGGAGGCGCTGCTAGCTGTTACCTGAGTTCGACCTTCTTCAAAGAGCTTGTCCACAAGATCAAAGTTGGGAGGAGCACCAAACCTCCATTGGGTGTTCCTCTCACCTTCGCCATAGATGAAGGAGCGATACTTGTTTCCCTCAAAATCAGAAGAGGCCATAATCCTTAATTTAGAGGATGAGCTCAGACAGGAGTTAGTGCAGCATCGTTTGGTGGATGGAGGTGGCTTCTTATAATAACAATCCTCATTTGTAAATATTTCTCTTCTTAACAATATAACATGGGGGGAAGCTTCTGGGTACCTCCTTTCCAGTTAATAAAATATAATGACAATCCGAAGGTGGGTTGGTAGTTGCGTACAATGGATATGTTATTTTTCAGTTTTGAAATAAAATCCAAAGTCACAGTCATTCACAATATGTAAGAATTGTTTATATTCATGTTACATTGACTCATTAAGAAAAGTAAGGTGACCTTGCTAGAGAATCATTAGCAAATTGAAAATGCATTGGTCTGGCGCATGGAAATTATTAAGTGGATCCATTACATCCTGGGTTTATGTGGACTTGATCCACCTAATAATTAGGTTTGGCTCATGGATTTTTTTTTTTTTTTTTTTGATAAAGTGGCTCGTACAGTCCCCGGGGGGCATTTAACACATCTTCCCATTGATTGCCCTCCATCTTTCATATTAAGACATGTCAATCATGTTTTGAATGGTTGGTTGGCTAGGGGTATTTTGGGGGGCAAAAAAGGACAAAATTTAGCCCTCAATTTTGTCCATCCTTTGCCATCCAAGTTTGTTCTACTAGAGCTGAAAATAGATCGGATACGGATCAGATACTTTTATATCTCTATCCATATTTATTTTAGTTAACATATATATATATATACTGACATTAGTTGGATACAAAAATTCATATCCATATTTATTTTAAATAGATATGGATATAAATTGAATATCGGAAGTATTAATACAAATAAGAATATATGTCAGATCATTTAACTTTATGACTATAAAATCAAAAATATTACTAAGTGGATGATAAATAAAATTAATACATGAGTGCTATATAAAATTGAATATGATTATAAATAAAATCAGATATTTAGATATAGATTATATACTTGTCTCTATATATTCATATATGTTTTGCTTTTATGGACATAAATATAGATATGGATAGTAGTTAGATACTTAAAATTTTATCCATATCTGAATAGATTGGGAAACGAAAATGGATTTACATATATATTATATGATCCATTTTCAACCTTGTCTATTTGTTATTGTGGTTTTATAATAACAACTATTATATAACTCGTGTAATATTGTATGGAAGCCATGATCATACGAGGAAAGAAAGGAAGGGAAAAAGGAAAAAAGAGGCAAGCAAATTGGCTTGGAACTTGCATAACAAATTCATCTTGTAAATATTTTCTATGCATATACAAATACAAGAATTTATTTATCATTTAAAGAAAATGCCAAACAAAACTCTTCATAACTGTTCTCTCAATGTAGCATATGGGGCTAATACTAGTTCATCCTATAAATTGGTTTGTATCTCCTACTAAGTACATAAAATGCTCTTTATTTTGCTGCATTCTATAGTAATAATTAGTTTGTGATATACATTTTATATAATGGCCTAGGTTCCACCTACAGCTCAGATGCTAGTGATGTTAAGTTTGGAGAGATTGATTGGGTCTTTTATCTCATGTTTAATGGAATGGAGCAAGGCCTTGAGGTGAGGAGCTGAAGATGGAAGTTTAGGTGGGTTTTTAGTTCGCTAACTAGCATATGATAGAGGTGGCACCATGGTTGCTGCAAATTGAAGTTGTTGGGATTTTTGGATAGTTCTCGTGCTAGGTTTTCATCATTTTTTGTATTTTCAATCCATACAGTTAGTCTTATTTTTGATTTTATTATTTTTAATTACTGATTGATTTTTTTCATGTATGCAAATTAATGTATCCTTTGGCCCATCCCTCAACTCCGGTTGGCTTGATATACCTACTACCTATTTTTTCTTAATAGTTGAACTAGAAACGCTGCTGCATATATTCTTAATAAAAGAGAAGTGCTTGCCAGGTTACAAAATCTGTGGAAACTGATATTTCAACTAATGATGGTGGTCATCCTCTCTTCACATAAGAAATAAAATAAAATTGGGGACGCAAAGATTGAAGTAATTTTAGCATAGATTTGTTTTCTTTAGAGTTTAGAATGGGGATCGCAATAGGTCAAATCATGCAGGTTAGAATTAAAAATAAGTAAGGATTAACCCAAAACCACTTCACCTAGTTAATAGGCTGGAATTTCGAACAAACTGATTGAATTATCTACGGGACATATAATATAACTCAACACATATAACACATTTTGAGGGTGCCTAGTTTAGAGGTTGGTAACAAGGATGTAGGTTCAAGTCCTTCCATTACCTAGATTATAGCCCAGATTTTTTATCTTACTTCTGAAAAAATACATGTAATATGTTTAGGGGCTATTTGGTTATGCATGACATTCTGGAAAAGATGATTATAAAATTAATTTCTTGTAAATAATTTTTTTGAAAAACACAAGAGGATATTGTTTCATAAACCTAATGTATACGACTATCTTAAACATGGCATAGATGGCTTGTCAGTACAACAAAACCATCTCATTGAGCTAATAATTTTGTTCTAGCCTTCTCCTCTATAGAATGTAAGTTATGCATATATCCATATCAACATGTATACGATGATCATAAGTGACCAACAATTTAACAAGGCAAAGGTGCAACACATTTGCATGAATTGAGCTTTTATGCTACCCTCCTTAATTTTCCAATGACTCAACAAAATTGGGTCAACTCATACATAGCCTCTCCAAAATATGAGTTATCTTAGGTGCTTTAAATTATTCTTTTAAATTTCTAAATTGAAATTGAGGAATGGATTAAACCAATTTAAATATTTTATGAGAGAATAGGAGATCGCCCAAAAGCTCTATAATTACCAAAATTACTGAAAATACATTAACCAAGAATCAAATTTTGAACCTTTGATTGCCAAGTAAACAAGTATAACCAATGGAACAAGCCTCAATTTGTAATCAAACTTAGTTGAAGTACACACGGCCCAACGTCCCAAATAACCCAAGTCTTTCCCAATCACAACCAGCCAACTTCGTGTCCCTGCAAAGATCATAAACCAAGCTCAAAGCATCTTATATCATAGTTTGACAGAACATGCACTGAAGAACGCAAGCAGGAACAAAGATCATCACCAGTTTAACTCAGCAAGGTAGTATATCATCAAGTGCCGGGGTTGAACTCCAAGTAGCCTATAAATAGGCCATAGTATTTGAAGGTATTGGGCCTTATGGTTTTCATGTAGCCCATTGTTGGGGAATACCCACCGACCGACTTACGGTTGAAGGGGCCGACTGGCCGACCGACCGACTGGCCGACTCCGACGGCCGACCGACCGACTGGCCGACCCCGACGGACGACTCCGACTGGCCGACCCCGACGGACGACTCCGACGGCCGACCGACCGACTGGCCGACCCCGACGGACGACTCCGACTGGTCGAACCCGACGGACGACTCCGACTGGCCGACCGACCGACTGGCCGACTCCGACGGCCGACCGACCGACTGGCCGACCCCGACGGACGACTCCGACTGGCCGAACCCGACGGACGACTCCGACTGGCCGACCCCGACGGACGACTCCGACTGGCCGACCTCGACGGACGACTCCGACTGGCCGACCCCGACGGGCCGACCGACCGACCGACCGACTCCGGCCGACCGACCGACTGGCCGACCGACCGAGAAGTCTGATGGCCGACTCACTCGCCGACCAACGGAGGGGCCCGACGCCACTCAGCTGGCCACCGACCTAGGGTCGGTCGACTCCTCTAATCGCCGTACAGCCGCCAGACCTTGTCAGCTCTGACACGGACACGCGGCGCGGTTACCTAGGGGCATTGTCCCGCCGAGGGCATTGTCAACCCTGATGATTGGACAGCCACACGGCGACATGACATTTTCACGGTGACCCTGACAGTCCACAGTGAGTTGACAGTTCCTCACTTGTCCGCGTCATTAATGACGGCGCCATACCGTGCTCCACTATATAAACCGGGGAAGGCAACAGTGCAAGGGATCGATCCGCCCGTCTCTCCCACATACGCAGGCTCGCTCCTCTCTCCCCCTCTCTCTCTCTCAGAGCTCTCTGTCTGCATTTCACTGTTGCCCAGTCACCTCTCTGACTTGACCGTCGGAGGGTCCCTGCCGGAGCCGCCTCCGGTCAGTGCGGACTTCCTTTTGCAGGTGCACGCTCCCCGGCGATCGGACGATGAGGCGATTGGCCGCAACAGATTGGCGCGCCAGGTAGGGGACAGCATGACAAAGACAAGAGCTCAACGATCGAGAATCACTGGGTCGGCGAGGCGCTCTTCCCACCGGGAAGAGGCCTCCCCGCCACCACCGGCGGCGGAGCCTAGCTCTCCGCGCCCTGCAGTGACCACGGAGGCCCAGATTGCGGCTATCGTACGGCAGATGACCGTACTGACCGACGCAGTCAAGAGCCTCCAGCAGCAACCGGCGGCCCGACCTATGTCTTCCAGGAGCAGCCGCCGACGACCGCGCCGATCCTTGTCGCCTCCATGCAAGCGCCCCCAACAGCACTCCCATGGAGAAGAGGAGAGACGACCATGGCGCGACGACCGACGGTCCCAGCGGCCCTCCCCTTCCCCGTTGGAACGGGCGAGGAAGGAGAAACGGCCGCGCACACCATCGGCCTCCCTCTCAGAATCTTCCGGAGACTCCACTCCTGGGGTCTCCCAGCATCGACGAGCGGACGACTACGAGCGACGGTTTGAGGAAATCGACCGCCGACTCGCCCAGTTGCAGATGGACGGCCAGATGTCTTCGAACGACGTCGACTTCCAGACCGCCCAACCTCTCTCCCGACTGGTCCTCGACGAGCCGATTCCCAGTCGGTTCAAGATGCCGCACGTGGAGCCATACGACGGCTCCACCGACCCAGTCGACCACCTCGAGAGCTACAAAGCTCTCATGACGATTCAAGGGGCAACCGACGCTCTTTTCTGCATCGGCTTCCCCGCCACGCTCCGCAAGGCTGCCAGGGCTTGGTACTCCGGTCTTCGATCGGGCAGTATCCATTCCTTCGCGCAGCTCGAGCACTCGTTCGTGGCCCATTTCAGCACGAGCCGAAAGCCGCCGCGAACGTCGGACAGCCTTTTCTCCCTCAAGCAGGGAGAAAACGAGACGCTCCGACACTTCATGGCGCGATTCAACGCGGCCACGCTCGAGGTCTGGGACCTCAATGAAGACATGGCGGTTTCAGCCATGAAGCGGGGCCTGAGGTCGTCCCGATTCACTTATTCTCTGGACAAGACCCTCCCCCGAACATATGCCGAGCTACTGGAGCGCGCATACAGGTATATGCGCGCGGATGAAGGAGCGTCCGACCGACGCTTGGCCGAGCCCAGAGGCTCGAAGGAGAAGCGGAGGAAAGGTCGGGGACCCGCCGAACCAAGCAGGCTCCCGACCGATAGTCGGGTCTCGCCACCCCGACGAATCCAAAAGTCACCCTGACGATGGAGTCCGAGACCGACGCATCGCAGGTATGACTCCTACGCCCCTCTCCCTGCTCCTCGTGCGCAGATCCTGATAGAGATCGAAGGAGCGGAGAATCTACGACGGCCTCGGCCTCTGAAGGCAAAAGGCTCCGACCAACACGGCCGATCGTCGATCGCCGAATCAACGGCTCGATCACCGATCGCCGAACCGACGGCCTCGGCCTTTGAAGGCAAAAGGCTTCGACCAACACGGCCGATCGTCGATCGCCGAATCAACGGCTCGATCACCGATCGTCGAACCGACGGCCTCGGCCTTTGAAGGCAAAAGGCTTCGACCAACACGGTCGATCGTCGATCGCCGAATCAACGGCTCGATCACCGATCGTCGAACCGACGGCCTCGGCCTCTGAAGGCAAAGGGCTTCGACTAATGCGGCTGGCTAACTTGCTGACTTAGCTTCGACTAAGAAGGGTAAAACGCCAAGACGACCGCAGTCGCATTCGCGACATACCGATCTGGTCACGACCGATCGAAGGATATTCGGCTTGCCACCGTTTATCATACATCCCGACGCATACGTCCGACCAAGGGCTGGACAATGGATTTTCGACTTGCCATCGTTATCCTATCCGAATACGTCGGATGCTACTCGACAACAGATTCTGCGGAATGATCGTGTCAACGAGCAACGTTCGAGGTTGGCCGACCTCTGACCCGACGTGCATGCTCGACCTACAGTCGGGACGACCGATATTGGATCGTTCGTTGATGTGATCGCCAGAGTCGGGGCAAGAAAAGATGGAAAACCACTCCTTTCGTCCGAAGCCGTCGCCCACGTGTTCACGCGAGCCAACACGACATCGGGCTCAGGAGTGGAGGGGGGTAACTGTTGGGGAATACCCACCGACCGACTTACGGTCGAAGGGGCCGACTGGCCGACCGACCGACTGGCCGACTCCGACAGCCGACCGACCGACTGGCCGACCCCGACGGACGACTCCGACTGGCCGACCCCGACGGACTACTCCGACTGGCCGACCCCGACGGACGACTCCGACGGCCGACCGACCGACTGGCCGACCCCGACGGACGACTCCGACTGGCCGAACCCGACGGACGACTCCGACTGGCCGACCGACCGACTGGCTGACTCCGACGGCCGACCGACCGACTGACCGACCCCGACGGATGACTCCGACTGGCCGAACCCGACGGACGACTCCGACTGGCCGACCCCGACGGACGACTCCGACTGGCCGACCCCGACGGACGACTCCGACTGGCCGACCCCGACGGGCCGACCGACCGACCGGCCGACTCCGGCCGACCGACCGACTGGCCGACCGACCGAGAAGTCTGATGGCCGACTCACTCGCCGACCAACGGAGGGGCCCGACGCCACTCAGCTGGCCACCGACCTAGGGTCGGTCGACTCCTCTAATCGCCGTACAGCCGCCAGACCTTATCAGCTCTGACACGGACACGCGGCGCGGTTACCTAGGGGCATTGTCCCGTCGAGGGCATTGTCAACCCTGATGATTGGACAGCCATACGGCGACATGATATTTTCACGGCGACCCTGACAGTCCACAGTGAGTTGACAGTTCCTCACTTGTCCGCGCCATTAATGACGGCGCCATACCGTACTCCACTATATAAATCGGGGAAGGCAACAGTGCAAGGGATCGATCCGCCCGTCTCTCCCACATACGCAGGCTCGCTCCTCTCTCCCCCTCTCTCTCTCTCTCAGAGCTCTCTGTCTGCATTTCACTGTTGCCCAGTCACCTCTCTGACTTGACCGTCGGAGGGTCTCCGCCGGAGCCGCCTCCGGTCAGTGCGGACTTCCTTTTGCAGGTGCACGCTCCCCGGCGATCGGACGACGAGGCGATTGGCCGCAACACCCATAATGCTGCAAGGTGTGGCGTTTGCGTTGAAGTGGTCCATGGAGAGGATCGTGCCTCTGCCGCCACGTCGGGCGCGTCTATCCGGAGTTTCCAAGGGCCATCTCTTGCTCGTAGTTGGTGGATTGGCAAGAAAATCTGAACAAAGAAGCAGCTTAATTACGGGCCGGAGATCGTTGAGACCAATCAAAATGGGTGTTTTTCTGGGGATTTTATCTCTAATAATAAAAAATGGACAGAAAGGAAGATTTTGAATCTATTTCTCATAGAAAAAAAAAGAAAAGTGGTTAAGGAAGCAACCATCTTCCAACAAGATTTGCTATGGCGCTTGCACGTCAGCCTTGTCTCTCTACTTTCTCAATACGATGAGATTAGAGTGAAAGAAAATAAGGTCAAGCCCGCCACAAAATCATCCTCACACCCGGCCCGGCCTGCAAACAAAAAAACAGAAAAAGAGAGCTGATAAGTACAAATCATGTAGTAGTTTGCCAACTTCTAGTTCTCAGCGTACAATAATAATTATCTACATCATTATCATTATCATGATGAATTTTTTAATTTTGGATAAAAAAATTTCGATGCTTGAAGTCTACTATGAGATTGAGACCACCGATTTCTCACAAGGAGTGGTTCTCAATGTTGCTTGCTGAAATAGTATTTTTTTTTTTTATAAAAAAAAATAGAAGAGGGCCAAAATGGCCACTAGATACATCGTCCTGTTGCCGGCCGAGAACTGTCCCAGCAAATCTGGTGGAGTGGATAGTCAACCCGTATTTTGTGGATTCTACCATCTTGTTATGTGAAATAATTAGGTATGCCTAAATCACTCATTGCCCATAGTAGAGAGCCCCACTAATTAACCAATAGTGGGCAACATGATTCACGACCCACCTCCACATGCCGTTTACGCCAATCAAATAATCCAACGCTGCTACATTAATGGTTGATGATTGGTTTGGACACACTTGCAAGGACAACCATTAGCGAAAGGGATTTAATTTTGTGGTTTGACCTTTACTCAATTATTAAAAGCTATGATTATATTATTACTGTAAAAATTATGTATCTATCTATCTAAATGTGTAAATTAGTTTGATAATGATTAATTTATTTGATGTGTATTATCTATGTGATGGCCCGACCCATGTAACAATCCCAGCCCAGAATTAGCCAAAGCCCAAATGAAAAAAAAAAAAAGGAAAACAGAGGAGAAGAACTCCCGAAGGGAGTCTTCTTCCTCCTCTCGCCGGCTCCCAATCGGAGTCAGAAAGAGCCCCCTCCGGCTCTATTTAAGGAGGAGAACCATCCTCTCTCTCTCTCATCGAGAAATTCCAGGACAAAACGGCAGAGATCGTCGGAAAATCCTCACGGAGATCCGTCCCTGTGCTCGTCCAATTGCTCGCCGGAAAAACCTCGCTGGCGTCGGAGGTAAGCCTCCTCCCCTTCCTCTCTTCTCCCTTTTCCTCTCCGTGCCGGTGTGCACGCTCGCCGGCGATCAAAGTCGTCGGATTTTGTTGCGGAAGAAACCTTTATTTTTGTCATTTTTCTTTGATTTTCGACACCGGTGGTCACCGCCGACCACCGATTTGGCCCTCCTCTTGTCATTGGGTTGCCCCCCTCCTGCCGACGGCCGCCCCATGCTGGTTGCACCACCGACCGGCCAGCCAACAGGGGATTGTGAGATCCCCTGTTTCGGCCCAAAGGAACCCACGGGAAGAAGGAAAAGAAAAAGAAAAAGAAAAGAAGAAGAAGGAAAGGAAAAGAAAAGAAAAAGAAAAGAAAAAAAAGAAAAAAAAAGAAAAAAATAATATAATAATAATATAATAATAATAAATAGGATTTTCTCTCCTCTCTCTTTCGTGAAGAAAAAAGAAAGAAAGAAAGAAAGAAAAGAAGAAATAAAAATTAAATAAATAAATAAATAATGATATAAATAATAAAATATGAGAAAAAGAGTTTCTCTCTCTTTCCTCTCTCCCTTCAGCCTGAACTAGTATTTTCTCTCTCTAAAATTGAACTTTCTCTCTCTACTTTCTCTCTCTAAAATCCTCCCTCTAGATTATTTCTCTCTCCTAAGATTTTCTAGAATTTTGAGAAGAATGATGATGAATTTAAATGATCCTAGTGATGGATTTTTGATCTGTGATCATTGGACGGTACACTGATATCCACTTTGATCAAATTAGGTATTTTTAAGATTCTATTTTTCATGATTTTATTAAATTATCCACATGATAATTTTAGCATGATTTGATCTGATCAATCGGATTTGTTGAATCATATTATCTGAAAAATTCAAGATGAGTTTTTTCTCTCTAAAATTTTCTCTCTCTAGAATTTTCTCTCTCTTGATTGATTCCCTCTCTAAAAAGGTTAGTGAATGAAGAAATTTCTTTTAATAGTCCTGATCTGATTCTAATGAAGAACCCTGATCCATAATTGTCGGACAGTGTACTAGTACTTACCTTGATCAGATCCGATATTTATCAATTTAATTATCCATGATCCTGATTTAATCATGATTTGATCATGTTGATTTCACCACTCGAGATATTGGACCAATCATAATGTTGGATTGTGTCATCTGATTAATTCGAATTGTACCTCATGAATTCTCTCTCCTCTAATTGTCTCTCTCTACTTGATTTTATGAAATCGATGAAGAAATCTCAGTCCTATTACTTCTTATCCGATTTGATCTGATAGTCAAACTTTGGATCGTTTAGGTCCTAATTAGATTTTTGATTAGATGAAATTAGATGATCGGACCCAATCCAAACCGTTGAAATATAGTATTTGTATTCTTTCTAATTATTGAAATTGATTCTGTATAGGATTGTGGATGTTTGATCATGGGATATCGCGATATGATCTATGAACAAAATTTTTGGAAGAAAATTTATAGAATTATGTGGATTTATTGGAATACGTTCGAGGTAAGTAATGTTTCACTTTTTCTAGATTTATCGATAAATTATAATGTATTTTTCTGACATGATTTGTGAAACAATGCATGAATTAGATGAATAGTATTTTGTTATGAAAATATCTTATTTGAAATGTTATGATGAAGCATGATTGAATATATTGATTTCATGATGCATTATATTGATTGATTTCGATACTACATGATTATATATTTTATTATCGAAATTAGAATATGAAATATGATTTATGAAGAATTATGATATAAGAAACATTATGAATTGACAACCTGACTATATAAAGGACCCTGCCAATGGGGACATATACGTTGGCAATTGATTTGTCCTGAGGGTTTACGTCGCCAGAGAGACCAGCGACAAACCGCCAGAGAGACCAGCAGTTCCGAAGGACTTTGCTGCCAGATGATTCGTAGCTCACCGCAAGAAGATACGCGGTGTTATGACCCTGCCACAGAGAAAATATGGTCATAGCTCATGGTTGACGAAAAGAATTTAAAAATAAAAAAAAATTAAATTTTTGAAAAAGAAATAAATTTGGCATGAATTATGTTGCATAATTGAAATTGATTTTGAATTGATGAACTCTATATGCTTATTTTCTATAAATGATTATTTACTTAAATGCCTGATGAAATCTGTTGAGAAGTGATCATTGCTTACTGGGCTGTCTAGCTCATTACCTCCTATTTTACTATTTTTATAGATGTTGAGGAATTAAGATGATACAAGATATGAATGGAAGAGTGATCAGAAGCAGAATTCCTATACTTTTATTTTAGGTTGAAAGTCTTATTGAATTTGATGTAAGGCCTATGAATCATTGTTGAATTTATTGAGATATTAAAGAAGAAATTTAGGTCGTTATGTTTTAGATTTAAATTATTGACTAATTATTCCGCTGTTGTTTTAAGATAACATGATAAGATGCCTTGTATACTTATGGGAAGAATTTTCTATGAGTATGCGGCGGTTGCCATGACCCTTGATTCATAATCTCGGATCGGAGGCGTAACAATATAATTGTGCAGTATGTATTGATAAAAAATATTTTTTGAAAATAAAAAAAATACAATGCATGATTTTTTTTTTATTATTTTTTTAATTATATAATTAATGATTCTGTTGGTAGGAGATGTCTTTGATTTTTAGATTCTTATTTTAAGTCGAGTAATAAAGGAAACATAGCAAGATAGGAAGCTCGCGCCATATTTCTTTCTGTGATGCCCGCCCAATATGATTTTTGTTCAGGGATAGCGGAGAAATCACCAGATTTTTTTGTTAGTTTCGTTCCGAGAACAAGTTTTTATCCTTCAGCTAAATCCATAATGTTTGGTGATGACAGGAAGTAAATGTGGTTGGCACTCGGAAACAAACAAGTAGCTTTGACTCTGTCTTTTCTAAATACGTCGCAATATCCAGCTTCACCAAGGACGGGTGGGCCGGGGGAGGAGCTCCAACGCTTGCAACAGCGTCTCCCTGAACCTCGCCAGGTCCAGCGTCAAGTTCTGGCCATTGGTATATATCGGCCGGCTTACATCGTAACCTTGCCGGTTTATCGACCATGGATCGAGGAGCACCGGATGATCCTTGGGATATTTATCATACAACGTGCTCTCCTCCACTGCTGTGTGGTACTCAACGTAGTGCAGCCCCATCCTCCTGGCCGGACGAGCGTAGTACGCCGCTGCCGCCCAGTCCAGCCCCCACGGCACCACCTGCACCACCACCGCTCCTGCCGGCAGGAACACCATGTTGGTCAGGCCCGCCCCGTGCACCCCCATCAGCACCCCGCACCGGTTCACCACCCCGGCGAACTCCCCCACGCTCGTCATCCTCGCCGGCGCCGCCACCTCCACCTCGAACCCCACCTCCCTCGCCAGCGCCACCAACCCGTCTTCGTTCAGCAGCGCCCGCGACGTCCGCCGCGAGATGAGCACCAGCACCGGCCTCTCCGCCCCCGCCGCACGATCTTCCTTTAGGCCGAGGGCGGTGTGGAGGAAGCGCCGGAAGTCGAGGGTGGAGACGCCGCCGGGGGCGTCGGAGGAGTTGCAGAGGAGGTTGCCGTGGTACTTGAGGCCCACCACGGCGGCCGGGAAGCAGTGGACTTTCGGCTCGACGGGGTTCGAGGGAGAGGATGCGACGGCGATGTCGGCGGCGGAGGAGAGGTGGAAGAGGACGCGGCGGTACTTCTGGGTCCACCAAGGTTCGAAGTCGGCGACGAGGAGTTGGGCTCGGGAATGGAGGTGGCCGGCGGTGAGAAAGAGGGGGATGAGGACGTCGTTGATGTCGTGGAAGAAGTTGCCGGCGAAGCCGCCGATGGAGAAGAGGATCGCAGGGAATGGGTGGGTGAGGTCGCAAGGCGGGGGATTGGAGTGGGCGGCGACGAGGTGGACGGGGGTCGTGCGCTGCATAGCGAAGGAGTCGGTCTTCCGCGGGTAGGGACGGAGGACAGAGTTGAAGCCGGGGGGAAGTTGCTGGCCGGCGGTGAGGTAGACGGTGGCGGGAGAGGAGGAGGTGGCGGTGGATATCCTGACGGCGTCTGTAGTGACGCATAGGTCGGACTCGGGATCCGATATGCAGGATATGCCATTCTGGCTCAACTCTCTTCGTGCTTTTCCTGCGTCAACATTATTAAACTTTAGTTGTCTTGGCCAAGGGGTGACGTGAGACCTTTTTTTTTTTTTTTTCCTTTTCAAAAATGGAAAAGGGGCGAAATGAAATTAAGCATCTGATAACCCGAGGACACAGCCGAAATGATTGTGTTTGCGCCTTAATTTGTGGAGGCTTGACACTGATGACAAACAAAAACTGTGACATGCAGCAACAACCTGAATCATTGTGGAAGGTGGCTAACTTTATTAATGTTTCTTTATTGATGTTATTAATTACTTTATTTATGTTTCAAATGTCTGACTATGTCAGATTAATGACCACCAATACTTGGTTAATTTTCCTGTGATGGATATGATAAAGTAATATATGGCATGCAGAACAGGTTATCTAGCTCAATGGCTCGCAAGATTTTGTGATCGCCAGATTAGGCATTAGTTGCAAGGCTGCTTCTGGTGAGTGGCCTAAGTGACTCACTTGTCCATGATTTTTAATCTATAGATTTCTCATGCATTCCGACAAAATATTTATTCTCAATACTACTTTGCGTAAATAGTTAGATAACTACAAGTATTGATCTATCAATTTTTTTTGACGGGATCCTTATTGCTATAGGCATCTTTATAAAAGGTAAAAATCCCGAGAAGTACTGATGGGTTGGCAGAAATGTCAAGTTTATTACATTCATGAATACTTTAACCATCATAAAACTATCATTTTGACAGAGGTTTTTCTATGTATTATATTGGCAAAATCCTAAGCATCCTCTTGAAGGAGCTGATTAGCCTAAATGAATTATCTTGTTCAGTGATCTAATATATACGACGAAGCATTGCGCGACTCTCGTCTGACAAGCATACCTATGCCAAGAACATGATTGAAAAAGGAAAATATAAGGATGAATACATCATTTGTAGATATTACAAAATTTTATATAGTTTGTTAGACATGTCAACATAGATATGGACACACTTGACATGACTCTTTTATTGCTCATCTCGCTTGTAGGCCAACATTTTAGCACAGAAAATAGAATCTGGGCATTTCTTGCTAGCCAAATGATCTTCTATATATATATATATATAAGATCATTTAGTGGAGAATTTTGTGTAGAATAATACTACTCAAATAAATAAGAAAAGGATTAGTATTTGTTGTAGATCTGTATTTCGATCTCGACTGATATGATCTCGATCAGGACTGAGGTATGGGAGATGGTATCTATCAGATTATAATCTATAAAGCTCGTCTAGTATGACTTATCGAATGGGTAGCAGTTTCTATTCTTCAACCTAATCCTGTTTTATCTTGTCCCCAGACAATCTACGAAAACTTATCTACCACCGGTCTATCTTAGCTATTAAGAGGACTAGCATTTGCTCCACGCTCTTTTATTTTGATCAGACGACCTACTACAGATTGGCTTGGACGACCTATTGAAGATCGGCTGTAGCCAAGCTAAGTTCTTCATCAGGTACGATTCTTTTTCAATTTGAAAAAATCCAGATAGAGTAGAACTCCTTCACGATCGAGTCTCCCATAAAGAAAAATATTCTCTCCGAATCAATCTGTACGACAAATCTGAAAATCATTAGAACTCTGAAACGGATACGACTCAAAATCCTCCCCTATAAATTAAGACTCCGGGATCTTTCAAAAGTATGCAATCAACCGACTCCTCCTTCTTTCTTCTCTTTGTTTTCCGTCTTCTGATTTAAACGTCGGAGAATTTTCACCAAAAAATACCACCTCCAATGAGAATTTATTTTGCAGATATTCGTACGAAGCTCCAATGATAATTTTATTTTGATCACATCCATCTAGATAGAGAGATTGGCAGCAACAGTATTCATGAAAGAAATTATGAATCTCCAACTAGAATTCTTTGAACCTAATAGTATTGTGTCGTATGCGATAGTAATGATAAATCTTTAGGGTGAAGTCTCGCGCCAGGATAAAAAGTGCGCCAAGCATGCTGTCTGGAATTATTCAAAACGATAGAGAGTACAATTTCTCCCGATAAATTACCAACGTTCAAGTCAAATGTAGGTGACCACACTTCACCTACTTGCATCTATGGAGTGAAAAGCGATACATCCACCTTGTGACAAAATGAGCTAGGCGCTTGGCGCACGTACGTCATTTCCAAGCTGGAGTAGGCAACACGTGCCCAGAAGGTTCCATGCAGGTTCTCACACGTGAGACTTGTCCAGGAGCGCCTATACCACCTTCCGCCCAGAAGAAATCGCACGTAACCACCAGAGAGTACTGATGAAGCATCACGAGGCCTACCGCGTGGGTCGAATACTGGTCCCAAATACTACAAGCCGCCACCGCCTCTTTTTTGAACGGATTCTATTCCGAATTCTTTTCTACGTCAAGTCGGGTACTCACACTACAACAGAGATAGTTAGCCGCTCCAACCTGTAGCTCGTACGTTGTGTACCAAAGGTGCATTACTTGACATGACGGCCTTTGAAGATTGAGATTAGTTTAAACGGTTAGTGAGGTTATTCTAATTAAGGTTTGAATGCTACAATGTTGCTATCTATCTACATAAAATGCAGTTAAGTGACACGTTAATTTTGATGGATGTGTCAGCGATCAGCGCTAACACGTACGTGCATGCTAAGTTGGCAACATCAAACGCAAAAAATGTAACGTCTGATGGTGCTATCCGGGCCTCATATATATAACCAATTATTCCAAGCTCACATGTACATTGATTTCAACAATAGGCTGTTTTCATTTGGATCAAGATCATCTTGCCCTCTATCTCAAGGACTTTCTGCTTGTTTCTCAAAATTATGTGGGTCCGTTTGTCGTGTTGGCTGGCATTGGGTGGGTCTATATACGTGATTACGTGAACAGGTTGGTGTTTGCTGGTTACGCTTTATATATGGACCGACTTGTTGAGCTAGTCGTTGTGATGGTAGAATTTTTTCTAGACTGCATACGGACTCCATCTCTGTGGATATGTAGTGAGAGCCATAGGCTAAAGGGAACGATACAAAATATTTGCCAAAAGGTCTTTAAATGTTTGGAGGAATTATTAGGACGTGGATTACTTTTTGGTAGCGCGCGCTACTATGACTAAGCGATCATGCTTGTTTGGCCAAGTTTTCAACTGCAAATGATTTCGTCCTCGAATGGTTGCCCCACTTTGCAGCACGCGACCTTCCCAAGTTATAAAAATGTTTGCTAATTAAACTTAGTTTATTTAGCATGGGGAGCTATTATATTGTTCGGAAGCCATCAATGCCCGCAGTTTTATAGGAGTCGAGGATTAGTCTTGATCATAGTATGAATGTGGAATGATGAAGGCCGTCAATCATGAACTTGGTTTTAGAAGCAAAGATTTGGATTTCAAGTACATGTTCACGCTCCAGCGGTGGAATTAATGGCAGTTGCAAAACATTTTTTTTTTTTTGAAAATTTAATTTTTAACAAAATGAGGTAATTTTGGAATACCTCTTCATCTTCTTTTGCCCTCCTTCACCTGATACCAAGACTCGAACCCTCAATCAGTATCGAAGTACAGAAGCCTTGGAAATCAAATCACGTTGAACGTCAAAGGCAGCCTATCCACTTAAAGAATATATGGATTCTTCATTGAGAGGGAATATACGAATATTACCACATGTCAGTTGATGATGTGACATGAATGGACAAATTAATAAAGGCTTTTCAGCATTCATGAAAAGCCGAAATAGTTGCTCTCTTGCCTCCTAAAAGCTTGCTTGCTTGTAGAAGTTGGTTTATCTTGATCCATTGAGAGTCGGGTGAGATCTTCCTCACCTTTTTCCTATGGTCTACAAACGGCATTCGTGTGGAAGGATCATGGCATCGTTCTATACCGGCTTTTTTTTTTTTTTTTTCCTCCCTCGAGAGATCAGTCCTATATAGTGTTTTTTTTTTTTTTTTTCTTTTCCCATGTAAGACTAGTCCTATAGCGTTAAAGCAATCAGTCGACATATAGCGTATCTTAGTTGATCATAGGAAGAGAAAAGTATTTTGGAGGAAAACCTCGTACTAGTCTCCGCAGAAGAAGCCGTGTGAACTCCACATCCTCCGCATTTGCGCTGTCGCTTCTTCCGATCGATATGTGATTGTTGGACCTATAGGATAACTGCAACTTCCCTTCAAAAACCAAAAAAAGACAGGAAAAAAAAAAAAATACAAATCAGAAATAGAAAGTCATAGCAGCACAATCAACTTCTCATTCAACAAAACATTCAGAGAGATTCTTAACGCAGCCTATTGATCCGAAGCCATCATGCAAACTAATGACAACTTGCACCTATAGTTCTGAATCACAGCTAACACTAGAAAGAAAGAACTTGATGAAAAATGTTGGAGAGGATTACAGAGATGACGATGAGAGATATTGGAACTCAGGATTGCGGCACAGAGCAGAGGCAGTAGCAGGAACCCCAACACCAGCCTTCTAGATCCTTTGGTCATCTTCTACTAAAGAAAGACATACCACTTGTTGCCCACTCTTGTTAAATACGCGTGCGGGCTGGGTACAAGCAGAACCCGCAAGCGATCTCTTACAGGGAGGTCTTATTCCATCCAACATAAACCCCTCGCTTCAAGGTCGATCGTTCCTCCGCCCCATTAATATCCAATCTCCTTGCCATCCTTCTCCATTTGGACGTCTATATATGGACAACGGCACCTAAAGACGATCGGTGGGGCTCGCTATTTGGTGCATAAAATTGACCCACTAACGTTGCCACTTATTTTACGTGTGCTGCCCTTTTGGCCTCAAGTATTATTATTATTATTATTATCGTAACCACTTTTCCATCCACCGGGACCACCTCAGCGACGACCCACCTCTCTTGCAAAACCTTCCTGGTGACGCCGACGCTACTGAATTTATTCCGGGACTAGGCTGGGTTCCAGGCTTGCGGAATGTACTCTAATGTCCCAAGGAAGTTTGGGCTGGGGCTAAACAATATAGTGGACGATTTGCCTAGCTATCACGTCTAAAGACACAGGGATGTTAGGCCGATCTTATTTTGAATTAACTTGGATTTGGAAAGGTACCAAAACATGTCGGTAGGTTGGGGTTAATTTAGACCTGCACGATCCACTCTTTATGTAGGTCTAACTATTTATGGGCTAAGGCCTCGAGGAAGTTCGGGCTGGGGATAAAAAAGGTAAGGGACTACCTGTGCCGACCACCACCTTCTAGTTAAAAGATGCAAATATGGTGAGCCGATCTTATCAATTTTCCCTATTTCCGGAAAAGTGGATCAAGAAAAGGTAGCGTGGAAGATATTGTCTGCCATAAAACGACCACCGACGGTGTGTACCCTCCTTTCCGAAATTTTTTACGGTTGACGTTGGATGGTTTGAGAAGGCCTGGCGTCGTGGTTTTCCGTGATTTGTCACATTGTCACAGAAACACCAAGGCAAGGCACTTCCTACCACCATGATTGCAAGTCACTTAGAGCCAATCAGCTCCTTTGCGATGGCAATACGCAGTGGCTAATTGCTCAATTCTTAAGGAGGGACTTGTTGTTCCGTGCTCGTGCAACGCGCAAGCTCTGCTAGCACATATGATTGGCTAAATCAGGCCATATATTTTAGGACCATGTATCCTAAGACATGATTTAAAACTAGATGGCCCTAAAAGGATGCAGAGCTCCAGGGTTGAAGGCGAATCAGGTGGTATCTCGATCTATCTTGACCAGAACCTGACCTGAATTAGACTGGCCTTTTCCTGTTAGGGTCTAACTTAAAGAGACTTAAGTTCCATTTTCATCATGTATATCACTTTCAGTTAGCAGAGAGAGAGTGTGTGTGTGTGGGATGGTTCCGCAATCCAAGGTCCTGGATGGGATAAATTGTGGATAAATCTAACCTCTAGCATTTTTTGCACAAATGGCTTCTTCAAGGCTTGAACCCGTGCTACAGTGTTTGCCAGCCCAAGACTTCTACCATTGCACCAAACAATAGCCTTTAGAAAGAATAGGAAGGGCTGTCATAAATTCTAAAACTGACAGTTGATTATTGATGTCTTGACGTATTTCATCTGCATGGATTTGGTTTCTCTCGATTGATATATGATCTGTCAAATTTACGTTTGACATCAGATACATTAGAAAGGCTACAATCTTTATCTGTAGCACACTTAAAAGCAAAAATAGGAAAGCTGGCCGTACTTTCTTTCATCAACTGTATGGATACTACTAAAACACCCCAATCTACTTACTATTTTCCACTCCCATATTACATTTAAAAATGCTTTGCACTAACAGTAGAAGAAGCCTTTAATCAGACATCACTGCTTCTTTTCACATGCAATGCATGCGTTGCAAGTACCAAATGTTAGTTTACTCTAAAATTGAATACTGTCATGGCTTACTAAGTAACATTTTTCTTTTCTATAATAACTATCTATTTACTCTTTTTGTATGGCTTTAGCTTTAGTAATTAATGGTCCATCCATTAAATTTACTTTTAATGGCTGATTCTCAAATTATTATCAATCCTCCGACGATAATATATATTATGCTCAAGAGTCCATTGCTACTGTCACTTCCATGTTGTTTGGGCTTCATATTTATGACGCTTTGACTTTGTGCTGCCCTTTAAATGCCAACTGTCGTATAAACTATGTATTACTTTTTAGAGAAATTCTTTGTACATTACCATAAGTATAAAAAATTCAATATGAGGCACATTATTTTAGTTGATTGATCTATATAGTCATCATTTTTCAATATATATTTAATATCTATAATTTTATTTTTTTATTTAAAATTTTGAATGATAAAAATATTTCTACTCTTTAAAAGAAATTAATGACATCTTATATCCATACTATGACATCCTGCATATAGAAAGTCATAATTTGATGCAGGATGCCATAATATACCACAAGATATCATAATTTTTTTCAAAGAATAGGAGCATTTTCGTCATTCAATTTTTAAATAAAAAAATAAAATACGTATTAAAAAAAGATTGGACAAAAATACATCTTCTATATTATGACATCTTACGTGCAAGAAGTCATAATTTAATGCAGGATGTCATAATATGCCATAGGATGTCATAATTTTTTTAAAAAAGAAAAAGTATTTTCGTCATTCAAAATTTTAAACAAAAAAATGAAACTGCAGACACTAAATGCGCATTGAAAAGTGGTTAGATAAAAATATCTCCCATACCATGATATCCTAGAGCTAAGTTATGACTTTCTGTACACATAAAATCATAATTTGACCAAAAGATATTATAATACGCCATAAGATATTATAATTTTTTTTAAAAAAGAGAGATATTTTCGTCATTTAAAATTTTAAATGAAAAAATAAAACTATAAATATTAAATGCATGTTGGAAAGTATTGACTATATGGACCAATCAGACAAGACGATGCACTCTATATCGGATTTTCTACACCGCCTGCGGTGCACAAAGAATTTTCTTTACTTTTTATATATATGTCTTTGTATATGTACATACATACATGTCTGTGTGTGTGTATTATGTTCTAGGATTGTAGTTATCATCTCATCTCATGGTGCACCTTGAGTTTAAATGGTTCCTCTTGTGATCAAGAGCTCAGGGATCATCATATGGGATATTGTCCATTCTAATTCATAGACTTCACGATTTTGCCCTTTAAAAGACGTCTCATGTGAGAAGAATGATCTCTTCCTATATAAGTTAAATTTTCTCTTGACTTACAACCAATGTGAGACTAATAATACTCCCCTTTCTATACCACAATATTGCCTTCCAAATCAAGAAAAAATTTGTATATAAATGAAAAATACCTCTATCTTTATTTTTACTATAGACTAGTGTACAGACGGAAGGAGCCCCACAATCACAAAGATGGTCTCCTACCTGACGCACCCCTCTTGCGACAAAAAGCTCATTACTTAGCACGTGACATATTATTTGCTCTGATTTATGAGCATTACGATTTTGCTTTTCAAAAGACATCTCACGTGAAAATGATGACCTCTTCCTATATAAATTATAATTCCTCTTGGCTTACAACTAATATGAAACTAATTTGACTTATAACTAATATGAAACTAATGATGCCTTCTTTTCTCCACCACAATAGTTTCAATTAATATTTAAGTGACATCTTAAATATAATGATTGACTTTGTGGATAAAAAATCTTGAAAGCAATAGCATTTTTATTTAGAGCAAGGAAACTTAATGTTTTCTGTATAAAATTTGCTATGAGAATAATTCCAAGTGGTCCAACTAGGTCTCGCTCGCTTGTAGTCCATCATGATGAGGCATGCCAAGGGTGAAGTACAACCTTATCATGACTCTCTCATAAGTTGTTCTCCTTTCAAACATATGCTTGAATGGCGAGCTTTGTGTCTTTTAAGACTCAAATTTGTCTACTAGATTTTATGTCACTGCACAATTTGAACACAAACATCACAGCAGCTTCTTAACACCCCACAGAAATTCCCATGAGTACCTCAAATATGTAAATCAAACTTTTGAGTTTGAAAGTGGCAGCACCATTCGCATACTCAAAATTCACGTCAGTTTGTATACCTGCCAATATGTGGTAGTTAGCCAAACTGTAATCACATTGGGATGAAGATATTTCAAAAGTTAAAATTTCTTCTACATGTCTTTTTTTTTTTTTTATTGATGTAAATGAGTTAGGAAAAGCCTAACTCAAGATATATATATATAGAGAGAGAGAGAGAGAGAGATTACATTGTATTTGTGTCGTGTGAAATTGTGCGACTCCAAAAAGAATGAACATCACAACAGAACAACAGGAAGTGATCATGTGCTACGCAGGCAAACTTCAACCAGACTTCAGATATACGAAGCTATCTGTTTTCCAGTTATGAGGGTGTTTGTTGATTAGTTATGGTGCCAGAGCGCAATGTGCCTCAGAAATTTAAGATTGATTGCCTCACCGGTATATAACCTGATTATCCTCTGTCTTCTGAGTTTGTTCAGACTAGATCAGGAACAGTCTAAGCGATTCGTTGAGCTAAGGGGTTCTGGAGGAAAGCATGAAAATGAAAACATCGTTTGTTTCTCTCTTTCCATAAACTCCAAATCCCTGCTGAAAGCAACATATCCAAACCCCTGATTGAATTCTGCCTGTGGCTCTTTTGCCTCCAAACACTCCAAAGTTCCAATTGGGAGAATGGCAGGTCTTCTGGGTAGTAATCTTTTAGGAGTGAACAACATATCGTTGTAGCGAATGGACATTGTAAAAATAGATAATCAACTGTCTCACAAGAAGCATTGCACAAAGAGCATCGATCTGATCCTTTCCATCCTCTCTTGCAAAGGTTGTTTTTGGTCAGGATTTTGTCCTGATATGCGAGATATGAGAAGAATTTAACTCTCTCCAATATACTGATTTTCCAGATCACTGTACAATAATACTGTCACAGCCCTCATCAAGAAGGAATCTACAGCAAAACCTGATCGGAAAATTTTGTGCTGTAAACCACCTCCCTTCAATTGAATCCTGCTGTCGAGAAAGGTGGATGGTTGACAGATCCCGTCTGAGTTTCTGATGTTCTGAAAGTGCCACTGATATTGCGTAAAGAGGCGAACTGTGATAATCCACAAGAGCATTGATAGCTCCCGCAACCACCATATCTTTATTATGAAAGCAGGCGTAAATCCTTGGATATTTATCCTTGAGAGAGTGCTCTTGAAGCCATATATCATCCCCAAACATAGCACATAAACCATTTTGGATTTTAAACTTCACAAAGGAACGGAATAGTGATTTAACCTGCTGAACATCCTTCCAAAAGCAAGAGAGTTTCTTTCGATTTACTGTTTTCATTGTCACCTCCCTGTTCTTGTAGTATCTCTCCTTGATCAATATATTCCATGGCTTAGAAGGTTCTATAAGTAGTTTCCACCACCACTTACAGATCAGAAGCTTGTTAAGAGATTTTATGTCAGTGACTCCCATACCATTATACTCTTCTACATGTCTTTTTATGATTGAAAACATTTCATTGATATGTTACAACCTACCTCAGCACTTCTACGAGGCAATGCCACCTCCAAGGAGTTCCAATAACATCACTCCTGCAGAAATATTTAAAAAATAGAGAAGAAACAATCAACATTATGTTCTTAAACATAATGATATATCAACATGAAATACAATGTAATATCACAATCTGGAAAGTTACAAATAGAAGCACACCCCTTGGTATTGGTTCTTCAAAGATGCTGATCACTCTTTAGCTCGCCATGCCCACCATAGTTGATTTCATCAGTGTTAAATATTGTCTACGCCAAATTCTATTTCTATAGCCCTCCAGATTTCCCTTTGTGCTTAACTCTTGATTCAAGAATCCTCAGCCATTGGTCTCAGATTCCCGGTCAAATGATGGACCCAAGTTTGTTCTTCTTTGGCCGAAGGTTTATGTCAACGACCAGCACGTATTTCCTCTAGCTCTATGAGAAGCCTAGCCAGTCAATTGGTGAACTACTTTCAGAAGCCTACTGGAGCTGAGCTACTTTAAATATAACCTAACCAAAACCAACCTATTTGGATTTTTTTAAAAAAAAAAAAAACTTCTTGGTCTGTAATGCTCTACATGTTCTGAAAAAATCATGCATGAGAACACAAGAAAAGATATCTGATGAAAAACACAACTAGAAGGATGAATGATATATCTGATGTTGCCCAGCTTCTTCAACCCCAATACAATTTGCTTCATATGCGATACCTGGATGAAAGTTGAAGATAACTAGGAGTGATCCTCTAATGCAGGATATAACATGCACAGAAACTATGTAATTTAGATTCATTTAGTATCTTCAATACAAAAAATTGTCAAACTAGTTGTGCATGGGAGTGGAATTCAAAACAATAACATGTTAAGCTTCCTGTCCAACAATTTAGTTTTATAAAATTGTTTTTGTAGTTTCTCAGATTTCTTTACTGCAGATATACTCGCACTGTTAAAAAAGGTAAATGTCATAGCACTTCACATTATATTAGGGCTGAAAGTGGTTTGGATAAAAACCAACCATATCCAGGTCCATGACCAGATCAGATCAGATTCAGATAGAAAAATCCTATCTGATCAGATTTGAATATGGATTCCGATACAAAATAGGATTCTTTTTGCCTGATACAGGTATCGATTTTAAGTATGCTTCAGATATGCACTCAAATATCTGAATGGTAGGTGTTCTTCAGATTTGGATACCAGATACTAAGGACTTTTGCATTGTGTTATGTGCTAGCATGCTCTAGCATACACACGTGAAATTAACAATGATTGTCATATATAGCCCACATATAAATCCATATGTCCACCATTAACATGCAAGCTAGCCCATAATCACAGAGCAAGAGTTCTCTAAATGATGTGGTTTGCTAAATTTAATGATGACATATTAAATTAACTATAAAACCTCTTCAAGTTTCAAGCTCTCATACTTGATTTTTTTCTTTTTCACTTCTCAAAACAACACTGAAGGCATCCTCCAATTAACTTTGCATCATCAACTCCTTCATGTCGTACTTTTATTGGTCCTGCCATCAAGGCACTGTTAAAATTTATGCTGCCCGCTAGCCACAATATCTCATTTCTCATGTAATCACATCTCATAAAACCTGTCAGTGATGAATTGAGATCTCAAAGACAAGAATCATGAGCACCTAATTCCAGTCAACAATCAATGCTTAGAAAATGTCTTTTGATGGTTATGTATGATAGTAAAACAGTTAGAAAAGGTGAGAACCATACCATACTAAAGTCATTCGCATGGTGAACATTTGACAGACCTCTTGAAAGTATTCAGTCATTTTCGTCCAGCCTCATCATGTCCTGCAAAAGAAGACACAAATTATGAGCTTAATTAGGGGTGCTAACTAATCTCAGTTCATCCATGAAAATCTAAATTATAAATAAAAATAATTGTATATAAACATAAACTCACATGGGTTATCTTATATATTAAGGATTATCTGGATGGTATAAACCATGTTTCTTTTACTTTTAGCCTTGCTCTTTGATCCAACCTTCATGTTTCTTTGCTTATTTTCTGTTCAATTTGCCTCCATGACCCACTCTATTCTGATCTATTCAACAACAGAGAGCTTTTATTGCTTGTATAGCCTTTAAGCGCCAGAGGTGCTTGATGATCATCTAACACTCAGAGACTTGATCCATATGAATCTTCTGTGATGGTTGCTATTAAAGAATACAACATGAATCTTTCGCACTCTGTGCTATTTCATGATCAACAATAAAGCTTGGACAAAGGTTTGCCAATAGCATGCAAACAAAGGCAACAAAATTATGATGGATACAACAAATATTGGATAGATAACAGACAATATAGACCTAGGTGAAGAAGTACAGACAACAACCATATTAGTTGATAGGGGTAGTATGGTAGCCTTAGTATGTATACATATTTCAGCATATATATGTTATTAATATTTTTGTGCTGCATTCTTAATTTTTTAAAATCAGTATGGTTTATATAGAGTCTGTGTATCGTACATGGCATAATGAGAATGGTAATCCTTTTCAGACTCAAATCTGGATGAGATACTGGGTCAATAAAGGGATGAATCTGTTCTGGTATGCCTCTTGGAAAGAAGATAGTCCTGTAGCCAACTTCATGAATCCTCATATTGAGATAAATTGACAGAATTTGACAGGTAGCTCTAAAATGTCATATTGCTGAACAGAAATGGACAGTTGTATTTGCATCCCTGACAATGGAGCTAGTATCAACCATTAAGTACTGATCAACTCCCCCAACTATAATGTTCTGATAGGATGTTTAGACAAAAATTTACGTGAAATACGTATTACATACTGACATTCAACTCATCACATTCAGTGGTACAAAATAAGCAAACTGACACTAAGCAAAATTATTGTGCCGAAAAAAGAAGTTACGGCATCCAGAAGTACTAATGTGAGATTACTGGTGCAAAAGCAACTCTAAGAAAGGTGTTTCAGATTGCTTTGGACAGTATGAAATATGACAGCAAGACCCTTAAACCATGGAACATCTATTATTTCAGCTTGCCTATGGAAGCTATTTGGATATTTGGAATTCTCTAAAAGGAAATTTTGGCACAAATGTATACAACTTAATGTAGCTTTTCAGGTGTTTAAATAAGAAGTTTCAGCAAGCAAGCACAATTTTTCAGCTCTGAAGATGTTCAGCAATCTGAAGGTAATGTCCAGCAAAATTTTAAGTGTCAGATTACTAACCAGCTGATGTCTGCTGCATCATCAGCAACTAAGACACTTCACAGTCGATGGACTATGGAAGTGGTCAGCAGAGTTGCCTGCCATATTTCTAAAGCTGCTATGATTTGCATCTTGAATCAGGAAACTCGATACATGTACAGGAAGGTGAAGATAACAAAGGAAAAGACAAGTTTCAAAGGCAAAGAAGAGGGACACCCTATCTACTCTGCCATTTGTACGGTACTTAATCAGGGTATGCCATGGGCAGAAGTTGATCGATTTTTGTAACCTTGGGACATTAGACCTCAAATCATAATTCATGCCCAGAGAAGCGGCTTTTACTGAATTATGAGCCACTCTTTCAGGCTATGGTCCCAGTCATTAGTATCAATGTGTAGTGAGTTTCAAAGCTGACTTCATGGCTTGCAGTTGTACCATCTTCTCCCATTTCATGGGAAGGAGAGGACTAATCATGCTGGATAAGTTTGCTGTTCTTTGCAAGATGGAAAGTGCCAACTAAATAGGAGAAAAACAAAGGATGAATTGCATTGCTAACAAAGAGATAAGGAATTATTACCAAATGAGCTTTTGGAAGCACTCCCAAACATTATGGAAGGCCATAGCACCACAGGGTCAAACAGTATCTGAAAAGCTTTGTAACTACATAAAAGCAACTGCCTTTTTGAAAAAGTTAAGTTCATCATCAATCAAGACTCCTTAAAAGCTTGATTGGAACCAAAAATCTAAACGAACAAAAAATCCCACATGCAATGTTGCACTTTAACAATATGATAGGAATTACTGTCATATTATATCTTTTGAAGCATAAGTTTGCTAACTTTCCGTAACATAAATGGCAAAGAACTGAAGTAACAACCAACATAATAAATGAAGCAAGCATTTCTAATTGAAACAAATAAACTATTCCTAACAGGAACTTGGTAAAACAAACAGAACATTCCAAAAAACTTAACTAGAATATGCCCCTTTTTTAATACCAATACAGATCATAACTCTTCTTCCTCACTATACTATATGTTATGTTATAAAACACTGGAATATAATAGACAACAAGATGAAAATCGATACTTATCAAAGTTAAGAAGAACACTATGCACTCCTTTTTCGATTTGGAAAAGTAGATAAACAGTTGTTATTTGGATAGGAAATTCAACTTTCAAGTAGAAGAAAAGCAAAAATTAGAAGGTTCATTAGCACAACAACAACAACAAAAACAAATACAACAACAACAATAAAATCATATATAGACGTCCAAATTCACTGCCCAGAAAACTGAGATATGCATGCCCGCTAGTCATACGTGTAATTAATTCGATCATCTGAAACATGATAAAGAGATTGAGACAATCCATGAATGTATTTCCACCTACTTAATTTGGATTCTAACAAGGTTCATTCCTAAGGTGATTGCTTCGCAAGAGACAGAAAATAGATTCCACTTTAACTCATAGCACAGAAAATGAGGGAAACAAAAGTTGTCTTTTTAGAATAGCATCTTGCAACCACATCTTTAGATAGAGCATACACAAGTTTCAGCCAAAAATTATGGTGATACTAATTCTTCATGAAATGAAAAGTACGAGTTGAAGAATCTTATTGGACAAAAGAATATAATATCAGAGCTTTAGATGCCCAAGTCTAGGACTTACATTGATGATGGTGGTTGAGGTGATGTTTCTCCTGCTCTATGATCTGTTTCTAGTTAACAGCATCATCATCTTCTTCAGTTTCTTACTCCATGACAAAAGTTTAGGCCTTCAGGACTTGCTCAGAAATTTCAGACAAACTCATCTGTAAATACATGCATTATGGAAAGGTAAGAACATAGATAAATATAGCCGCATTTCCTTTTGCTCTTTTTATTTTTCCTTTTTTCATTATTTTTCAGAGGACATAGAAGATTCCATGTTACCTAGTGATAGGCCTCTCTTACTTGGCTGTTTTCTTCTTGACACATTACTACTTCTTCCATGACCTTTGCTTGTCTTGGATCCTAAGCATATCTGCTTCATCTTGAATCCTCGACTAGATTTTGTGCTGCCACAAAACAGCAATTGTCTGCCCTTGTATGTCGCATCTTAGAGAACACAGTTCAACCAATTTGGCCTCTCATCTAGATATTACATTGACATTGGAGGTATTTATGGATCAAGCCCAAACAAGACTGCTGAGTGACAACCAAAAGTTCAGTCAATTAAGGCTCAAGGTAAAGTCCACAAGAGATTCCCAAAACCATGAACATCTCATGAGCTCTCTGTTACACTTCGATATGAATTTAAAATATTTCGATTGGTGGTTGTCTTTAAAGTTATGCCTAGTAGCTGTAGGGATGAATATTTGGAAAACATTATGAAGAATAGAGCTCCCCATCTATGCAAAAACAGAAGTTCCCTCTTACGGAGTTATTATTCTTGTTCTCTTTCTTGGTGATTCCATAAGGGTGTGAGTTTTCAACTTTTTAACCAGTGTGCACTTGTGTTACCTCCTCTTCTCTCCATCTTCCAGCATCACTCGCCCACTTTTTGTTTCAAATTGTGGCTTGAATGAGACTCCTCAACCATCATGCATTGGATCATTAAAGGACCATCCCACACCATTGAAGCTCATGCCCTTCTGGTTGACATTTGGAATCTCAAAGCTTTCTCTCCACTCCTGGATGTCAGTTATGTCTTAAGGGAAGAGAACCAGCATGCTGACTGGATCGCAAGATCCAGCTAGTCTCATAAATATCTCTCTCCTATTCTTCCACATTTCTTGCCGCTTCTTGTAACCTTAGATAGTATTGGTATTGTTTTTAGCCGTTCTTAAGGACTCTGGCTTCCCGCATTGCCTCCAAAAAAAAAGGTCAAGTACCTCCTGTGTACCGTAAATGATGTAAATACACTTAGATGGAAAATGCACATGATGATTAACAGCGAGTGAATATGTGGTCCTTCCACTTGCTCAACTCACGTATAGCCAAATTCATGATCTTGTTAATAATACACCTTCATATTTAGCTTCTCTTTGAGCAACAATTATGTACTTGCAGATTTCCCATGGTTTTAATGTATGAAATCATTAAAGTAGTCATTCGCATATACTGGACTTTTTCATCCACCAACTGCGAGATATTCATATTAATCTGTATAATTCTGAGCTAGCTGAAACAAGGTCTGACATTAAATTTAAAGCATGCAATTTGTAATCCAACCAAACCATATAAAAAGATCTAATGATTTTTAAATTAATATGATATCTCGAAATACAATCAATTTGGTGTTCTCAATTAGTTATACTATGTAATCATGATAAAGACTTTATATGCATGTATGCAAATGTTCCAGTGAAGCAGTTGCAACCTAAAAAGACCTAATATGTAATTTAAATCAATTTAAATAGTTCAGTAAATTTGAGTTTTTAATATGACATAAAACCATCAAAAGCAAGTTATATTTTGACAGTACAAGATTCTACCGAAAGAAAGAAATATAGCAATCAGCTACCGGAATTTCGTGAAACCAAAACATATGGAATTTTTTTTTCAGAAAAAATGTATTGCTACCCTGGGATTTCATTATCTTGTATTCAGGTATAGTCTCAACTTCAACAGGAATATGTTGTAAAAGTATTAAACTCCAAATGAACAACTAACCTATCTATCTCTCTAACCAGGTCAAGAATTTGAAAGTTCGCCCAGACAGGGAAATAAAGAAACGAAAAAGAAGCAAATCAGAAGAACCTGGAGCCCTCTCCATGTAATCCCACCCAATGCTCCCAGTGCCGATGCATCCCTAATATCACGTACTTGTTCGATCCAACCAAGAAGAAGCCGCATTACACCACACCTCCAAATCTTTAATAAATTTTAATAAAAGACGGTAAAAAAAGACAACCACGATTTCTTGCAGAATAAAATCACTAACCAAGATTCATCATAAGCCCACCCAGCAGATGCCCTCATCAAAACTATAAAACGGGAAAACAACTCGAATTTCCGGTCCTTGCAGCCCTTATCCCTGAACGCAACAGCAAGAAAAGTTTAAACCTTGTAAAACAAACCAGAAATAAAATAAATAAAAAGAACAGGTTCTTGGTGGTATATATTGCAAGGAGAGTACCGTTGACGGAGGAACTGAGCGAAGGCCCGGTCGGAGATGCCTGTCTCGGAGAGGAACCCAGCGGGGTGGACGTGGGGCTCCAATTTCTTGGTTGGGAAGCGGCGCGGTGGATTCTTCTTCTTCTGCTGCTGCTGCTGCTTCTTCAGGGGACCGCAACTTCCACTGCCAAGTTGATGGAGCGCCGGCGCTGCTACTCCCCGGTTCTTGAGAGGAGATCGTGCCCAATGAAGAGCGAGAGGCCGTCTCTATGAGGGAGGAGGAGTTGGGTCGATGGGTGAGAGAAGAGGGAACGGTGGCAAGTGGGAGGGAAGTGGTTCAAATTAGGAAAAGAAGAAATAAAGAGGGAAGGGGAGGATGAAGAACGGCTCTCATGGTCACGCCTGGGGGGTTGCTACGCCGGTCGCCCCTCTCACCCCATTTTTCTTTACCAAAAAAAAAAAAAAAACCAAAACAAAACAAAAAAAACAAAAAAGAGGGGCGCGGGGGCGGGGGCGGGAAGAAGAAGAAGGAAAGGACGGCTCTCTCCCCGGCGCACAGCCGATTCTTGAGTTTTTGGGTGGGTTTTGCCAATGAACACAATCAGCCTGCCGCCTTCGCGGATATTTAAAGGGGCGAATGCGGGACGGCTTATGGGTGCAGCTCAAGCCGACTGACCCGGACCAGGCCGTTTCTTTCCTTACCAAACGTCTAATTGAGTATATAGCACTAGTGATGAAGCAAGAACTGAGTCTATGATTGGAATAATGAGATAAAGAAGCGCGGACATGCTTTAGAAGTGTAAGTACTTAATAATGAGTATAATAACAAATACACACCCATTGACAGATATAGCAAAAGTACTACTCTCCTGATGACTGCGGGTTTGCTCTTTCTCTAAAGGATCAGCCCACGTCCACTCCGTCTCTTTTCTTATCCCTCATACGGTACCCCATCTGGCCTATCCAGATCATATATGACCAAGCAACACCATCCTGCAATCATCTGCTACTCTTCCTATGGGATCAATATGGGCAGATCTTTGCTTATGCAGATTGTTTGTTGTTGTATGCATTTATGATGGAAGATCAATAGGTTGCATCTGTGCTTGCAATCTAACCATTTTCTATGTTGATTAGTGTCCACTTGACATTCCAACAATTCTACATTATTGCCTATGAGTGAAGAAATTTTGTTAACTGAGGTACCACGAAACGGGGAACCCCGTCTTTAAATTTCTTTCAAATTGCAAGGCGCAAAGGAAAACAGATCCACGCATGCATTGTACACAAGCATGGGTGCTGAGTTATACCTTTCACATGAAAGAATGATTAATTTTTTTTCTATGGCATGAATTATTGGATCATACTTTATACATCTTTCAAAGTATAATATCTATCTCATGATTTGTGCTGATTGAAGGAAAAAAGAGATTGGAGGACTTTAAAATTTGCATAAGGTGCAATACAATGGTTGACACGGTGAAAAAAGATCAACCATTTCACGTGAAGGATACAATCTGAACCCACTGGGCAACCATGGAACTTTATGGTTAACATAGTTTTTTTTTTTTTTGCTTTGTGTACAAAAGATATATATATATATATATATATATATATATATATATATATATATATATATATATATATATATATATATATATATATATTACTACTTATTATTGTGTTTGTTTACTTTCTTGCTAAAAGTGACGATATGGCTGGTTATTGAAATTGTATTTGTTCTCACCTCCCTTTTTTTTTTTTTGAGAAAAATAAGGAAGTAAGATGCTTCCACCTCAATTTAAAATTACGTGATGTAATAGAATAATATAAAAGAAGGAGCACTTATGGACGAACAAAAATCATATGGGGCAGTCTTTATAATATGTTATATTTCTCTTAATACTAATCTTAAAGAACAAGTCTAAAAATCAAAATTTTTTTTCTAGTAACGGAGTTATTAGTCTCCTGATTAAAACATTCCCTTTTTTCTCGTTTTCAGCATATAACGATATATACTATATTATCATATGATACATATTAAATATATAACCAGATGATATAGACTGTAAGCTTTTTTGATACATACTCATCAGCGATTTAATACACACTTATAGCTAAATTGATATATAATTTATCAAACTTAGTTTCACTAGTATAGAGTATATGACTAGCTGATACATACCTAGTAAAATATTCATTCAACATTCCAATACACACCTCTAGATAAAATGATGCATAATTTTTAAAATATAGCATTTATTAGTACACAGTATGTAAGCAAATGATATACACTAGACGGCATATTGATACATATTGAAAATTTTTTTGATACACATCCAGCAACAATCCAATACACATTTACAGATAAATTGATACATAGTTTATCAAATTTAGTATTCACTAGTACATAGTATATAATTAATTGATATATATTTAGTAAAATATTCATTCGACGTTCTAGTACACACCTCTAGGTAAAATGATATACAATTTTCGTAAACTTTTAGATGTAGAGATCTTAGAAAAAAAAAATTTGGGAGAGGAGAAAGGACCTTAAGGTATATATTGGATTGTTGCTGGGTGTATATCAAAAAAACTTACAGTATGTATCAATAGTCATTTAGTATGTATTATTTACTTATATGCTATATGTTAATGAATGCTATATTTTGAAAACTATGTATCGCTCTATCTAGATGTGTGTATTGGGATGTTGGATAAATATTTTGCTAGATATGTATCAACTAGTCATATACTATGTGCTGATAAATACTAAGTTCAGTAAACTATGTATCAATTTAGTTGTAGGTGTATATTGAGTCGTTGCTGAGTGTGTATCAAAAAAATTTACAGTATGTATTATCTTATTATATATTTAGTATGTATCATATGATCATATAACATGTATTACTATGTACTAAAAATAAGAAAAAAAAAGAATGCTTTAATTACGAGACTAATAACTCCATTAATAGAAAAGTCTTTGACTTTTATACTTATTCTTTAAGATTAGTATTAAGAGACACATGGCATATCATGAAGCCCGCCCCATATGATATTTTATAGTGCCCACCCCATATGATTTTTGTTCCTTATGGATGCGCTCCCATCAATTTTCAATGGAAAGCTAATGGCTCACGACAAAATACTAGCCCCCAGTTTACATAATACTTGTTTAAAGACCCCAACAAGTATTACATGAACCTAAGAACAATGTTTTGCTTATTGCTGTTATGTTTGTAATATTTTCAGTAATGCCCAAGTCTGCACGTGTTGAAACCTTCTTGTAGCACTAAGAAACAGCCTCATGTCCATGCTCTATGTAAAGCCGAGAAGTGAGTTTGCCTTAATAAAATCTTCCCTGCCAATGATAGAGGCCCAGCTATGAAATAGAGAAGCTGCCTGCTTAGCCATTTCTTTAGCTGGTTGAGCTTTAAATTTAAACACTATGTTATTTCTTTCTTTCCAAAGAATCCAGCACCCAATAGCAACTAGACAATCCAATGCGTGGGTCATCTTGATGTTGGGATTCTTTGTTCTTTAGTCCTGGTAGTGGGTTGAAAGTGGTGAAACATTGAAGTTACCAAGAAGCTGGCTCCATAAAATTCTGGCATAGATGGTGTTAGGTATAAAATACCCTCAGCCCGGGCTCGTCTCCGACTCCGACTGCAGACAAACTCCGTCTGGACTCCTACGGGAGCCAGACTCCGCCCACAACTCCGACTGCAAGGAAGGCTCCGCCCGAACTCCTACGGGAGCCGGGCTCTGTCGCCAACTCCGACCGCTGGTAAGCTCCGTCCGGACTCCTACGGGAGCCGGACTTCGCCCCGACTTTGATTGTAGGTGGACTCCGCCCGGACTCCTACGAAAGCCGGGCCTCGTCCCCGACTCTGGCTGCAGACAAGCTCCGCCCGGACTCTTACGGGAGCCGAACTCCGCCCACAACTCTGACTGCAAGGAAGGCTCCGCCCGGACTCCTACGGGAGTCGGGCTCTGTCGCCAACTCCGACCGCTGGTAAGCTCCGTCCGGACTCCTACGAGAGCCGGACTTCGCCCCGACTTTGATTGCAGGTAAACTCCACCCGGACTCCTACGGGAGCCGGGCCTCGTCCCCGACTCTGGCTGCAGACAAACTCCGCTCGGACTCCTACGGGAGCCGGACTCCGCCCACAACTCCGACTGCAAGGAAGGCTCCGCTCGGACTCCTACGGGAGCCGGGCTCTGTCGCCAACTCTGACCGCTGGTAAGCTTCGTCCGGACTCCTACGGGAGCCGGACTTCGCCCCGACTTTAATTGCAGGTGGACTCCGCTCGGACTCCTACGAGAGTCGGGCCTCGTCCCCGACTCCGGCTGCAGACAAGCTCCGCCCGGGCTCCTACGGGAGCCGGACTCCGCCCACAACTCCGACTGCAAGGAAGGCTCCGCCCGGACTCCTACGGGAGCCGGACTCTGTCGCCAACTCCGACCGCTGGTAAGCTCCGTCCGGACTCCTACGGGAGCCGAACTTCGCCCCGACTTTGATTGCAGGTAAACTCTGCCCGGACTCCTACGGGAGCCGGGCCTCGTCCCCGACTCCGGCTGCAGACAAACTCCACCCGGACTCCTACGGGAGTCGGACTCTGCCCACAACTCTGACTGTAAGGAAGGCTCCGCCCGGACTCCTACGGGAGCCGGGCTCTGTCGTCAACTTCGACCGCTGGTAAGCTCCGTCCGGACTCCTACGGGAGCCAGACTTTGCCCCAACTTTGATTGCAGGTAAACTCCGCCCGGACTCCTACGGGAGCCGGGCCTCGTCCCCGACTCCGGCTGCAGACAAACTCCGCCCGGACTCCTACGGGAGCCGGACTCCGCCCACAACTCCGACTGCAAGGAAGGCTCCGCCCGGACTCCTATGGGAGCCGGGCTCTGTCGCCAACTCCGACTGCTGGTAAGCTCCGTCCGGACTCCTACAGGAGCCGGACTTTGCCCCGACTTTGATTGCAGGTGAACTCCGCCCGGACTCCTACGAGAGCCAGGCCTCATCCTCGACTCCGGCTGCAGACAAACTCCGTCCGGACTCCTACGGGAGCCAGACTCCGCCCACAACTCCGACTGCAAGGAAGGCTCCACCCGGACTCCTACGGGAGCCGGGCTCTGTCACCAACTCCGACCGCTGGTAAGCTCCGTCTGGACTCCTACGGGAGCCGGACTTCGCCCCGACTTTGATTGCAGGTGAACTCCGCCCGGACTCCTACGGGAGCCGGGCCTCATCCCCGACCTCGGCTAAAGGAAGACTTCGTCCGGTCTCTTACTTGGGTCGGACCGCAGGCTCCTCTCAAGTGGATAACTAACCACCAGACACTCCAGCCGAACTTCAACCGATGGGTCCGCACTCCCTGGTGCGACACAGCAACAGCCACGATCCTGCTCCACTTCCTGCGATAGATTTCGCGCGGCTCCATTATTCCCCGGTAGATCGCTATGACGGCCACGATCCTGCTCCACTTCCTGCGATGGATTCCACGCGGCTCTATTATTCTCCGACAGACCGCTATGACGGCCACGATCCTGCTCCACTTCCTGCGACGGATTCCGTGCGGCTCCATTATTCCCCGGCAGACCGCTATGACGGCCACGATCCTGCTCCACTTCCTGCGACGGATTTTGCGTGGCTCCATTATTCCCGGGCAGACCGCTATGATGCCCACGATCCTGCTCCACCTCCTGCAACGGATACTGCACGATTCTTCCATCCTCTGGCAAGTCGCGACAATGGACGTCGCTCCACCCCCTGCGGCAGACTCCACGTGGAGCGCTACAGTGAGGGCCATAGATCCACTCCACTATTCCTCGCAACAAATTCTTCCTGACGGTGGGTGGCCCACTACCAGACGGTTATGGACGTCGCTATCAGTCTGTTGTGCCCCCCCGCCTATAAAAGGGGGATCCCAGATACGTTACTCTATAAGCTCTCGTTTTACCTAGAAACTGTGCTAAAATTTTCGTTCGAGCACTCCATTCTTGTTGAGGCAGAGAACTGACTTGAGCGTCGGAGGGTCTTGCCGGAGCAACCCCACCTCCGGTTTAGACTTCTTTTGCAGGTCCCGACGACGATCGCGACTCCCTCGACTCCAGCTTCTCCGGCGCAAGCAGATTTTTGCACCAACAGGATTGGCGCTAGAGGAAGGGTTTGAACCTTCGCGGTACCCTTGTTCTTAAAGGAGTGCTCAACGGGGCCGCCTCCGGCCATCTTCTCCGACACCCGCTCCTCCTTCCTTCACTTGGTCTTTGCTCGATGCCTCCCCGCAAGGCGTCCACGCGACGATCCACGGCCTCCACGGCCAGATCTCAGGCTCCGGCCTCACCTCCTGTTTTCCAACCTCCTCCTCCTCCTCCTGCGATGGCGGTCGGTGCAGAGTAGTTTGACCTGCTAGCGCAGCAGGTCAGAGGCCTCACTGAAGCTGTGCAGGCCATGCAGCAGCAGCAGCCACAGGCATCGGCGCGCCTAGAAATGATGTCTCCGGAGCACCAGAATCCGACGGTGGGGCGGGCCACTTGGACCAGCCGTCCCGTCTTTCCTGGGAAGATGAATCTGAGGGTGGAAAGCCCTCAATCGGATCACGATTCTACCCTTGAAAGATCCCTGCCCCCATTCTGCCAGAGGACCCTCGAGACCCGGAGTCGAGAGGACTTCTTGGACTGGAGACTCCAAGAGATGAACCGGCGGATCGAAGAACTCCGCCACGCTCCCCCCGCTTATGGTGAGGATATTTGCACTGACCCTCCATTTTCTCAAATGATCATGCAGGAATCGATCCCGCCAAACTTCAAGCTCCCCCAGTTCGAAAGCTACGACGGGACTTCGGACCCGGTCGATCACCTGGAAGCCTTCCGGACGATGATGCTGCTTCATGGCGCTCCCGACGCCATTCTGTGTCGAGCCTTCCCATCCACCTTGAAGGGAGCGACGAGAAACTGGTACTCAGCGCTGAAGCCGGATACCATCTTTTTCTTCGATCAGATGAGCCACCAATTCGTGGCCCATTTTGTCAGTAGCCGGCGCTCCCAGAAGCGTTCGGAGTCCCTCATCAATATCAAGCAGAGGGAGGGAGAGTCCATTCGGGCCTACATCAACCGCTTCAACGTCGCGGTGCTGGAGGTTCGGAATTTGGACCAATCAGTTGTAATGGCCGCTCTGAAGGGCGGCCTTCAGAAGAATGACCTTTTGTTCTCTCTGGAGAAGAAGTACCCCAGAGATTTTGCTGATTTGTTGGCTCGGGCTGAAGGGTACGTCCGAGTGGAAGAGGCCTTCAAAATGAAGGATGAGGAGACCACGAGAGAGCGGCAGGCGGGAGACTCGAGTAAGCCCGCAGTCGAAAAAAGGTCGAGGGAAGCTCGGCCGCGTTCTCGATCCCCTCCTGGGCACAAGCGTGCCCATACTCCGCCCCGGGTACGCAGACAGAGAAGTCCGGACCACGGGGTTCGGTGGGGTTCTCCATCGGGAAGATTCCGCAACTACGCCCCCCTCAATGCCTCGAAGGCCCAGGTATTGATGGAGGTTAGGGAACAACTCCCTAGCCCAGAGAGGATGCGCACACACCCCGGGAAGCTCAACCCCAACAAGTTCTGTCTCTACCACCGCGACCACGGCCACGACACGGAGGAATGCATCCAGCTCCGAGATGAGATCGAGGAGCTCATCCGGCGAGGTCGACTCGACAGATTTATTCGACGCCGGCCTGAGGGCAGAGAAGATCGGCCAAGGGCCCTGCCGCAGTCTGAACCGCCAAGGAGGGAGGAGCAGCCCGGAGATCGGCCTCCAATTGGGACCATCGACTCCATCGCCGGAGGGCCTCAAGGAGGGGGCAGACCTTCCGCGACCATGGAGCTCGAAAAACCTGTAAATGTATCGCTTACGACTCTGCCCCGAATCTAAATTCCTTTCGACTTTGCATGCTCCTCCCATTTGAAATGGATTTGTCACGACTGGGGATAACCCCTTCAAACAATTAAAATAAGGTTATGTTAGGAACAGGAGGAGAATCTCATCCTAACATAACTAAAATGAAAATCCGATTATCTTGAGATCGGATGGGGGGAGAGGCCTTACAACGTCCTGACGTGCCCCCACAGCCATGTCAGGAACAGGAGGAGAACCTCGTCCTGACATGAGCAAAGTCAAAGGCCCGGTTCTTTTAAACCGGATGGGGGGAGAGGCCTTACAACGTCCTGGTGTGCCCCCACAGCCATGTCAGAAACAGGAGGAGAACCTCGTCCTGACATGAGCAAAGTCAAAGGCCCGATTCTTTTAGACCGGATGGGGGGAGAGGCCTTACAACGCCCTGGTGCGCCTCCACAGCCATGTCAGGAACAGGAGGAGAACCTCGTCCTGGCATGAGCAAAGTCAAAGGCCCGGTTCTTTTAGACCGGATGGGGGAGAGGCCTTACAATGCCCTAATGTGCCCCCACAGCCATGTCAGGAACAGGAGGAGAACCTCGTCCTGACATGAGCAAAGTCGAAGGCCCGGTTCTTTTAGATCGGATGGGGGAGAGACCCTTGCGATGACCCTTATGTGCCCCCGCGGCCCCGTTGGGAACGGGAGAAGAACCTCATCCTGACGGTGATGAAACTCGGCCACCTGACAAGATCGGATGAAGGAAAAAGGCCCCTCAGCAGCACCTTCACACTCCTACGCAACCCCGCAAAAAGCGAGGGGAGGGCCCTCACTCTGAAAAGAGGAGAGAAATTAAAGAGGAAGAGCGACGAGCTACGTCGGAAACAGATGAAGAACAAACCACACCAAAGACCTAAGGAACCTCGTCTCAACAAAGACGGAGAGTTCCTACTAAACATCCCCGGCCTCTAAGAAGGCTCTCGACACAGGTCAAGAAGACGGCGATGTCTCCGAAGTAATGCGGAGTTCAGACCACCAAGCTCGGACCTGCGGTCATGAACAACAGGGAAAGCAAACCAGCGCATCGACGACTGGGCACCTCTCAATGACGTCAATGTCAGACAAGTCGAACGACAAGAGAAGTTCGACGGACGATAATTTAATACAACGTGCGGACGAGGTAATACAAAATCTCCTTTTCATTCTCTTTGCGAAATATACACTACAAAGTCCGGAAGGCCAAAGAAAGAAAAGCAAAACAACAAAAGCGGGACGAAACAACAAAAGGAAAAATGTATACATGAAAAGACAGAAGGACAAAAAGAACCCTAGGGAAGCTCTGCTCCTTCCGACCTAGAATTATTCGCTCCACCCCTCATCCAGGACTGCCTTAGATTCTCAATCTCTTCTTCTAACTCTCTCCTTTTCAGCAGCGCGTCTTGGAGCGCCCGATGAAGTCGCTGGCTCTCGATCTCCGTCTCTCGATGCCTCTTCCTCAGGACCTCAGATTCTGCCTCCGCGTCCGTGACGGCCCGCTGCTCGTATGCCAGTTGGATCTTCAGTTATTGCAGCTCAGCCATCCTTTCCCCGAGGGCGACAGAAATTCCTTCAACGATTCCTCTTAGGGACTGGAGCTCATCAGAATCTCGAGCGGAAGTAAGCTGAGCCCTGTCAGCCAGCTGCCTCTGAAGACGGGCAACTTCGTCGGTCGCCACCCTGAGTTTTCCTTTATATTCATCCACCTGCCTGCGCCAACCGGCCCGATGCACGTCGTAGCTCATCTCGGCGTCCTGAAGCTGCTGCTGAAGGACGGAGACCTTCTTCGACCACTCCCGGTCGCCATCGGCCCGGGCCAAGAGCCGGGATGAACTTCCTTCCAGCTGGCCGATCTTCTCTTTCGCAGCAGACAGTTTCATCCTGAGAGCGCTGACCTTGGTAGCTTGAGCCCAAATTCGATCGCTGGCGCTCTTCTTGCATTCCTCAAGCTCCTTCATGAAGTCCGCCTTCCTCCGGCTATACTCCATGATCCCCTTCATGTGGAGATTCCGAAAGTGGGTGGCCTCTGTGGTGGCTTCAGAATGGCCCTCTCTCAATCTGCGAAGCTCGCCTTCCATCTTCTTTGACCTCTTTGTCAACTGAAGAACCTCCTTCTTCAGTCGCTGGATCGTCGACTTCAGCGGGATCCCCAGGGGCAGGGGAAGTGCTTCGGCAGGGCACTGCCATTGGGAGACAAAAGTATCAAGACACGTCTCATCACAAAAAAAAAGGCAGAAAGAAGAGAAGGAGGAAGAAGCCACCCACGACAAGAAATTCAACTTTATTGATTGGATGATTTTTGAAGACAAAGAGGTAAAAAAAAATTGTGGAAAAATAAAACTACAAGGTCGGAGGTCTCAGACCTCAGGGGCAGGAGTTGGAGAGCTCGGCATTCCGGGAGGGGGGCTGCTGCAGCGGTGATGGCAGGAGAGAGACCGACCTCATCTTCGGACTCCTCACCCAGGAAGTTAAGGTCGAGCTCCAAAAATTTTTTGGCCACCCTCTCCTGGCAGAGCTCGAACCCTTAATGAATGCCTCCTGGCCGAACTGGACGTTCAAGTCCCTCATCTCCGCAGAAGCCTTGAACTCCTCTACCGCGAGGACCCTGGCCTCCGAGACCAGGATTGGAGTCTGCTCAGCCAAATTGGTGACCTCGGCCTCCGCCTTTCTCACCGTCTCCTCCAAGGTCTGCCTCTCCTCCTTCCGGGTTTGTTTGTCTCTTTCCAGGGCCTCTTGGAGGGCGACTACTTTGGCCGTCTTTTTTTTGAGGCGAACAACCTCGGCCCGGCAGTGCTCCTCCACCTGGACGGCGTCCCTCCTCGCCCGATTCGTTGCCTCGATATTGGCGAGGAGCTGGTGCCCAATCTGCAAGGGCGGCTAGGGGATCAGAACAAGGGTCGAATAGCCGGATAAACAGAGATTTGTTTACCTCGAGGAAGGATCCTAGGGAGTCCCAGACCCGCTGCTCAGGATCGGCGCGGTCGATCCTCTCGACAACTTCCGACAGGATGCAGCCGTCGATCAACCGCCTGATCAAGTCCCTGTCATTGAAGGGATTCTTCGGCCTCTCTTCGAAACCGAGGGACTCGTCAGCGGCGGTTCGGTGGCTACTCACCCTGCGGGCCACCGACTTCTTTCTCTTCCCCCTCTCGACAACGGGCGTCTCTGTGGAGCGGACCCCCGAAACGGGGGCCCCAGTCGGCGGACTCCTCGAGGAGGCCCGGGGGGCCGTTGGCTCGGCGTCCGAGGGAATGTCAATCGCTGGAGCCGCCTGGACGGGTGCGGCCAAGCTCGACTCCTCCGCCCTGGCTCTCTTCGCCGATTCGGAGGTCGCGACACCCTTTCTTTTGTGGGCCCTGAGGCCCCTGGCAAGCATCCGTGCTGCTTCGGCGTCCATTCCTTAAAAAAAAATAAATCAAATCAATCAATCAAGAGTCAGAGATCGACAATGGGGTGAAAAAGGAAGGAGTAAAAAAGAAAAAAAGAAAAAAAAGAGAGGAGAAAAAGAGAGAGGAGGAAGAAGAGAGAAGAAAGAGAAAGAAAAAGAAGAAGGACAGAAGAAAAGAAGAGAAAGGAAAAGATGAAGTACTCGCAGGATCCTGGGGGCTCAGACCGACGTTGAATAAAAATTACTCCCTCAGAAGGTTGGGAAGGGAAGGAGCGGAATAGGCAAGAAGCTTTCGGGCAGCCTGGAGGTCGTCCTCCCCCAGACTGGGGGCCCGGCGAACAGAATCTCTTAGAGAGCCCCAAGGGGGCAGGCCCAGCCTCAAGGTCGGGCAGTGGACGAAGAGGTATTTCCCCTTCCAGTTGCGGATCAAAGAGGGGGCACCTTTCAGCAACCCCTTCTTGTAGAACTGAGGGGAGAAATACCACCAGTTCTTCGCCGAAGGATGGCGCTTGAAGGTATAAAAATACCTAAACAGAGAGAGGGATGGCTGGACCTCGACTACGTGGCAAAGGGAGAGAAACTCTATCAAAAACCTAAAAGAATTCGGAGCAACTGAAGCCAAAGAGATATCTAAAAAGCGGAAGAGGGCGACAACAAAGGACGGAAGCGGAAGCCGAAGCCCGACACGAAATGCCTCCTGATACAGGCAAAAGCGACCAGATGGAGGAGTGCTGGCCCGGGCGGAGGGGCCGGGAAGCTCCAGGTCATACTCCGAAGGAACTCCGTACTGAACCCTTATTAGCAGGAGTTCATCCGAAGTCAAAGAACAGGGAATGGCGCCCGGCGTGAAAACCGGGTGAGGCTCCGCCCCAGGTACGGGTTCATCTACAGAATGGGGGACCTGGGGGGTGGAGGCGGAAGAACTCCCGGAGCCGCTGGAAGCGGAAGAGCCAGAAGATATTTCAAATGGCTTCGAATGAAGACTCTAAAGATCCCGAAGGAGACAGACGGGGCAAAGGATAAGAGATCACAGTAGACTAACTCGGAGGAATACGATAGAAGAAAATGGCAAAGAAAAGGCTCCTAGATGGCGAAAAGAGAGGCGGAGGTTCCGGGACTAACCTAAATCGTTCTGAGAGATGCAGAGGGGCGAGGACAGGGACGACTCGAAGGGCGTCTATGGCCCAAGAAGACGCCAAGAGAAACAGGGCACTCGAAGAAAGGGCGGATACCGCTAGAATTCTGAAGCGAAATAAGGGCCCCAAAGGCGGAAGGACAAGTTTAAATAGACCCTGGGATCCGGTGCCATAATGATCGCGAATCCCCCCGGGCTGGCCCGCGCTCGACACGTGTCCCACTCACCACGGTAGGCGGCTGAAAGCGGCTGACGGTTGGCAGGGCCATTATTGCACCGTACCTGGGTCAGTGTACCAGCGGAAATTTTGAAGAGTCCTTTCGTATCGCCCTGATTCGAAAAGATCCCAGCACGCGCACATTTAATGCCAAAATATCTGGAGGCGGTCATTCACAGGGTTCGAGGGGATAACTTCGGCTGTAACAACCTCACTGTACTTCCTTCATTCGAAACTCAAACTCGAAAGTAGAGGGACTGGTGTTGGATATAAAATACCCTCAGCCGAAGTTCTCAACAGGATTGACCCTCCCAGGCTCGTCCCCGACTCCGGCTGCAGACAAACTCCGCCCGGACTCCTACGGGAGCCGGACTCCGCCCACAACTCTGACTGCAAGGAAGGCTCCGCCCGGACTCCTACGGGAGCCGGGCTCTGTCGCCAACTTCGACCGCTGGTAAGCTCCGTCCGGACTCCTACGGGAGCCGGACTTCGCCCCGACTTTGATTGCAGGTGGACTCCGCCCGGACTCCTACGAGAGCCGAGCCTCGTCCCCGACTCCGGCTGCAGACAAGCTCCGCCCGGACTCCTACGGGAGCCGGACTCCGCCCACAACTCCGACTGCAAGGAAGGCTCCGCCCGGACTCCTACGGGAGCCAGGCTCTTTTGCCAACTCCGACCGCTGGTAAGCTCCGTCCGGACTCCTACGGGAGCCGGACTTCGCCCCGACTTTGATTGCAGGTAAACTCCGCCCGGACTCCTACGGGAGCCAGGCCTCGTCCCCGACTCCGACTGCAGATAAAATCTGCCCGGACTCCTACGGGAGCCGGACTCCGCCCACAACTCCGACTGCAAGGAAGGCTCCGCCCGGACTCCTACGGGAGCCGGGCTCTGTCGCCAACTCCGACCGCTGGTAAGCTTCGTCCGGACTCCTACGGGAGCCGGGCTTCGCCCCGACTTTAATTGCAGGTGGACTCCGCCCGGACTCCTATGAGAGCCGGGCCTCGTCCCCGACTCCGGCTGCAGACAAGCTCCGCCCGGGCTCTTACGGGAGCCGGACTCTGCCCACAACTCCGACTGCAAGGAAGGCTCTACCCGGACTCCTACGGGAGCCGGGCTCTGTCGCCAACTCCGACCGCTGGTAAGCTCCGTCCGGACACCTACGGGAGCCGGACTTCGCCCCGACTTTGATTGCAGGTAAACTCCGCCCGGACTCCTACGGGAGTCGGGCCTCATCCCCGACTCCGGCTGCAGACAAACTCCGTCCGGACTCCTACGGGAGCCGAACTCCGCCCACAACTCCGACTGCAAGGAAGGCTCCGCCCAGACTCCTACAGGAGCCGGGCTCTGTCGCCAACTCCGACCGCTGGTAAGCTCCGTCCGGACTCCTACGGGAGCTGGACTTCACCCCGACTTTGATTGCAGGTAAACTTCGCCCGGACTCCTACGGAAGCCGGGCCTCATCCCCGACTCCGACTGCAGACAAACTCCGCCCGGACTCCTACGGGAGCCGGACTCCGCCCACAACTCCGACTGCAAGGAAGGCTCCGCCCGGACTCCTACGGGAGCCGGGCTCTGTCGCCAACTCCGATCGCTGGTAAGCTCCATCCGAACTCCTACGGGAGCCGGACTTCGCCCCGACTTTGATTGTAGGTGAACTCCGTCCGGTCTCCTACGAGAGCCGGGCCTCATCCCCGACTCCGGCTGCAGACAAACTCCGCCCGGACTCCTATGGGAGCCGGACTCTGCCCACAACTCCGACTGCAAGGAAGGCTCCGCCCGGACTCCTACGGGAGCCGGGCTCTGTCACCAACTCCGACCGTTGATAAGCTCCGTCCGGACTCCTACGGGAGCCGGACTTCGCCCCGACTTTGATTGCAGGTGAACTCCGCTCGGACTCCTACGGGATCCGGGCCTCGTCCCTGACCTCGGCTAAAGGAAGACTTCATCCGGACTCTTACTTGGGTCGGACCGCAGGCTCCTCTCAAGTGGATAACTAACCACCAGACACTCCAGCCGAACTTCAACCGACGGGTCCGCACTCCCTGGTGCGACACAGCAACAGCCACGATCCTACTCCACTTCCTGCGATGGATTCTGTGTGGCTCCATTATTCTCCGACAGATCGCTATGACGGCCACGATCCTGCTCCACTTCCTGTGATGGATTCCGCGCGGCTCCATTATTCCCCGGCAGACCGCTATGATGGCCACGATCCTGCTCCACTTCCTGCGACGGATTTCGCGTGGCTCCATTATTTTCGGGCAGAACGCTATGATGCCCACGATCCTGCTCCACCTCCTGCAACGGATACTGTGTGATTCTTCCATTCTCTGACAAGTCGCGACAACGGACGCCGCTCCACCCCCTACGACAGACTCCACATGGAGCGCTACAGTGAGGGCCACGGGTCCACTCCACTATTCCTCGCAATAAATTTCTCCTGACGGTGGGCGGCCCGCTACCAGACGGTTATGGACGTCGCTATCAGTCTGTTGTGCCCCCCCGCCTATAAAAGGGGGATCCCAGATACGTTACTCTATAAGCTCTCGTTTTACCTAGAAACTCTGCTAAAATTTTCATTCGAGCACTCCATTCTTGTTGAGGCAGAGAACTGACTTGAGCGTCGGAGGGTCTTGCCAGAGCAACCCCACCTCCGGTTTAGACTTCTTTTGCAGGTCCCGACGACGACCGCGACTCCCTCGACTCCAGCTTCTCCGGTGCAAGCAGATTTTTGCACCAACAGATGCATTCTAGTATAAGGTGGTCAGTTGTCTCGCCATGGTCGTAAAGCATCAATCAATGACCTTCACATCTTTTTTGATCAACATCTCAATAGTAAGAATTCGGTTATTGAAACATAACCAGCTGAAAATCTTTACCTTCTCTGGGATAGATAGTTTTCAAACTATCATTCAAAAATGGGAGACAACCCCTTCATGAACAAGAAAATGATAGCATTTTCCAACAGAGAATAAGGAAGAGGAGCTCTAAATCTATGTCCAACTATCTTCACTGTTGGTTAGTTTCACCTTGTGAAGCATAGAAGATAAAACTTGGAACTCAATATGAGCCACAAAGCTCATTGCAGACAAAAAGTTTTCATCCCATTTCTTTGAGACATGAATGATGCCATACTAGCATGCTAATCATTGGCTAAGAGAAATAAGTTAGAAAAGTGCACTTGTAAGAAAATTTTGTCCACTCAGATATCCCACCAGAAAGAAGTTTGCTTGCCATTGCCAACTATAGGGGAGGAGCCTTGCTGAAACAAAGCAAATACCTTTAGAACACTTTTTCAAAATGGTGAAGCGATATTCTTCAAATAAGCCAAAGGTTCTGATAGAGGTTTTTGAGAATAGTATATCATTTGAATTAAGCTTCGCCATGACTTTTACTATTCTGAGAAATATTTCTCCCACCACTTAAGAAGAAGAGATTGGTTTAGAATGCTCAGATTAGATAATCCCAACCCCCCACCTAACTTTTTGGGGTGACAAACCTAGTTCCAATTGACAAGATATTTCACTTTGCTATATTTGGTTTGGTCTCCCCAAAAAAAATCTTTGCATATTTTGTTGATCTTCTGGATAACTGTTACTGAAATTTGGAGTACAAACATCCAAAAGATTGAAACTATTTGGAGTATTGCATTCACTAACATCAATTACCATCCTACAGTTGAGAGGGTCATCTTCTTCCACCCACCAACCTTTTTTGACAACCTTTCAAGTAGAAAATTTCATTCTCTTAATTTGGTTGAGAACCGAATGATGAAGAAAAATACCCACTACAAGAAATTTGATTATTAGCAATGGCTAAATACCATCGCTAATAGTCAATTTGCCGTCGCTAATACTATTAGCGACGACGTCTCGTTGCCAATTAATAGTCAAAACAATCCTATTCGCTAATTATCACTATTAGCAATGAATTTTTTAGCTATCATTAATAACAACTATTACCGACGGTATTTATGACAGTTAAATTTTATCGCTATTTATTTTTTATTTTTAAATTAAATTTTATTTAAAAAAAATTAGTGGCTGCTATTTTGTCGCTAATATCGTCGATAATAATAATTTTTTTTTAAAAAAATTATAATAATATTTTTTAAAATCTGTTTTAATTAGTCACAATCAATTATGGTTCCTAACACTTGTTATAATTAAAATTCAAAAATAATATGACAATCACAAATAAAAAATTAATTATATTATATTAAAAATATAAATTATATAATTTTACAAGTAGTATCCAAAAAATATAATACATCAAAACAAAAAAAAAGGTCTGATTCTCCTCATCCTCTTGCTCTTCTCCAGTAGTTGGTAGATGAGGCCAGATGTTCCAGTATCCTGAAATGAAAAAAAATAAAATATTATTAATAAATTTTAATGGAGGCATATCCTCCATCGATCTTTCGATATACTTCTGTGATTTTTGAATAGATTGTTTCTACATATTTTATTCGATAATTTGGAGCTATAGACACTTTCGGTCCATCAATAGGATGGTTAGATTGAATTTTTAAACTCTGGATCTTCTTCTCCGATTCAAGCCTAAATATGTGAAGCTTCTAAATATGAAAACTTAAAACAAATAAAAAGATTTACTAATAAATTTTTTTGATATGATGGTTGAGACAATGAACTCACTAGTCGTGCAGCTGCGGATCCCGAACAATCTCTACGATCATATCATAGATGACATCCCAAAAGCTCTAAGGTCGCTGGCTTAGAAACCTCTGCACGACTTCCTCCCTGTGCGCATCGCTTTAAGTCTAGAACATCAAGGCTTGTGAGGACGTCGAAGAGTGTCGAGTTGCTGGAGGATCGAAGCTGTGGCTGAATCCTATGACCCGACTTTTACTCACTCCTTTGGTGACCCTGAGCCATCCCTCAAGGTCAAGGAGGGGTTGAATGGACGGGTCATCACTGTGTTATGCAATGATATACTCCTCATAATCCACCTACATAGTTTAGAAATATATTAGTTCTAATATACATTTCAGATCCTGTAATAACTTAATAAATACAGTTTGAAATTCTTACCGTGATCTATCACGATCTAGAATTTAAGTAATTATCAGTCCTCCTAGATTGACGTGTGGCCTCCTACAATCGCAACTGGCCTGATGGATGATCCAGCTGCCATATCTATAATAAATAAATAATAAAATTAAATTAATTAAAGCATACATATAAGAATTTTTATGATTCTAATAAAGAATTTTGGTGTAGATTTCTTACCAGTTTGTTGGCCACAACATGTGTACCGATGGAGCCGCCTATATATTTGATCAGATTCTGCTAGACGATCTGGCTCTATCAAACTTTCTATCGTCTATTGAAGTACTCTTCACTGCTCCACTGATCGTAGAGGAGCTCCCATACTTCCGTTCGCATCCAATGATCTCTATAGGACCTCCAATCCAATGGTGACTAAGAATTGAAATACTCGATGGTAGACTACCTGAGGCTATAGAGGCCATCTCGAAGCCTCCATGTGGCCACCTTATCGAAGGTCTGACGGCCATCCTTCTTATCTTGGGATGTCTCGAATCGATAGTACTCCTGCAAGACAGAATCAAAATATATATTAATAAGTAGAATACAAATGTACTATGAATTTAAAAATTAAATATTTTTGACTTATTCGAAATATCTCTCAAGCTGCATTACGAGATCCAAATGACTTGCTAAAGAACTCATTCACCGACCTTAGCATCAAGCATCGGATGATGCTGGTAACCACACAAGATACTTCAAACTCTCCAAACGTGCTGCAAAATTGATTTTGAAAAATAAATATTAATTCTAGAATGACTAAATTCTAAACATATTAATTGAAATTATAGTACTTACGAGCAGCTCTGAACATGGATGAGCTGTCTATCCTTTGACCAAGTCAGAGGTGTCACGAGTTGGACAGATCCTCAACCCTAGTGCTGTGTCTGGGAGTTGGTCGCTACTGCATGTGATTGTGGGGTCACTGATGACTTTCTATCGTCCGAATCTAAATATAAAATATCTAATATAAAGAATGTTATTAATTAGCAAAGGATAAAATAACATAAATGAGAATATCTAAAGTGTTAGAGTTTACTGTCTGATATGAGAGGTAGAGAACCATGCAAGCTGGCTGCATGATCGCTCTCTCCTCAAGAGCTCTGTTCTCGGCTAGTATGATTTCGATCTCTGAAAGATATGATGCATATTTATGAAAATAAAAATAAATAGATTCATCAAATTAATTATACAATTATGAATGGCAATGCAAGATTTAAAATGATGTAAGATAAATAATTGAAATGATTCAAGGATTATATACTTAGCACTATTCATCGATCTCTTTAGATGCCTGGGACTCTTCAGATTCTTCTTTCGATTCTTCCACTTCTTTCTCTTCTTTCAGTTCTTCTTCTTCCTCTTCTTCTCCTTCTTGGCTAGGATTATCCTTTAAAATAAAATCAGTTAGGTCTATCTCCTTATGTTGGCCATCATATACGAGAATATCTAGAGCATCTAACTCTACATCTATTGAAAACTGATGAAATCCTTATTAAGGTATAAGATGCTTTCGACTTTAGAAATTTTTTAGATGACACCTCAACCAGCTCTAATAGGAGATGCTTGCATATGTTCTTCATATCTGCTCGAGCCTTGAGATTATCCTGTCTTGTCATTGACATCTATGACAGTATATAAAATATTATCGAATATATTCTTCTCAAAATCCATGATGTCAAAATTATGATGGATCAAATTGGTAGATCAGTATGATAATTCTCAGAAGATGCTTCGCTTCACCCAGTTATGAGTTTTATCGAACCCCTGAGGCTTCTACTTGTCAAATAGCATGCCAAATTGGACTTCGTCTAGTTGGGATACTCTCTAAAAACTTCCATACCACTGAGGCGTGGGGGTACATGGTCATTTTCTATCTTATTCCTCCTGAAACTATCTCGCTGCTTTCGAAAAGGATGATGCTCGAAGAGGAATTGACGCTGACAATCGAACCAGTAGGGCTTACGACCATGCTCAAGCTGAAATAATTTAGTATTCTCCATGTAATAGGGACATGCAAGCTTTCCATGAGTGCTCCATCCTGACAGCATCCCATAAACAGAAAAATCGCTAATGATCCACATCAATGCAGTATTTATTATAAAATTTTATTTCTTCGATGCATCAAAAATACGTATGCCATCGAACCATAAGAGTTTCAACTCATCAATAAGAGGTCTTAGATATACATCAATGCTTCTACCAGGATGTTGTGGTCGAGAAATGACTAATATAAGAAAGATGTTATGTTCTTTCATGCACATCCCAGACGGAAGATTGTATGGAGTAATAAAAATAGATCAATATGAATAAGGAGCCGTTGTATGACTGAACAGTATAAAGCCATCCATAGATAGATTCAATCGGACATTTCATGATTCTTGAGCAAATAAAAGGTGGAAAGTATTAAATTATTTTCATGCCTCACTGTCTGATGGATGACTCATCATATCGAAGTGCTTGCGAATCCCTTCTTTGTGCCATCTCATCTACCCAGCAGTATTCTTGGACAAGTAGAGCCTTTGAAATCTCGGAGTGAGGGAAAGGTATCGAAGAACTTTGTATGATATGCCCTTCTGATTCGTATTCTCTTGTCTCAGTTTAAATCGGCTTTCACTGCATACGTCATATAAACTCTTCAGTTAGTTCTCTTTATAGAAAAGTATGCAATTATCATGGTATACATCTATCTTCTCATATCCCATGCTTAATCCTTTCATCATTTTTTTTGAAGTATAGAAGCTCCCAATAAGCTTCTCATCCTTACGTAGCATTTTTTTTATTATTGCTATCATTCTATGATAACAATTAATCATCATATTAAACTCGATCTTCAAGTTCAACAACTCTGACACAGCTGATAATACAGTGTGTATTTCACATTTCGATCATAGTAGTTCATCAGCATCTTTTAGCATACGATAGAAATTATCACTGTCAGCTTCTGAATCATCCTCCATATTTCAGTTAAATTCAGGATCAGTTGCATCCATAACTATGTTTACCATTCCATCTATGTTCCTGTCCTACTCGCTTCTAATCCTTGCAACTTTCTCCTATGTCTCTCCATGCACGTACTAATACTTGTAATTGGACATAAATCCACTCTTATATAAATGGATAGTAATTATATTCCTATCAAATATTTCTCTATTACTATATCTATTACAAGGACAACGAGTCTGTCCTTGATGTAAGAGTGCTATATTTTCAAAAGTAGAATCGTAGAAATACTCTACACTCTCTCTATATTTAGCAAAAATCATCCTGTTGACTACTCGAAGATCCATCCAACTACGATCCATGGCACATTATCTAAGAATTCTGCATATACATAAATATAAGGCAACTGCTAATTAATCATTTTATCATTCAAAATGGCTTACATAGTAAATGCATCCTATCATCAACTAATAGGTATAGAAGGTCCTATCCCATTCAGAAAATACATTAATTCTATAGGTCAATTATATTATTCAAATGATACGCAACAAAGGTCGAAAAAAATTTTGACAGTATTTTTTCTTAGTTCTCCCCACACGGCTGAAGATGTGTAGAAAAAACTAAAAGAAAATACTGTCTGAAATTTTTTTTGAAACCTCAGCATACTGTTTGATTACTGTAATAACCTATAGAATTACTTGCATTTTTCAAACTGTCAATACTGGATAATCAATTAACTAATGTACATAATTTTTTCATCCATACAAAAGTATATAAACATACGGATATAATAGAATATGTACATTAATCAAAAGATAGATTTATGATTTCATACAATATAATTTTTTTTAAATTAACACCTAATTAATTACTTAAATTAACATCCAATTATGGGATGTTGTAGAATATAAACTCAGCCCTTACGTGAGAACTGGCTGCCCTGGACACCAGTTAGGATCCGAGGCCCGAGCATGCAAGGTACATCTTGGCCCCATGTTTGTAATACTGCCTGGCACTTTCCATCAGCCTGAGTGCACAGGACGTGCGAGGACTGGATGCCTTGAACGTCAGCTAGGACCCGAGGCCCAAGTATGCAGGGCACGCCTTGGCTGCGTATTTGTAATGTTGACCGGCACTTTCCCTCAGCCTGAGTGCATAGAGCGCATGGGGGCAGCATGTCTTGGACACCAACTGGGACCCAAGATCCGAGCGCATAGGGCACACTCCGACCTCATGTTTGCGATGCTATCCGGCATCTTTCCTCGGTTCGAGCACTTTACATGGTGAGACCCAAGTCCCATACTTCTAATTAATTAATTAAACATCTAACTAATTAATTAAATAAATATTTAATTAATTAATTTTTTAATATCAAATTATACTTAATTAACATAATTTAAATAAAAATTAATTTTTAGCGACGGCATTAGCCGTCGCTAATACTCACAACAGAAGGCGGGCTACAACGTAGGGACTGAGGGGCAAGGGGATGGCTCGGGGTGGGACATCAGCTCGAAGACGTGGCCGTGGAGATGAGGGCGCAAGGATGGGGCTGTGGGAAGACTGTGCTGTTGAGGTCGCTTGGTCGGGCCGATGGGGCAGGAGCCAGTGAGGTTAGGGTTGTGGGAAGGCGGTGCTGGTCAGGACTGCATGGTCAGGCCAATGGGGTAGGAGCTGGTGAGGTCGGGGCCGTGGAAAGGTAGTGCTAGTTGAGGTCGCATGGCTGGGTCTACAGGGCAGGAGCCGGCGAGGTTGGGGTTGTGGGCTGGGGGCGGCGGGGTAGGGGCCATAGGGTCAGACCGACGGGGCGGATGGGGCCGTAGGAAGGCGACACAGGTCGAGGCCGCGGGAAGGCAGTGTGGGTTGGGGCCGTATGGTCAGGCCGATGTGGCAGGGGTTGGCGAGATCGGGGCCGCGGGTTGGGGGCAGTGGGGTCGGGCCGGCCATATCAGAGTCAGCAGGGTCGGGGCGACTGTGGGCATGGCTGAAGTACGGACTTAGGGCCGTGGGATGCCGAAGCATAAAAAGGAGGGAACCATTGGCAAGGAGGCATCGGAGAGGGGAGGAACTGTCAGGAAGGAGGCGCCCACGAGGGGGGGAATCACCTGGAAGGAGGAGGCATCGGCGAGGAGGAAATGAGGTGCGGGAGAAAAATTTTTTTTTTTCTCTCATAGGCTAGGGGTTGTATTTTAGATGAACTATTAGGGACGACGAAGCTGGCCATCACTAATTTCATTGGTAAAGGTATTAGCGACGGAAACCTTCGGTCGCTAAAAATTAATCTCGTCGCTAATATTTTTATCAGAAAAAAATATTTTTTCATAATTTTTTAAATATTTTTTTTAAAAAATTATTAGCGATGGTAAATGACACCGTTGCTAATGCCGTTGGTAAAGTATTAAAAACAATAAACATCCATCGCTAAAAATTAACCACCGTCGCTAATACTTTTTTATCATAATTTAAATATTTTTTTTAAAAAAATATTAGTGACGACAAATCTTTTCATCGCTGATAGCCATCGGTAATTAATTAATTTAATTATAATTATAATCAAATTTTTTTAAAAAAATTTAAATTCTTTTCCGTCGCTAATGCTATTAGCGACGGCTAATTTTTTAGATCATTTTTTGATGGTTAAAGATTATTATTAGTGACGTCTTGATTTTTTGTCGCTAATACTTCAAATTCTTATAGTGACCTAAATATTGGATTGAAAAATGAGCAACCTTGAAGCCAATACTGCTGCTAAATCTTCAGTTCGTTCGTCGCTAATATTCAATCCTATTAGCTATGACTTGTGAAAATTAATCTTCAAACCAGTGAGCAACTTATATGCATATAAGATATACTTCAGCACATTAAGATGGCTATTTTTGGCATTGTAGAAAATTAGAGTATTATCCACGAATTGAAGACATTAAAGGTGAAGGGTGATTTGAAAGGGTCCTATACCAGAGACGAGCCTCTTATTTCTAGCCATCCTCAAAATCTGATTTAGTGTGTCTGCTACAAGAATAAAAAATATGGGCGACAAGGGGTTGCCTTGCTTTAGGACTCTCTTGTTACAAAACCATCTGCCAGATAAGTTGTTGATAATAATGGATGATCTTGTTGTGCACAAGAGAGGTAAAATCCATTCAATCTATTTTTGGTTGAAGCCTCTTTTTTCAAAAAGGTTAAAAAGAAAATGCTATATATGATATGCCATCAAAAATTTTCTCAAAATTGATTTTGCATAAAATGCTATGAAATTTGCTCCTTTTGAATGATTTCAGATGCCATTATGAAACTCTCGATGGTCATCCTGTCGACTCTAACGAATGCCAATTGAGAATCTGATACTAAAAGATCAATAACTTGCTTTAGTCGGATGGATAATACCTTGAAGATGATCTTGATAAGACCATACCATTTTCAAGGCTAATAAGATGATTGTCCCTGACAGTTGTAGTTTCTACTTTCTTCGGTATCAAGGCAATGCAAATATAATTCAATCTCGCTAAATCAACTGAAGGGTTACAAAAGTCTTTAAAAACTTTGAGAAGCTCAGGTCCAATGACATTCCAGTACTTTTGATAGAATGAAATTGCAAAGCTTTCTGCCCCAGGGATTTATCCTTTGCTAAGCTAAATACCACACCTTTTATCTGTTCTCGCACCTTGCTATTCTCATGATATCATCACATAAGTGATCGCCAGCTGCAATCAATGGTTTAAAACAACGTGGAAAAACAGGTTCGAACGTGCTGATTAAAATAAAAGTCGAGATTTGAGTAAACTCAAAACCAGTTTTACATAATTTTAGTTTTCTTTTTACATTTGAGGGAACTGTATATGGCAAGGGCTCCAGCTTGACGTAGTTTTTTTTTACATGACTTCACTCCTAACATCAGCAATGATAATGGAATGCAAAAGGAGAATGAGTCGGTCCAGTTTTGCGTGTTGACATTCAACAATCTTTTTTAAGGAATAAATACTTCGTTGCCCAGCCAGTTTTTTTTAAGTATGGACAGATTCCATCGTAGATTAATTAGACTGTTCACTGAGCTTGTTTGGTACCACTACCATTTAGTCTCTCTAAGTAGTGCATGTTGACTAAGTACAAATTTAGATATTTAGATCACTCTCAAGTCTCATATGACGTTTTCAGTAAAAATATCAACATCAACGACAACCACATCCGACGATTGGCTATGAAGATTTGATGATGATGACTGCCTACAGATTCTGTGAGTTTTTGTATATCTTAATTTTTTAAATTGCTCTCACACTAAATTGATGTGGCCATCCATTTTGTACTTAAAAAAAAAAAAAACAACAACCACTACCACACGTAGCTGACCAGGATAGTATATACGTATAAGACGGGTTATGGTTGGGTGGATGACCTCACCGCTTAGAACACTTCCAGACCGTGGTACAAGCAAGCAGGGAAACAGAGATGCATGGTCGAAGCTATCTAGCTTGGGCTTGCTATTTTATTCTTTTTCTGTCGCTATGCCAATTTATTTATTTGCCATGAAAGGGAAGCGGGAAGAAGTTGCCGACGCGCCGTCCGTGGGTGCACCTTTGAGGAAGGAGGCGAGAAAGTCGCCACGCTCGTAAAAGAACTCCACCTTCTCAACCCTCATCTCTTCATCAACCTATCGAAGGGATTAATTAATTAGTAACTGGGGTGAGTATATGAATGAACTACAGAGCACTCGATTTTGGAAAGGGATTGATGTTAATATAGATGAAAGAACTATGGAATAGGGGGAAGGATTTGTACGTGGAAAATGGCCATTCCCAAGAATTCTACCCTCGCCCCAGTTGGGGCGTGCCCTTCGAAGGGGCCCTCCATGTAACCCCAGTGCCGGAACTTGTACGCGATCGTCGGGGGCCCACTGTAGACTTGGAGTACTTCCAAGGCGAACCCACGAGGAAATGCCGTTGTGAAGGCCTGCTGAGATGACTCTGCGGTCTCTTGTGCTGGGTTGTAGATCCGGAGATCTTCAGGCAAGCTGGTTTCCAAGAAGGCATTGTAGCCTCCTCCCATTTGGCGGATGTCTTGCAGTGTTATTGGTTTTCTTCCTGCAGCATTGCGTCACATGAGCTTGCTCAGCTCACAAGGCATATGGCTGGGACCCATTAACAAACAGGTTCCATGTGAATTCCAAGAGGGGCCTAATTTAACATAGCGGAGTTTGTGGCTTATTGTGTAGGTCTAATAATTTTCGTGATGCAATATCATTAGGATCATGTCTTTCGCAGTCACACTGTTACCGGTAAATTCACTGACGTTATTGGGATCCAACATGATGCATATTTTAGACAACAAATGATACAGAAAATGTAAAATTATTAACCCATCTATGTTACATATAAGTAATTGTTGCGGCCAATCGCCTCGTCGTCCGATCGCCGGGAAGCGTGCACCTGCAAAATGAAGTCCGCACTGACCGGAGGCGGCTTCGGTGGGGACCCTCCGACGGTCAAGTCAGAGAGGTGACTGGGCAACAGTGAAATGTAGACAGAGAGCTCTGAGAGAGAGAGAGAGAGGGAGAGAGGAGCGAGCCTGTGTTTTCAGGAGAGACGGAGCGGATCGATCCCCTTGCACTGTTGCATTCTCCGGTTTATATAGTGGAGCACGGTATGGAACCGTCATTAATGGCGCAGACAAGTGAGGAATTGTCAACTCACTGTAGATTGTCAGGTCACCGTGAAAGTGTCATGTCGTCGTGGGGCTGTCAAATCACCAGGATTGACAATGCCCTCGGTGGGACAATGCCCCTAGATGGCAGTGCCGCATGTCGCTGTCAGGGCTGACAGGCTCTGGCGGCTGTACGGCGATCGGAGGAGTCGGCCGACCCTAGGTCGGTGGCCAGCAGAGTGGCGTCGGGTTCCTCTGTCGGTCGGCGAGTTTCACGTGAGTCGGCCATCAGACCTCTGGGTTCAGTCGGTCGGGATGGATACGCCCGACATATCCCCAGTCGGCGATGGACCGTTGAATGGCCGGCAGTGGCGTCAGTCGGTCGCCCCGACCGTCAATCGGTCGGTTGGGGCAGAAGTCAGTCGGGCCGCCAGTCGGTCGGTCGGGCCGCCAGTCGGTCGGGCCGCCAGTCGGTCGGTCCTTCCGGTCGTCAGTCGGTCGGTCGGTGGGTATCCCCCAACAGTTGCCCCCCTCCACTCCCGAGTCGGATGGTGAGCTGGCCGACGCCTTTATTCGGGCAGCAATCCTGGACGACTGGGAGTGGATTTGTCGTACGCATAGATCCGACCGTACCGCCGGCTGATCCGACGTCAGACGCCTCATAAATGCCAAGCGATCCGGACGTCTAGTTGGTGTCAGAAGTCACGTCGGCGTCAGGTGTCAGACGTCGCGTCTTGTCGTCGTCAGATGTTGCGTCGGTGTCAGAAGATCGGGCGCCGGATGATACGGCGTCAGACGGCCGGATATTCGACGCCGATCGCGGAAGTGTGGGCCGCTGTCAGGCGTCCCATCGGAAACGCGAATCGACGCGGGCGCATAAATGCGGAACCGCGCGCCGCGCGCCGCGTGTCGAGGTGGTTGGCCGGCGCCCCCTCCGGCATTTAATGTGGGCGGTGCGGCCATCCCGGGATGGGGCGCGCCGAATACTCTGCCAACCGGCGAGCGCCACGCGTCGGGCATCTGAGGGCCTTCGGTCGGCGCGGAAGCATCTCGGCCGTCGGTCGGCCCTATATATATAGGACCTCCCGGACCCATGACCCACACTTGCCATTTTGCTGGGGAAACTCTGTCCAGGCGATTTCTCGGTCGTCGCGGGCAGAGCTTTCTTGTTTCCGGAGGGATCCATCTGGTTCGTGGTCCCATCTTCTTCTTCTTCCTCTTCTTCTCTTTCTTCTTCATTCGGTTCCGGTACAATGACCAGGAATCCGACTCAGGGAGCTCGGTCGGGGAACCCGACCGACGACTCCCGATCGGCTCCAGAAGATGAGGCCTCCTCGCTTTCGGGGCCGAATGTCGATCGGCTTCGGGAGCAATATCGCATCCCGGAGCAGTTTCGGCTCTCCGCTCCAGGGGCCGGCGGTCGGGTCAACAGCCCTCCACCTGGTGATCTGGCGCTATATGTTGAAGACCTTCGCGCGGGTCTTCGACTTCCAATTTCGGAGTTTGTCTGGAATTTATTAGATTATTACGGACTTTGTCCGGCGCAACTGGCGTCGAACTCTGTCCGTTTAATCATTTCCTTCGCGCTGTTGTGTCAGCTCTTGCCGACCAACCCCCGCGTTTCACTCTTCCGGGCATTCTTTGTGCTCCGACCCCACCCTAAAGCCCGAGGGTGGTGGCTCTTCAACCCCCGGAAGGGTCTTGCCTTCATCACCGGTCTTCCATCATCCATTCATGGGTGGAAGAACCAATTCTTTTTTGTTTCCTCCTCATCTCCCTGGGGCTTTCCTTCCCGCTGGGGCGTGCCCCGGACCGAAGCCAACTACAACAGCCGGGTGGAGGCGGACGACCGGGAGGACTTCCACCGACTGAAAGACATGTCGGTCCCGAAGCAGAGGGAGCTTGTTACCGAACAAGCTCTCTATGATGCTGGCTTGAGTCTGGTCCCCCGAATAGGTATCGCCCGATCCCCCGGTCTTTCTTTTCATTCGGCTCTTGGTCCGGTCTTTAACATTTTTGTCGGTATTGCAGGGACACCTCCAAGGATGCGGCCGACAGATGCCGAGATTCGGCGGTTCGCCATAAGGAAGAGGCCAGCATCGGGGGCCGGCCCTTCGTGCCCTCCGAAGAAACCTGCTCTAGCTCCGCCGACCGTCGAGGTGTCGGCGACCGACCAGTCGGAGCCCGTAATAGCCCTCACGGCTCCGATGGTTCACGCGGAGGAGAGACCGGCCGAGGAGGCGGCCGAGGGAACATCGGCGGCTTCACCGGTGCGGGTGGAGCCGGATGACGTTCGAGAAACCGAACATCGTCCGGCGGCGTCCGTTGGCGCAACGGGGGGCGCCGGATCGAACTCCAGCGTCCCCTCGCTACCGGTCCCGTCGGTCGGGGCAGCTGATCGGGGGAAAGCCCCGATGGAGCCCATGGAGGAGGATAGATCGGGGAGCCGCTCAGTGCCTCCCAGCGCACATTACCCCGAGGGTGCATCAGCGTTGGCCGACCACAACCTTGCGAGGAGGTTGTGTCAGGGGGTCCTCCTCACAGCCGACGTAGAGTCGCTGCGATCTCGGCAGGTGACCGAGATGCTGTCGCGGTTCTATCCGACCATGGTTGAGGTAAGCTTCGCATTACTTCTTCTTTCCCTTAGAAATTTTTTTGTTATGCGATTCTAACGAAGCCTTTTCAATCGGCAGTTGATCTTCACGATGTCCGAACTGGAGGCCGGGTACTGAAGGTTCGGCAACGTTCGGGCAGCTTACAAGGAGAGGTCGGCGGCGGTCGAAGCGGAGAGGGCGATGTTGGCCGACCAACTTCAGCAATCGGCCGACCGGGAGGCCAAGTTAGTTGACGAGGTCTCCCGGCTTGGGTCCGAACTTCGGTCGGCCAAGAAGGAGGCCAGGCATAAGGGTCGGGCCGTGCGTCGTCTTCGACGCAAACGGGACGGCGCCACCGTCGAACTCCAAGGGGAACGCGAGCAACTTCGGGTCAGCCTGGAGAAGCTCGCCGAAGCCGAAGAGGAGCTATCCATCGCCCAGATCGACGCCGAAATGGCGAAGGTTGAGGCGGAGTCGGCGAGGGAGTCGCTCGCCCGTGCGGAGGACGAGGCAAGGTCGGCGAAAGAGTTGGCCGATTGGGCGGTGGAGGACTTCCGGGCCTCCGACCAATACCGGGAGGAGATGCTCGAATCGGGCTTCGCCTCATACCGGGTCGGGTTCGAGGACGGTCGGGATGCCGTCCATGCCTTGTACCCGGAGCTGGACGTCAGCCGCGTCGTCCCGCCGCTAGCCGAGGAGGAAGGAGCCGAAGGGGAAGGAACCGAGGAGATGGCCGACCGGCCGTCGGGAGGCGTCGTCGTGGCAGAGGAAGCCATCCCGGAACAGGCGCCGACCGATATCCCCTCGCCGATCGAAGCCCCTCCTTCAGCCGCCGACCTAGCGCCGCTTATGGCCGATACGCCGATCATCCCCGATCCTCCGTCGGTCGAAGAGATCGACTAGGACAGATGATCGGGCCCTGCCGATTATCTCTGTTTTTGTTTTTCTGGAGCATTTGTAATCGGGCTTCGGTCTTTTCTTGTAAACTTTCTTTTCAGTAATGAATGAAACTTTCTTACTTTCTCCTTTTGTTTGCAATGTTGAATGTGTCTGCAATGTCGAACGTGAGTTGCTAACTTAGGTAAGTCACTAACTCACGTAAGTCGGTAGGACTTCAGCAACTTGTGCAGCCCCGAAAGTAGAGTGCGTTCCGACTTTAAGTCGGCTTCCGATAGTCGAAGTCGTCAGTCGGGTGCATCTGTTGAGTCGGGAGCCGACCGAACCTGGTAAAGATTCGGTAGTCGGGCTTCCATAGATGCATTTAGTCGGTCGTCGTCCGGCGCAGTGTCGGGGGAATGACAACAAGTCGGATCCCCAAGCTCTTGCGTCGGGTATTCGCTCTTTATCTTTCGACATACGGTGGCAAGCCGAATGTCGTCCAGCCGTCCGTAGGTCGGTCGGCAAGTCGTGGATGCGACTAAGGTCGCGTCGTGCGATAGACGGTGGTAAGCCGAATATCCCTCGACCGGCCGTAGCCTGGTCGGAAGTCGCGACGACAGTCGCGTGGGCTTTTAGCCTCTCTTTGGTCGGGGCCCGATCGGCCTGTCGGCCGATGGTTCGGCCCGAAAATTCGACCGTAGAGGGAGTATGAACTCCCATCGCAACAGATGCATCGGCCTTTGTCAAGGGCGGATGTGTTGCCGAAAGTCGAAGGAGTGCAACCCCCGTTGATATGGATACATCGGTCCTGGTAAGGGTCCGATTTATCATTGATTGTCGAAGGAGTGCCAACTCCCGTTCATAAAGGCCCGTCGGCCCTTGTGAGGGTCCGACGCATCGTCGAAGGAGTGTCAACTCCCGTCATTGTAGATGCATCGGTCCTTGTAACAGTCCGTTGCGTTACCGACGATGAAGTCGTCGGTTTTAGGTGGATGTTGGGCCCACGTCGATACGTTGGGGTGTTGGCGAGCGCCGATCATTAGTCGAAGAGTCAAGACTCCGAGATTTCAAACTAGATTTGTATTCCGGCTACTGAATTACAAAATTCACTGGTAATACAGCTTCAAGTTGTCGGCGTTCCAAGTTCGGAGAATGGGCTTCCCCTCAAGGGTCTCCAGCCGATAGGCCCTCGGCCCGTAGGTGTCTACAACCTTGTAGGGTCCTTCCCAGTTGGGAGCCAGCTTCCCTTGGTCCAAGGGCTTCGACACTTCTGCCTTCCTCAAGATCAGGTCGCCAGGCCTGAAAAGCTTCGGTCTGACCTTGGCGTTGTAATACCGGGCGACCCTCTGTCGGTATGAAGCCATTCAGATTTGAGCCTCATCTCGTAGTTCGGGGAAAAGGTCTAGGTCGGCCCTCCGACTCTCGAAGTTGTCCGGCTCTTGGTACCGCTCGACCCTTGAAGATGGTAGGCCAATCTCGAGCGGGATCATCGCCTCTGTCCCGTAGGCCAGGCTGAACGGCGACTCCCCAGTCGGGACACGGGGGGTCGTTCGGTAAGCCCACAGAACGGAGCCCAGCTCGTCGACCCAGAGACCTTTGGCTTCATTCAGTCGGGTCTTGAGTCCGTGGAGCAAGGTCCGGTTGGTCACCTCAACCTCACTGTTGGACTGTGGGTGCCCGACTGAAGTCAGTCGGTGCCTGATGTGGAACCTGGCGCAGAAGTCTCTGAAGTCTTGGTTGTCGAATTGCCGTCCGTTGTCGGTGATGATGGTGTGCGGCAATCCGAACCTGAAGACGATGGATTTTTGGATAAAATCCTCCATCTTCCGCTCGGTGATCTGCGCCAAAGGCTCGGCCTCGACCCACTTCGTGAAGTAGTCGATGGCGACAACGATGAACTTCCTATGGCCCGACGCTGGGGGGAATGGACCGAGAATGTCGACTCCCCACTGGGCGAAGGGCCACGGGGCGACAATAGGAGCAATTTGGCTGGCCGGTTGGTGTTGAACATTGGCATACTTTTGGCATGGCTCGCACCTCCGGACCAACTCTGCCGCATCCTTCTTCATGGTTGGCCAGTAGTAGCCTTGTCGCAAGACCTTGAAGGCTAGGGACTTGCCCCCCAAGTGGTTCCCGTAAATTCCTTCGTGAACCTCTCGGAGAGCGTAGTCGGCGTCGGTCGGTCCCAAACACCTAAGCAGGGGAAGGGAGAACGACCTTTTGTAGAGTCGGCCGTCCATGATGACATATTGCGAGGCCGACCATCAGAGTCGCTTGGCCTCCGTGGGATCTTCAGGACTGATCCCGTCGGTCAGGTACCGGACGATCGGGTCCATCCAACTTGGTTCGGACGTTAACTGTTGCACTTCTTCGATCGGATCGATGCTCGACTGCTGGAGGTTCTCCACGAACGTCCGACCCAAAGAGTCGTAGGTCGACGTTGCCAATCTGGAGAGTGCGTCGGCACGGGTGTTCTCCGACCTAGGGATGTGAAAAATTTTGAAATACTCGAGGCACGCCACGAGGTCCTTCACTTTCTGAAGGTACTTGATCATGGTCGGATCTCGCGCCTCGAATTCGCCCTTGACCTGCCCCACGATCAGCTGAGAGTCGGAGAATGCCCGAAGGCTGTCGATGCCCAGCTCCTTCGCCATCCTCAAGCCAGCGAGGAGTGCCTCGTATTCGGCTTGATTGTTGGAGGCTTTGAAGTCGAACCGGAGGGCGTATTCGGTGACCACCCCATCCGAATTCGTGAGCAGGAGCCCGGCCCCGCTTCCCTGAGCGTTTGAGGCTCCGTCGAAGTGGAGTACCCAGGTGGAGATCGGGTCTGGCTCAGAGACCGCTTCTCGTCCTGGGTCTTCAGCTCCCGACCCTTGGTCGGTTGTCGGGCACTCGGCGATGAAGTCGGCCAAGACTTGAGCCTTCAGGGCAGGCCTCGGTCGATACTGAATGTCGAACTCGCTAAGCTTCATCGCCCACTTGGCCAGTCGTCCGGACGTGTCCGGTCGGTGCAAAATTGCCCTCAGGGGCTGGTTGGAGAGCACCACTATGGCATGGGCCTGGAAGTATGGTCGAAGCCGTTGCGCGGAGACGGTCAGGGCAAAAATCATCTTTTCCGTCTTCGAATATCGGGCTTCGACGCCGTGGAGCACTTTGCTGGTGTAGTAGATGGGCTGATGAGTTCGGCACTCATTTTTTCGAACGAGCACCGAACTGATCGCCTCGAAAGATGTGGCCAAGTAGAGATACAAGGTCTCTCCGACCTGTGGCTTTACGAGCAGCGGCGGAGAAGCCAAGTACTTTTTCAGGTCTTCGAAGGCCTGTTCGCACTCATCCGACCAAGAGAAACCGTTCGCTTGACGCAGAATCTTGAAGAATGGGAGGCACCTTTCAGCTGATCGAAAAATGAATCGGCTAAGAGCGATGATTCTTTCGTTCAGCTGTTGGACCTCCTTCTTGGTGTTCGGATGACGCATGTCGAGGATTGCCTTTATTTTCTCAGGGTTGGCCTCGATTCCTCTCTGAGAAACGAGGAATCCGAGGAACTTCCCTGAGGTCACCCCGAAAGCACATTTGGTCGGGTTGAGCTTCATTCGGTGTCGTCGAAGGGTGCGAAAGGTCTCCTCGAGATCTTGAACGTGGTCCGAGATCTGCGTGCTTTTCACCAGCATGTCGTCCACGTATACTTCCATGTTGCGCCCGATCTGGTCTTTGAAGACCTTATTGACGAGTCGCTGGTAGGTGGCGCCGGCGTTCTTCAATCCGAAGGGCATCACCCGATAACAGTAGAGGCCCTTGGGAGTCACGAACGCGGTGTGCTCCTCGTCTTCGGGCGCCATCCGGATCTGGTTGTATCCGGCGAAGGCGTCCATGAAGCTGAGCAGTCGAAATCCGGACGTCGCATCCACCAGCTGGTCGATCTTCGGAAGTGGAAAGCTATCCTTCGGGCAGGCTCGGTTCAGGTCGGTATAGTCGATGCAGATCCTCCACTTCCCGTTGGCTTTCTTGACCATGACAACATTGGCGAGCCAATCGGGATACGTGGACTCTCGGATGAAGCCTGCTTCGAGTAGCTTGTCCACTTCTTCGTCGATGGCCCTCTGCCTCTCTGGGGCGAAGGACCTTTTCTTCTGCCTCACCGGCCCCATCGTCGGGTCGATGTTGAGTCGGTGGGTTATTGTTTCTGGGGGGATGCCCGACATATCTGCTGCCGACCAAGCAAATATGTCGGCATTGACCGTCAGCAGCTCCGTCAGTCGGCGTCGTTCGGTGTCGGGCAATTGAGACCCGACCCAAACTTTCCTGTCGGGATTCTCTCCTATCGGGATCGCCTCGAGCTGCTCGGCCGGCGAACCTCGTTCTTCCTCCTCCCGTTGGTCCAGCTTGTCGATTGTCAGAGATCCCCTCGACTCGTCGCTTTGAGCGGAGATTTGGAAGCATCGTCGGGCGAGCTGTTGATCTCCGTGCATCTCTCCGATTCCATTTTTGGTCGGAAACCGAACAAGGAGATGGTACGTCGAGACGATCGCCTTGAGGGCATTCAATCCGGGTCGTCCAAGTATGGCGTTGTAGGCCGAAGGAACTTGGACGACCGCGAAAGTGAGGGAGACCGTGCTTTGCCGTGGTTCGGTGCCGACCATCACGGACAGGGTGATTTCTCCTTCTGTCGTGACGGCGTCTCCGGTAAAGCCGATCAAGGGCATAGAGACCCTCTTGAGTCGGTCAGTTGACAGTTGCATTCGGGAGAGGGTCGAGTAAAATAAAACATTTGTCGAACTTTCATTATCAACAAAAATTCGTTTTACATCATAATTGGCTATTGTCGCCGACACAACAACAGCGTCGTCGTGGAAAGTTTGGATGCCCCGAACGTCATCTTCCGTGAAGGTGATTACGTCGTCCGGGCGCGGCTTTTTCGTCGGCTCCCCTCCCGCAGATGTCCCCGGGCCCAGCCACTTGGAGATCATGTTGATGACCCCGACCGTCGGCTGGTTGGTCGTCGGCTCTTCAGTCGGCTGGGGGCATCGATCGGCAACTGGTTGGGTCGGCGGACCCTTCCGGAATTTGCCGAGGTACCCCCGTCGGATGAGAGCTTCAATCTCATCCTTCAACTGGATGCACTGCTCGGTGTCGTGGCCGTGGCTTCGATGGAACCGACAGTACTTCTGACGGTCGAGGCCTTTTACCTTCAGAGGCGGAGGCCGTCGCAGGTATTCCTCCCCCTTGATCTCCATCAGGATCTGCGCACGGGGAGTGGAGAGAGGAGTGTAGGAGTCGTACCTGGGGCATACCGGTCTCGGAGTCTGTTGCCGGGGTGGCTTTTGGGTTCGTCGGGGTGGTGAGACCCGACTATCGGTCGGGGGCCTGCTTGGTTCGGTGGGCTCCCGACCTTTTCTCCGCTTCTCTTTCGGGCCTCTGGGCTCGGCCAAGCGTCGATCGGACGCTCCTTCGTCCGCGCGCATATACTTGTATGCGCGCTCCAGTAGCTCGGCATAAGTTCGGGGGAGGGTCTTGTCCAGAGAATAAGTGAATCGGGACGCTCTCAAACCCCGCTTCATGGCTGAGACAGCCATGTCTTCGTTGAGGTCCCGGACCTCGAGCGTGGCCGCGTTGAATCGCGCCACGAAGTGTCGGAGCATCTCGTTTTCCCCCTGTTTGAGGGAGAAAAGGCTGTCCGACGTTCGCGGCGGGTTTCGGCTGGTGCTGAAATGGGCCACGAACGAGTGCTCGAGCTGTCCGAAGGAATGGATACTACCCGATCGGAGATCGGAGTACCACGCCCTGGCAGCCTTGCGGAGTGTGACGGGGAAGCCGATGCAAAAAAGAGCGTCGGTTGCCCCCTGGATCGTCATGAGAACTTTATAGCTCTCGAGGTGATCGACTGGGTCGGTGGAGCCGTCGTATGGCTCCACGTGCGGCATTTTGAACTGACTGGAAATCGGCTCGTCGAGGACCAGTCGGGAGAGAGGTTGGGCGGTCTGGAAGTCGATGTCGTTCGAAGACTTCTGGCCGTCCATCTGCAACTGGGCGAGTCGGCGGTCGATTTCCTCAAACCGTCGCTCGTAGTCGTCCGCTCGTCGATGCTGGGAGACCCCAGGAGTGGAGTCTCCGGAAGATTCTGAAAGGGAGGCCGACGGTGTGCGCGGCCGCTTCTCCTTCCTTGCCCGTTCCAACAGGAAAGGGGAGGGCCGCTGGGACCGTCGGTCGTGGCGCCATGGTCGTCCCTCCTCTCCGTGGGAGCACTGTTGGGGGCGCTCGCATGGAGGCGACAGGGATCGACGCGGTCGTCGGCGGCTGCTCCTAGAAGGCATAGGTCGGGCCGCCGGTTGCTGCTGGAGGCTTTTGACTGCGTCGGTCAGTACGGTCATTTGCCGCACGATGGCCGCAATCTGGGCCTCCGTGGTCACTGCGGGGCGCGGAGAACTGGGCTCTGCCGCCGGTGGTGGCGGGGAGGCCTCTTCCCGACGGGAAGAGCGCCTTGCCGACCCAGTGATTCTCGATCGTTGAGCTCTTGTCTTTGTCATGCTGTCCCCTACCTGGCGCGCCAATCTGTTGCGGCCAATCGCCTCGTCGTCCGATCGCCGGGAAGCGTGCACCTGCAAAATGAAGTCCGCACTGACCGGAGGCGGCTCCGGCGGGGACCCTCCGACGGTCAAGTCAGAGAGGTGACTGGGCAACAGTGAAATGTAGACAGAGAGCTCTGAGAGAGAGAGAGAGAGAGAGGGAGAGAGGAGCGAGCCTGTGTTTTCAGGAGAGACGGAGCGGATCGATCCCCTTGCACTGTTGCATTCCCCGGTTTATATAGTGGAGCACGGTATGGCGCCGTCATTAATGGCGCAGACAAGTGAGGAATTGTCAACTCACTGTAGATTGTCAGAGTCACCGTGAAAGTGTCATGTCGCCGTGGGGCTGTCAAATCATCAGGATTGACAATGCCCTCGGTGGGACAATGCCCCTAGATGGCAGTGCCGCATGTCGCTGTCAGGGCTGACAGGCTCTGGCGGCTGTACGGCGATCGGAGGAGTCGGCCGACCCTAGGTCGGTGGCCAGCAGAGTGGCGTCGGGTTCCTCTGTCGGTCGGCGAGTTTCACGTGAGTCGGCCATCAGACCTCTGGGTTCAGTCGGTCGGGATGGATACGCCCGACATATCCCCAGTCGGCGATGGACCGTTGAATGGCCGGCAGTGGCGTCAGTCGGTCGTCCCGACCGTCAATCGGTCGGTTGGGGCAGAAGTCAGTCGGGCCGCCAGTCGGTCGGTCGGACCGTCAGTCAGTCGGTCGGGCCGCCAGTCGGTCGGGCCGCCAGTCGGTCGGTCCTTCTGACCGTCAGTCGGTCGGTCGGTGGGTATCCTCCAACAGTAATAAAATGAAATATGCCTTTTTTCCCCCTCCCTTTCTTTCTTGATAACCTCCTATCTCTCGCAGGAAAAATCCTATAGTTGGTGTTATCTGGCCGATTTTTATGGGCTGCACGATTCGGACCTCATCCAATACGGGAGGACGGATTTAAATTTAAATTGGGTTTGGGAGGTTTGGCGTGATATCGAAATCTGCCAACTAGGTTGCAGTAGATCAGATGCCAGTTAAATAAATCCATGCAACTTCGCGCGTGCGTGTATGTGGAACTATGGCTTTAGCGGCTTAGCATGTGGGATTACCATTTACGCTGAAAAGAAACTTTTCGGGGTTGACGGTTTTGTAGTCTTCAGGCCGTATCTTGTGGTGCAACTCCATTTCCCATGTCTTCACCAGCCGCTGCACTTTTTCTTCAATTGATCCCACCGGCCATTCCTAACCACACGAGGTTAGAGAGAAACTTTATAGGAGACCGGACTTCAAACAGATGCAAGAGGAACGGGATAGAATAGTGGAAGAGGAGGAGGTATTCCAGTTACCTGAGTTCGACCTTCTTCAAAGAGCTTGTTCACAACACCATAGTTGGGGGGAGCACCAAACATCCATTGGGTGTTCTTCTCACCTTCTCCATAGATAAAAGAGCGATACTTATCTCCCTCATCAGCGGAAGAAGCCATAGTTAATTTCCAAAGAAATGAAAAGAGCAATAGCTAATGCAGCAATAATTCAAAGGAGGTGACCACTTATAATGACAATCCGACCGAGGTTGGATGTGGTATTCGCGTTCAATTGGCCAGTTCACATTACGTGTTTGAAAGGTAATCTTCACACTACCCCGATGGAACGGGACTTTGCCCTCCAACCAAGTGATCTGGATTTGAGTCCCGATGGATGCCATAGCTTCGATTCAATGCTGGGATAATTATAAATGCAGACTGATATCATGGGTGACGTACGCATTCGTTGTGTTAGAAATTTGAGAAAGTCCATTAGCCTAGTGCACAAGCTGCTGTTATCCAAGATCTAAATTAATGGTGACGGGTTGTCCCATCTATAGTCGTTTATAAATTTGGGACAGTCTATTGGCCTTGCGCACAAGCTGCTCTTGTCCAAGATCATAATTAATGGTGATGGGTTATCCCATCTATATATTAGTCTTTTAAGCTAGAAGATGCTATGGATGATCTCTAGAGGTATGCGTGAATTGAAAGTTTTTTAAAATCGAAATTGTTGGTACAAAAATCCGTCTGCACCGGAGGAGCTGGAGTCGGAGGAGTCGCGGTCGCCGTCGGGACCTGCAAAAGAAGTCTAAACCGGAGGTGGGGTTGCTCCGGCAAGATCCTCCGACACTCAAGTCAGTTCTCTGCCTCAACAAGAATGGAGTGCTCGAATGAAAATTTTAACAGAGTTTTTGGGATAGAAATTAGGGCTTAGAGAATAACGTATCTGGGGTCCCCCTTTTATAGGCGGAGGGGGCAACAGACTGATAGCGATGTCTGTAACCGTCTGGCAGTGGGCTGCCCAGGGTCAGGAGGAGTTTGTTGCGAAGAGTAGTGGAGTGGAATCGTGGCCATTACCGGGACATGCCACGTGGAGTCTGTTGCGGGGAGTGGAGCGGCGTCCGTTGCCGCGACTCGTCAGAGGGTGGAGGAACCGCGTGGTATCCGTCGCAGGAAGTGGAGCAGAATCGTGGCCACTATTGTGGCCTGCCAGGGAGTGATGGAGCCGCACAGAATCCGTCACAGGAAGTAGAGCAGAGTCGTGGCCGTTACTGCGGCCTGCCAGGGAGTGATGGAGCCGCGCGGAATCTGTTGCAGGAAGTGGAGCAGAGTCGTGGCCGTTACTGCGGCCTGCCAGGGGGTCCAGGTCTCCGTAGAAGCTCGGACGGAGATCATTTGTCGAGGAATCTCGGCCAAGGCCGCTCGTGATAGAAATTTGAAGTAGATCATTTGCAGCGGAAACTCGGAGTGGGTCGCTTGCAGTAAGGGCTTGGAGTCTGGCTCCCGTAGGAGTCCAGACGAAGTCTTCCTGCAGCCGAAGTCAGGGACGAAGTCCGGCTTATGTAGGAGTCCGGGCAAAGTCCTCTTGCGGTTGAAGTCGGGGATGAAGTCCAGCTCCCGTAGGAGTCCGGATGGAGTCTACCTGCGATCAAAGTCGGAGGCGAAGTCCGGCTCTCGTAGGAGTTCGGACGGAGTCTACCTACAATCAGAGTCGGGGGCGAAGTCCGGCTCCCGTAGGAGTCCGGACGAAGTCTTCTGCGGTTGAAGTCGGGGACGAAGTTCGGCTCCCGTAGGAGTCCGGGCGGAGTCTTCTTGCAATCAAAGTCGGGGGCAAAGTCCGGCTCCCATAGGAGTTCGGATGAAGTCTTCTGCGGTTGAAGTCGGGGACGAAATTCGGCTCCCGTAGGAGTCCGGGCGGAGTCTTCTTGCAATCAAAGTCGGGGGCGAAGTCTGGCTCCCGTAGGAGTCCGGACGGAGTCTACCTGCAATCAGAGTCGGGGGCGAAGTCCGGCTCCCATAGGAGTCCAAACGAAGTCTTCTACGGTTGAAGTCGGGGATGAAGTCCGGCTCCCGTAGGAGTCCGGACAAAGTCTACCTGCAATCAAAGTCGGGGTGAAGTTCGGCTCCCGTAGGAGTCCGGATGAAGTCTTCTGCGGTTGAAGTCGGGGACGAAGTCCGGCTTCCGTAAGAGTCCGGGCGAAGTCTACCTGCAATCAAAGTTGGGGGCGAAGTCCGGCTCCCGTAGGAGTCTGGATGAAGTCTTCTGCGGTTGAAGTCGGGGACGAAGTCCGGCTCTCGTAGGAGTCCGGATAAAATCTACCTGCAATCAAAGTCGGGGGCGAAGTCTGGCTCCCGTAGGAGTCCGGATGAAGTCTTCTGCGGTTGAAGTCGGGGACGAAGTCCGGCTCCCGTAGGAGTCCGGACGGATTCTACCTGCAATCAAAGTCGGGGGCGAAGTCCGGCTCCCGTAGGAGTCCGGACGAGGTCTTTAAGGTGGTCGATCACCGTGGAAACTTGGGTGGAGTCCGTCCGTTGCGAAGGATCCGGTCGACGTTGGTGAGGGTTTATCCATCGGCAGAACTTGAGAATGTTGCGGAGGCCCGACCGTCAGAGAGGTTCGACGAAATGTCGTCAGAGGTCAGACGTCAGTATAATCCCTGGAGGGTCGTTCCTATCACGAACTTCGGCTGGGAGATATTTTATACCCAACAGAAATCAAAATAGAACTCGAATAGTTTACAAAAAAAAGTTTGAAATCAATTCAAAAAAAATATAGTTCAGTACAGCTCCATTTATGCGATTGATATTCTATTTTATATATAAAATAAAATAATAATAACAATAATAAAAGATTAAAAAATTAAAATTTATACGTTTAGATATATATGGGTCAGGTCAAGCTCGGTTGAATTGGATTGATTGCAATATATATATTTGCATATATATATACAGTAGCTTGATCAGCTTGAATTGTATTTTTGAAAACTTAAATGAAAGTTGAATTAAATTTTTTCGATTTAAAACTTTGGTTCCCTTGAGTCAGTTTGAATTTGACTCAAAAAGAATCTGGATTAAGTTTTTTTGATGTAGAATCTTTTCAAACCGAAATCAAATTGAATTTAAAAAAAAATTGATATGAATTGAACTGGAAAGATCAATTCAGATTAGATTTGTGGTTGGCCTTTTTCTTTTTCTTTTTCTTTTTTTTTTTTTTTTTTTTTTTTTTTTTTTTTTTTTTTTTTTTGCACCCTTGTCGCCTTGTCGGTCACATTCATCGACCTATCGCATCAACCAACACACAGGAGCCTAGGATTCATTGATGGGGGCCGAAAACCTGGGTTGAGGCTCCATAAATCGCACCCCTTCAACTCGCTCGGATTTTCGGAAATCCAAACTAAATTCAATGGTGATCCAAGGAAATGATAAATAGTTTGTAGGCTTTAATTGCATATGCCAAACATGCATCTGCTCCTACTGCTCCTTGGGGTTAAGAATGGGCTCTCCCTACTAAAGCGTTATTGACGCAAGAATGATAGTGATGTCAGGGGGGGCCAAGAACGGTGGGTAACGTGCTAGCATGCAGTACATCGCTTGCAAATTAAAAATTTACTTCTCAATTAGTCTGATTTGAAATGTGGCCTGGGCCTGCCATAGAGTTCTGGGTGGATGTGTGGTTTATGATCCCCCATACAATGTTGAAGCTTACCCATGAGATCACATATTTTACTATCAAATTACCCGGTCACCACAATTCAATGTATCCTAAGTTTCTTTTTCCTAATGGACCAGATTTATCATCAAAAGAGGAAAGGGGCCCAACAAATTCTACTATAGTTTTGACAAAGGCAGGATGAAAATAACCTTTCAACAACTATTCGAAGGATTCTCTTGAAAATAAAGGAAAAAAAAAAAAAAAAAAACTACTCCCAGAAGAAGTTAATTAATTGATGATGATGATCGTGATGATGGTTATTATTTTTTCGTTAATAATCCAATTCCTGCATATATCTGCAAAAATCTTTATATAAGTATTTGTATAAAGAGTTTAACAACAATCACTAAAAAGATAAATACCACAACAGCATCGCACAAACTAGGACAACATACAGGGAACACTTTGTACAGTAAGGTGAGCCCACCACATTGGGTGTTCTTCTCACATTTGCCATAGATGAAGGAGCGATACACAAAATCAGAAGAGGCCAGAATCCTTAATTTAGAGGACAATCTCAGGGAGAGGTAGTGCACCATTATTTGGTAGATAGAGGAGGCTTCTTATAATAAGTTGGGTTCATTCGCCATAGATGAAGGAGCGATACACAAAATCAGAAGAGGCCAGAATCCTTAATTTAGAGGACAATCTCAGGGAGAGTTAGTGCACCATTATTTGGTAGATAGAGGAGGCTTCTTATAATAAGTTGGGTTCGTAGTTGCGTGCAATGGATAAGTTATTTTACATTTTTGAAATAAATTTCAAATTCAATTATCCATAATATGTAAGGATTGTTTATATTCCTGTTACATAAACTAATTAAGAAAAGTATTGAGTGATGTTGCTAGAGAATCATTAGTGAATTTAAAATGAGTTGGCCTGGCTTAGGAGAAATTATTAGATGGATTAGGTTTATCGTGGATCAAAAATGAAATAAATCCATCTAATAATTTAGGTGGTTTCATTTCACCCTCCCTCCGTGGGCATATGGTCCATTTAGTAATTAGGTCTTGCTCTAGGAGTTCAGTTGGGGCATTTGACAGATATTCCCATCAATTGCCCTTCATCTCCCATGTTAAGACGTACGTGTCAATCATGCTTTGATTGGTTGGCTGGCCGAGGGTATTTTGGGGAGCGAAAAAGGGCAAAAATTTTGTTCCTATATTATTATTATTATTATTATTATTTTTCCTTTACTTGCCGTGCAAGTTTGTTCATATCCCAGCAGATCATCCCTTGGCTGGCGTCGTGGCAGTTCTACAGTGACAACTACCATGTAACCCTCGCATTGCACGGAAGCCACGATCATGCAAGGACTGAAAGAAAGGGAAGGGAGAAAAGAGGCAAAAATAATTGGCTTAGAACTCGTTTAATGAATTCAGCTGGTAAATATTGGCTGTGCATATATAAATACAAAAATTTATTTACTATTCAAAGAAAAAAAATTTCAAACAAAACTCTTCATAATTGTTCCATCTATGTAGCACAATAGAGCTAATGCTAATTCATCTTGTTAGAAATATCTGGTCAAGACATCACCATCACAAGATCTTTTTGATACCACTTGTATTGCACTCGATCACGTATAGATACTGCAAGAGAAGAGAAAGAAATATAAGATAAGAAAAAAACAATCAAGTACATAGATCAGCCTAAGGCTTATCTTCACGGAATATGTAAAGCTTCACTATGAGAAGAACAAATACAAAAGGAGATCCTCACACTCTTAACTCTTATACATAATCTGTCTCAACTAAAAGTTACCTTTACAAAGCTCTCATTAGAACCTAAGAGGCCCTTTGCATCTCACAACTCTCTACTGTTATCGAACCACAGGGTTCTCCACCGACTGCTGCTACCACGGATACCATAGCCTCTCTCCACCATAGGTCTTTTTCAAAGCTTCAAATTGAGTCCAGATCGGAGACTGGACTCCAATTAAAACTCAAGAAACTTCCCAAGCCATCAAATTAAGTCCCTGATCACTCTGATCATGCCTGCACACACCGCAGGCCATCGAATCATGCATCGATCCACGGAGAAGCCCATAGACTGCGAGAAACCTCGTCGGTCCATCGTGGACCATGAGAAATCACTGAAAAACCATCTGCCAGTCCATGCTTCTCCCATGGACTGCGGTCCATGGTGGACCGTGGTACACCATGTGGTCTGGGCCGCACTTGCGTATGGACTGTGCGCGTGTGCTCGCATGCTGGGTCGCGAGCTCGCCTGGGCTGCGCCTGCGCCTGCGCCTACTGTGAAGGTCCGCATGCGCCTGCACTGGGCAGTGTGCCTGTTCTGCCAGTCGAGCTTGGCCTACTCCGCTACCGGCCTGTGCCATCCGTGGGCCCCCTTCGACAGTCTGTGGGCCATACCAGCCTTCGTGCTGGTCTTCTATCGCGTGTATCTCCTCCGTCTGTGCTTTATTTAGGTTGTTTTTGAGCTCGTTGGACTCCATTCGCCATTTTGAATCTTTTTCTAGATTTATTATAGATCGAATTTCAAGATATTTTTCTCAACACATCTTGTGCACAGATTTCTATCTTCTGCAAAGTAGTACTTGGTTTACGATGCATGTTTCATATAATGGCTTAGGTTCCACCTACAGCTCAGGTGCCAGTGATGTTAGGTTTGGAGAGACTGATTAGGCCTTTTATCTCATGTTTAATGGAATGGAGCAAAGCTTTGACGTGTGGAGAGTAAAGATCAAAGTTTGGATGGGGTTTTAGGTCGCTAGCTAGCTTGTGATAGAGACGACGTCGTGGCTACTTTAGTTTGGAGTTGATGGGATTTTTGTGCAGTTCTCGTATTAGGTTTTGGCCATTTCTTGTGTTTTCAATCCATATGGTCAGCCTTGTTTTTGATTTTATTATTTTAAACTGCTGGTTGATTTTTTCCACATATGCAAATGAACATATCCTCTGGCCTATCCTCCGCCTCCGGTTGGTTCGATATACCTACTACATATTTTCTTTCGTAGTTGAACTAGAAGAGCTACAACAGATATTCTTTTAATAAAAGAGAAATGCTTGATAAGTTACCAAATCTGTGGAAATTGAGATTTTAACTAATGGTGGTGGTTATCCTTTCTTTTCATAAGAAGATAAAATAAAATTGGGGATGCCAGTACTGAAGTAATTTGAGCATGGATTTGTTTTCTTTAGAGTTTAGAATGAATTGGCAATAGGTTGAGTCATATAGGTTAGAATCAAAAATAAGTAAGAATTAACATAAAACCACTTCACTTAGTTAATAGATTAGAATTTTGAACACAAAGTGACTGAATTATCTACCGAACATATAATAAGACTCAACACATGTAACATATTTTGAGGGTGCCTTGTTTGGAGGTTGGTAACAAAGATGTAGGTTCAAATCCTTCCTTTACCTAGATTATAGCCCAGGAAAAAACACATGTAATATGTTTAGAGGCTATTCGGTTATCCATGATATTCTGAAATAGATGATCATAAAATTTAATTTCTTGCAAATAAATTTTTTGAAAAACACAAGAAGATAATACTTTAGAAACCAAATATATACGAGTATCCTAAACATGGCATAGATAGTTTATCAATACAACAAAACCATCCTATCGAGCTAATAATTCTGTTCTAGATTTCTGCTTTATAGAGCGTAAGTTGCGTATATATTCATATCAACATATATATGATGAAGTTGTGCATATATCCATATCAACATGGATATAATGATCATAAGTGACCAACAATTCAACAAGGCAAAGGTGCAACATATTTGCATGAATTGAGCTTTTATGCTAACCTAATAACTTTCCAATGTCACCACAAAATTGGGCCAACTCAAACGCGGCCTTGCCAAAATATGAGTTATCTCAGGCGCTTTAAATAATTCTTTTAAATCTTTAAATTGAAACTGAAGAATGGATTGATTGAATTTAGATATTTAAAGGGAGAAAAGTAGAGGCCCACAAGCTCTATAAATACCAAGACCTAGATTATTGAAAATACATTATCCAAGATTCAAACCTAGAATCTTTGATTGCCAATTAAGCAAGTATAACCAATCGAGCAAGCTCCAATTTGAAATCAAATTTAATTGAAGTACATATGGCCCAAGGTCTCAAATCCACGTCTTGCCCAATCACAGCCAGCCAACTTCGTGTCCGTGCAAAGATCGTAAACCAAGCTCAAAGCAGCATATATCGTATTTTGATGGGACATGGATTGAAGAACGCAAATAGGAACGAAGATCATCACCAGCTTAACACACCAGTGCATTATCATATCATTGTAGGCAGATAGGTGCTGGGGTTGAAGGCCCAGTGGCCTATAAATAGCCCATAACGTTTGAAAGTATTGGGCCTCATGGATTACATGTAGCCCATAATGTTTGAAGGTATGGCCAAGGCATTGAAGTGGCCCATGGAGAGGTTCATGCCTCTCCCTCCACGTCCGGCGTGTCTATCCGGATTCCAATGGCCATCTGTTCCTTGTTGGAGGATTGACAAAGAAAATCTGACAAAAGAGGCAGCTTAATTACTGGCCACAGATCGTTGAGGCCATTCAAAACTGGCGTTTTTCAGGGAATTTATGTTTAATAAAAACAAAATGACAGAAAGGAAGACTATGACTCTATTTCTCATAGAAAAATGGTGAAGCTTGCATACCAGCCTTGTCTATCTACTTTCACGATGCAATAAGATAAAGTACAAATCATAAAGTATTCCATAGTTTATTGGAGGTATTGGAGGAGGGCGTGAAGCAGAAAAAATTTCTGGTTGGTAGCATCAACCCAAACTGCAATGAATTGTGAGACAATTGAATTTTCTCTAAAATTAAAGCAACAATTGAAAGTCAAATGAAACATGTTGGCCTGCTATTATTATGTTTTTCTTCTCTTTTTATTTTTAGGTCTACACCTATCTTTCTTGATTTATAATTGAAGCGCTACAGTTACTCGTCATCTACCTACATTCACTTCTTTGCCATGCTCTCATCACATTAAAAAAATCACAGATTTTGACACCTCCTATTGTTTTTGCTCTGGACAATTGTGGAATCACGTCTTTCTTTTTATTCTTCTGATATTAGGTGCAATTGAAAGCATTCATGTGAAGTATTCCCTCCTCTCACATTCCACCATGTGTTCTACATTGCCAACTTCTAGTTCTCAGTGAACAATAATATATATATTTTTCTATATAATTCGTGGATTCTACATCTTGTTCCATGAAATAATTATGTACGCCTAAATCACCCATCGTCCAAAGTGGAGATCCCCACTAATTAATCAATAATGGACAACAGGATACACGACGTACCTCAACATGCCGTTCACACCAATCAAAAAATCCACCACTACTACATTAATGATTGGTTAATTTGACCCACTTGTAAGAATCACTACACATGTACATCAATCCAGTAGATAAAATTAATATTTCTAAAACCAATACAATTTAGAAAACTCATAGGTATATAATAACTGGAATATTGTCACAAATATGCATATGTATCATCATACATCATCAGGTGAAATCTTCATTCATTGTTGAATTTCATATTATATGTTTCATTTTTCACATCTTCGAAATGACAACCTTTTATTCCTTTTTGGCTTTGGACTAACCAGGATCATGCGACGATCTTTTATTCGGATCGATTTCTGTGATCTTCCTCGGATCGAACTATTTGTGATCTTTCTCGGATCGAGTGGCCGTGATCTTTCTCGGATCAAATCATTCATGATCTTTCTCGGATCAAGTTCTTCTACACATAAACTTGTGGAGGCTATCCCAGGCATAAGCTTCTGGCAAGCTATTCCACATGACAAGGCCAGTCCAAATCACATTTCTCTTTCCCTTTACTTTTCATGAAATTATAATATTTGACTTCATTAATCAATTCAAATTTTGCAGTGTATTCAAAATAAACATGTCATAACTATATAAGCATGCCATCATATGCTTTGATGAAAACATATTCATGCTCGCAACCACACAAGTAAATATCAACATTTTACATATGATAAATTCATTGATCTCAAATCCAACGATGCAAAACTAACAGTAAAATAATATATACATGTGATGATGATCATGTATAATGCTTCTTACCTCGATAAATGAGAATTCAAATTCACAACCTTATAGTCCGAAAATCAAGCCCTACTCGTGGTCCCCCTGGTCGTTGGACTGTTCTCCTATCAAACAAAAATAAATTAATTTAACCAAATAAATTTTCTATATTTATTAAGGTTATCTGACTCATACCCATGTCCTCTCTCTCTTTTCTTTATTTATTATATATATATATGTATATATATATATATAATTATATTATATATATATATTTATATGTTTTTAATTTTTATTCATTATTTTTTATTTATTTTATATATATTTGTATGTATATATGTGTGTATATATATATATATATATATATACATATTTTTATTTATTTAGAGAAGAGAGAAGAGGCTTCTTCTTCTTCTCTTCCCCATGTTCGAAAACAGGGATCCCGAGCCATTCTTCGAGTGCCTCCCTTAATCCAGCCAGATGAGCCACCTCCGGCCACCCATTCCGGCAAGGACTCGACGACGGCGAGGCTGCCGTCTCAGTGGCAGCCCCCACACCCCTTTATTGCCGGCAGCGAAAAAAGGAAAAAAAAAGAAAATGTAAATAGGGGTGTCCCTGTTTAAGCCCGAACCGGCACCTCGTCGGCTTCCAAGCACCCCATGACCGGAGAGACTAAACCGAAAGGGAGGAAGAAGGAACATACCTTGTTCCGATGGCCAAAAACTGCTCCGGCGACCCCTTTTCTTCCGATCAACCACCACGGTATATCATTGAGAAAAATTTCTCAAATCCCTCGATTTACTTCGAAATTTTGTTGTAAATTCTTAAGAGGAGACGGGGGAATCTTTATAGTGGAGGTTTCCTATCCTAACCGGACTCTTTGAGTCCGATTTTGTCGAAAACGAGAAGGAAGAAGACTCTGGCTAGGAGTCTTCCTCCTCCTCTGTATTTTTTTTTGTTATTTTTGTTGTTGGGCCGTCTGGGCTACAGGCCCAAGTAACTGGGCTGCTACAATCTCCCCCCCTTAAAAAAAATTTCGTCCTCAAAATTTACATACCTGAGTTTTCAAAGAGTTGTGGATACTTGATCTTCATTTCTGTCTCGAGTTCCCATGTAGCCTCTCTCTCGCTATGATTGCTCCATTGGATCTTCACATAAGGAATAATTCGATGTCGTAACACCTGATCTTTCTTGTTAACAATCCGTACTGGATATTCTTCATAAGTCAGATCCTTCTGAAGATGCAAAGGTTCATAACTCACCACATGACTTGGATCTGGAATATACTTTCTCAACATTGATACATGAAACACATTATGTACGCCAGATAAAGCCGGTGGTAATGCTAACCGATATGCAACCTCTCCAATCCTGTCTAAAATTTCAAAAGGATCAATATACTTTGGACTTAACTTACCACGCACTCCAAATCTCATGATACCTTTAGTAGGAGAAACTTTCAAAAAAACATGATCGCCAACTTGAAATTCCAGTTCCCTTCTTCTATTATCAGCATAACTCTTTTGCCTGCTCTGAGCCGTACGAAGTCGTTCCTGGATCATGTGTACTTTTTTCACTGTCTGTTGTACTATTTCTGGTCCCAATAGTTTTCTTTCTCCCACCTCATCCCAACAAATGGGCGATCTACATTTTCTTCCATATAATGCCTCGAAAAGAGCCATCTGAATGCTTGCTTGGTAGCTATTATTATAAGCGAACTCAACCAATGATAAGTGATTATCCCATGCTCCACCTATGTCCATGACACAAGCCCTTAACATATCCTCTAGGATCTGTATGGTTCGTTCTGATTGTCCGTCAGTTTGAGGATGAAAAGCTGTACTAAAATTTAACTTGATTCCAAGAGCTTTATGAAGACTTTTTCAAAACTGAGAAACAAATCTACTATCTCGATCTGACACAATAGTAACTGGTACTCCATGCAATCATACTATCTGTTCTATATATAAGCTTGCCAATCTTTCTAAGGAAAGACCAATCCGAAAGGGTAAGAAATGTGCTGATTTCGTCAATCGGTCAACAATTACCCATACAGCATTATTATTTCAAAGCGTTTTAGGTAATCCAGTCACAAAATCCATAGTAATATGCTCCCATTTTCACTGAGGAATAAGAAGAGACTGCAGTAGTCCTGCTGGTCTTTGATGTTCAGCTTTTACTTGTTGACATACCAAACATTGGGCTACAAATTGTACAATATCCCTTTGCATACCAGACCACCAAAAATTTCTTTTCAAATCTTGATACATTTTTGTGCTTCCAGGATGCATGGTGTAAGTCGAACAGTGAGCCTCCTCTAGGATCTCATTCCTTAATCCTGAAATCTTGGGAACACAGCCTGTTATCGAATCTCAATGACCCATCCTCATGCATCCAAAATTTTGTCTGTATACTAGATTTCACTGCCTCTATGACCTTTTGTAACTCTGAATCCTCCTTTTGAGCTGCTTTAATCTTTTCAATCAAAGTAGGCTGTAGTACAAGATTTGCAAGCTAAACTTGAGAATCATGTGATCGTATTTCAATTCCTGATTTCTACAAATCCAGCAATATAGGCTTTTGTGAGGTAATTAGGGCAGCCAATTCACCAGAAAATTTTCTACTTAGAGCATCGGCTACAACATTCGCCTTTCCGAGATGATAATTTATTGTGACATCATAGTCCTTCAGTAGTTCTAGCCACCTTCTTTGTCTCAAATTTAACTCCTTCTGAGTAAAGATATATTTTAAGCTTTTATGATCCGTAAAAATCTCACAATGCTCTCCATATAAGTAATGCCTCCATATTTTTAAAGCAAGGACCACAGCTGCTAATTCTAAGTCATGAGTAGGATAATTCCGCTCATAAGATTTCAATTGTCTAGAAGCATAAGCTATCACCTTTCCTTTTTGCATCAAAACACAACCGAGACCTTTACAAGAAGCATCGCTGTAGATAGTGAAACTCTCTGTCCCGGATGGAATGGTTAAGATTGGACCAGTCATCAATCATCTTTTTAACTCTTGAAAGCTTTGTTCGCATTCGTCTGTCCATTCAAACTTTACTTGTTTCTGTGTTAGACGAGATAGAGGCATGGCAATACTAAAGAAACCTTCCACAAACTTTCGATAATAGCCAGCTAATCCCAAAAAGCTACGTATCTCTGATACGTTAGTAGGTCGGCTCCAGTCAACTACTGCCTTCACTTTCTTTGGGTCAACTGAGATACCCTCCTTGGAGATGATATGCTCGAGAAAAGTAACACTGTTCATCCAAAATTCATATTTTTGTAGCTTTACATACAGCTTCTTTTCCCTCAGAGTTTGTAATACAATCCTCAGATGTTCTTCATGTTCGAGTGAACTTTTCGAGTAAATTAAAATATCATCAATAAATATAACTACAAATCGATCCAAGTATGATGCAAACACTCGATTCATAAGATCCATAAAGGCTGCCGGTGTATTGGTCAGACCAAATGGCATGACTAAAAACTCATAATGCCCATATCTAGTCCGAAAAGCTGTTTTTGATATGTCTCCAGGCTGTATCTTCAACTGATGGTAGCCAGAACGAAGATCAATTTTTGAGAAGACCTGAGCCCCTTGCAACTGATCAAACAAATCATCGATTCTTGGTAAAGGATATTTGTTTCGCACTGTTACCTTGTTTAATTCTCGATAGTCTATGCAAAGCTGAAGGCTACCATCTTTCTTCTTTACAAACAGTACTGGAGCTCCCCAAGGTGACACACTAGGCCTAATGAATCCTTTGTCCAACAACTCTTGTAATTGCTTTTGTAATTCCTTTAATTCTGCTGGAGCCATTCGATAAGGGGTTTTAGAAACTGAACTCGTACCAGGAATCAAATCAATAGAAAACTCAATCTCTTGATCCGGAGGTAGTCCAGGCAGGTCATCCGAAAAAACATCAGAAAATTTCTTCACAATAGGGATGTCCTGTAGCTTGAGCTTATTATCTTGAGTGTCTAATACAGTGGCTAGAAATCCTTCACATCTTTTTCTAAGAAATTTCTGAACACGAATAGCTGAGATAAACTTCTGATGAAAGAAGGGTTTAGAACTCTTAAAACTAAACTCTGATTGATCTGGAATTTGAAACATTATTGTCTTTTGGAAGCAATTAACTGAGGCATGATAAGCTGCTAACCAATCCATCCCCAAGATTAGATCAAAGTCCTTCATCTCTAAGACTAATAAGTCTGCTTTCATCTCCCTATCCTCAATACTCAGTACACAATCTTTGCAAATTGAATTAACCAAGATCACCTCTCCACTTGGTGTGCAGACACAGAGATTATTTTCTAAAGGTGTAGGAGACATCTCATTGGTCTTCTTAATAAAACTAGTTGCTATAAAAGAGTGGGTAGCTCCAGGATCAAATAGAGCATAGACATTGTTGGATGCAATTTTGATCATACCTGACATATATTCATTTATCATTCAGGGCTATATATCTTTATTTATCTAAGCATATAATATTTCATGACGTATATAAAAGAACTTTTAGGAGATTGGTTCAGTACCTGTCACCACTGAGTTAGAAGCATTAGCATCCTGTTGTGTAAGTGCATAAACTCGTCCTTGGATCTTTGATTTTTGTTGTCCCGCATCTTGTCTTTGTACATCTTGGGGTGCCCGATTCGCGGGATATTTTGGAAATTTTGAGGCATATGCTGTCTTTGTGATTCTCCTCCATTGCGGCATACAACTGCTTTGTGGCCATCTCGTCCACATTTGTAACATTGTCCTCCGGGCCACGTGCAATCTCGTCTAAAATGAGGTCCTCCACACCTATAACATATAAGGCTCCCTTGAGGTTGTACTTTCCCTTCAGTGGCAGTCTGGCTTGGTTTTGGGGTCTTTGGTTTGAAGGCTTTGCTACTTTGACCTTGAGGATTAATCGCTCGACCCCTTTTCTTCATACTTTTCTCTCTTGCTGCTTGAGCATCAATGAGTCCTTTTTCTATTATTAAGCATTTGTTTACAACTTCTTTATAAGTGGGCAGCTCAAAAACAGTCACCAGTTGTTGGATTCTCTCCCTTAACCCATTCTCAAATTTTCTGGCTCGAACATTTTCCTCAGCTATCAATGCAGGGGCATATCTCGACAATTCTTCAAATTTGGCTGCATATTGAGCAATTGTCATGTGGCCCTGTACCAATCGATCGAACTCTCGAAATTTTTGGAGTCGAATACTCTGGAGAAAATATTCTCATAGAAAACCTTTCTAAATTCTTCCCATGAAAAAGGTACATCATTTGGCCCTAACTTTCCAATTTTCATCTTCCACCAATCGGCTGCCTCACCTTGTAACATAAATGTGGCAAAATTAACCTTATCTTCAGCAGGACATCTCAAGGCATAGAAAACTTTCTCTATTGCTTTTAGCCAGCTTTCAGCTTCCATAGGATCTGAGATCCCTGAGAATACTGGTGGTGCGTATTTTTTGAAGTCTAATAAATTGATTTGACGTTCATACTGATTTTCAGCTCCTTGTTGCTGCTGGGACTGTCGCTCCTGAAATATTTGTTGTATGATCTGCTGTTGTTGTCCTTGTTGCACCTCCAATATCCTCCTCATATCTTTCCTCGCAGCCACTTGTTGTTGAACCAGTACTTGCATTAACTGAGCTGCAGTAATTTGTTCCCCAAGTTGAATTTCAGGTTCTCCTGGAGTTTCTTTCCCAGGAGTGACCTTTGCAGGCTCAGTAGGATGTTCTTGTTGTGGTGCATCATCATTCGATGAGGGTGGAGCATTTTCTTGGGGTGTAGCTGGCTCCCAAGTATTAGAGCCATCCGCAAAACGAGTAGGTCTTCGATTTCACCCACGCTCAGTCCCTCTTGCCATGTCAACCTACACAGTTTCACTTTAGTCAAGAATTTAAGAATAATATTTCATATTAGTCAATTTTCATCTAAAAGTCTACCCATATACTCTCTCTCTAAAATAAACCTTAGGATTCTTAAACCTAAGCTCTGATACCACTCTGTCACGCCCCAAATCCAGCACCTGAGTTGAGCACGTGACACGGCCACACAAACCCTAGAGCAGCGCTCTAGGATCATGTAAGGCCTATTAATTTAACAATTAAAAAAAAAATTTAAATAACCAAGTAAATACCAAATCAATCCATCGAGTCAAAACTTTAAATCAAATGTAAACTTTGTTCAATATAATTTATTCAAATGTTCATAGGTATCAGAAAACTTAAACTAACTAAACTACTAAAGGCTTCTGCTCTTATTTGCTCTTGCCCAAAACCGCCCAAACTAAGCATCCTGTGAGTCTGAAAAAAAAAACAAGAAGGAAATATGAGCTTCTCCAGCTCAGTAAGAATCACTACACATGTACATCAATTCAGTAGATAAAATTAATATTTCTAAAATCAATACAATTTAGAAAACTCATAGGTATATAATAACTGGAATATTGTCACAAATATGCATATGTATCATCATACATCATCAGGTGAAATCTTCATTCATTGTTGAATTTCATATTATATGTTTCATTTTTCACATCTTCGGAATGACAATCTTTTATTTCTTTTTGGCTTTGGACTAACCAGGATCATGCGACGATCTTTTATTCGGATCGATTTCTGTGATCTTCCTCGGATCGAACTATTTGTGATCTTTCTCGGATCGAGTGGCCGTGATCTTTCTCGGATCAAATCATTCATGATCTTTCTCGGATCAAGTTCTTCCACACATAAATCGATGGAGGCTATCCCAGGCATAAGCTTCTGGCAAGCTATTCCACATGACAAGGCCAGTCCAAACCACATTTCTCTTTCCCTTTACTTTTCATGAAATTATAATATATATTTGACTTCATTAATCAATTCAAATTTTGCAGTGTATTCAAAATAAATATGTCATAACTATATAATCATACCATCATATGCTTTGATGAAAACATATTCATGCTCGCAACCACACAAGTAAATATCAACATTTTACATATGATAAATTCATTGATCTCAAATCCAACGATGCAAAACTAACAGTAAAATAATATATACATGTGATGATGATCATGTATAATGCTTCTTACCTCGATAAATGAGAATTCAAATTCACAACCTTATAGTCCGAAAATCAAGCCCTACTCGTGGTCCCCCTGATCGTTGGATTGTTCTCCTATCAAACAAAAATAAATTAATTTAACCAAATAAATTTTTTATATTTATTGAGATTATCTAACTCATACCCATGTCCCCTCTCTCTCTTTTTTTTTTAAATTTTATTATATATATATATATATATGTATATATATATATAATTATATTATATATATATATTTATATGTTTTTAATTTTTATTCATTATTTTTTATTTATTTTATATATATTTGTATGTATATATGTGTATATATGTGTGTGTGTGTATATATATATATATATATATATATATATATATATATATATATACATATTTTTATTTATTTAGAGAAGAGAGAAGAGGCTTCTTCTTCTTCTCTTCCCCATGTTCGAAAACAGGGATCCCGAGCCATTCTTCGAGTGCCTCCCTTAATCCAACCAGATGAGCCACCTCCGACCACCCATTCCGGCAAGGACTCGACGACGGCGAGGCTGCCGTCTCAGTGGCAGCCCCCACACCCCTTTGTTGCCGGCGGCGAAAAAAGGAAAAAAAAAGAAAACGTAAATAGGGGTGTCCCTGTTTAAGCCCGAACCGGCACCTCGCCGGCTTCCAAGCACCCCATGGCCGGAGAGACTAAACCGAAAGGGAGGAAGAAGGAACATAGCTTGTTCCGACGGCCAAAAACAGCTCCGACGACTCCTTTTCTTTCGATCAACCACCACGGTATATCGTTAAAAAAAATCTCTCAAATCCCTCGATTTACTTCGAAATTTTGTTGTAAATTCTTAAGAGGAGATGGAGGAATCTTTATAGTGGAGGTTTCCTACCCTAATCGGACTCTTTGAGTCCGATTTTACCGGAAACGAGAAGGAAGAAGACTCCGGCTAGGAGTCTTTCTCTTTTTCTATATATATTTATTATTATTATTTTTATTGTTGGGTCGTCTGGGCTACAGATCCAAATAACTGGGCTGCTACAACTGTTACGTACCAAAAGAGATTTGGTAGTTATACGTTCACTCAGTTATTAAAAGCTGCGATCATGGTCATACCATTACTTCTGGCTAGTGGATACCTAATTATTGGATAGCGGAGAAATCATCAGAATTTTCGATCCGAGAACGGAGGCTATGATTTGTCATCCTCTATCTATCCATACCGTTTCATAATTACAAGAAAAAAATGTGGTTGGCACTTGGTAACAAACAAATAGCTTTGTCTTACCCAAAAAAGAAAAAGAAAAAAACTAAAAAGCAAAACAAAATGCTTTGACTCTCCGCATACTTAATTCATCGTAATCATCCAGCTTCAGCAAAGACGGGTGGGCCGGGGGAGCATCTCCAACGCTTGCAATAGCGTCTCCCTGAACCTCGCCAGGTCCAGCGTCAAGTTCTGGCCATCAGTATATATCGGTCGGCTTACATTGTACCCTTGCCGGTTTATCGACCATGGATCGACGAGAACCGGATGATCCTTGGGATATTTATCATACAACGTACTCTCCTCCACCGCCGTGTGGTACTCAATGTAGCGCAGCCCCATCCTCCTGGCCGGACGCGCGTAGTACGCCGCCGCCGCCCAGTCCAGCCCCCACGGCACCACCTGCACCACCACCGCTCCTGCCGGCAGGAACACCATGTTGGTCAGGCCCGCCCCGTGCACCCCCATCAGCACCCCGCACCCGTTCACCACCCCGGCGAAATCCCCCACGCTCGTCATCCTCGTCGGCGCCGCCACCTCAACCTCGAACCCCACCTCCCTCGCCAGCGCCACCACCCCGTCTTCGTTCAGCAGCGCCCTCGACGTCCGCCGCGAGATGAGCACCAGCACCGGCCTCTCCGCCCCCGCCGCACGATCTTTCTTTAGGCCGAGGGCGCTGTGGAGGAAGCGCCGGAAGTTGAGGGTGGAGACGCCGCCGGGGGCGTCGGAGGAGTTGCAGAGGAGGTTGCCGTGGTACTTGAGGCCCACCACGGCGGCCGGGAAGCAGTGGACTTTCGGCTCGACGGGGGTCGAGGGAGAGGAGGCGACGGCGAGGTCGGCGGCGGAGGAGAGGTGGAAGAGGACGCGGCGGTACTTCTGGGTCCACCAAGGTTCGAAGTCGGCGACGAGGAGTTGGGCCCGGGAACGGAGGTGGCCGGCGGTGAGGAAGAGGGGGATGAGGACGTCGTTGACGTCGTGGAAGAAGTTACCGGCGAAGCCGCCGATGGAGAAGAGGATCGCAGGGAATGGGTGGGTGAGGTCGCAGGGCGGGGAATTGGAGTGGGCGGCGACGAGGTGGACGGGGGCCGTGCGCTGCATAGCGAAGGAGTCGGTCTTCCGGGGGTAGGGACGGAGGACGAAAGAGTTGAAGCCGGGGGGAAGTTGCTGGCCGGCGGTGAGGTAGACGGTGGCGGGAGAGGAGGAGGTGGCGGTGGATATCCTGACGGCGTCTGTAGTGACGCATAGGTCGGACTCGGGATCCGATATGCAGGATATGCCATTCTGGCTCAGCTCCCTTCGGGCTTTTCCTGCATCAATTACTCTATTTTAGTTGTCTTGGCATATAAATGAAAGGGTGAAGTGAAACTGTACTTTTTTCCTTTTTAAACCCAAAAAAAGGGTGAATACATCATATGTAGATATACAAAATTTTATATAATTGGTTTGACATGTCAACATAGATATCAACACACCGGACATGGCTCTTTTATTGCTCATCTCGCTAGCAGTCTAACATCTTAGCACAGAAAATAGAAACCGGGCATTTTTTTTGCGAGCTACGTGGTTTTCTATATAATTTTTTTACTTTCGTTGAGAATTTTGTGTAAAATAATACGACTAAAATCATGAAGAAAGGAAGTTGTAAACATGAAGGAATTATGAAAATTAGCTAGAATTCTTTGAAGCTAAAAGCATTGTGTCATATGTGATAGTAATGACACACTAATATTTAAGAGTGAAGTCTGTCACTATATAAATCTCCAAGTTATAGGATAGAAAGTGAGCTAAGCATCTTGTCTGCAATCATTCAAAAGGATAGGGAACACATTTCTCTCGAGATAAATTACCAATTAAGAAGATTTGTTCTAGTCAAATGCAGGCAACCATAATTCACCCACAGGCACCTATGGTGGGAAAGGCAATACATCCACCTTGCGACGAAATGAGGTGCTCGGGCAAACGTCTTTTCTAAGCTTTAGTAGGTAACACGTGCCTAGGAGCTCCCATGCAGGCTCTCACACGTGAGACTTGTCCAAGAGGTCGTATACCGCTGACCACCATAGACTGATGATTGTATAGAATGTTGGCTAACGAGCAAACATCACGAGACCCACCGCTAGCAAGGTGGTCCGGCTGAGAATTTATTGGCGATAAACGATACGATGCCAATCATAACCAAGCATCCGCCACAAATTCCCACGTTGAACGGCCAGGATTACATAATTTCTCTTTAGGCCTGCCGCGTGGGTCGAATCCAATCCATAGCGTTGGGCGTGGTCGCAAATACCACAAGCCGCCACAGGTTCCTTTATGAACGGATTCTAAGCCGCCACTCCAACTTGTAGCTCGTACTTTATGTACCAAAAGTCATTCTAATTGAGGTTTAAATGATGCAATGTTGCTATCTATCTACATAAATTGCAGTAATATTAACAAGGCCATGATAATTAGTGATACGTTTTGATGGATGTGTCGGTGATCACCGCTAACACGTATATGCTAAGTTGGCAGTATCAAACACCAAAAAAGTAGCATCTGATGCTGCTAACCCGGGCCCTATCTAATAACCAATTATTCCAAGCTCACATGTACAGTAATTTCCACGATAACCTGTGTTCATTTGGATCAAGATCATCTTGCCATCTAGCTCAAGGACTTTCTACTTCAAAATTATCTGGTTCCGTTTGTCGTTTTGGCTGGCATTGGATGGGTATATATATGTGACTACGTGAACAGGTTGATGTTTGATGGTTACGCTTTAAGTATGGACCGACTTGTTGAGCAAGACGTTGTGATGGTAGAATTTATTCTATACTGCATATGGAGTCCAGCTGTGTGGATATGAGGAGAAAGCCATAGGCTAAAAGGAACGGCACAAAGTATTTGCCAAAAGGTATTTTTCTGTTTGGAGGAATTATTAAGGCATGGATTACTTTTTGGAAGCACTGCTATGACTTAGCGATCACGCTTGCTTGGCCAAGTTTTCAACTGCAAATGATTTCCTCCTCAAATAATTGCCCCACTTTGCAGCACGCGACCTTCCCAAGTTATAAAAGTGTTTGCTAAACTAAGTTTGTTTAGCATGGGGAGCTATAAATTGTTCGGAAGCCATCAATGCCAACACTTTTGTTGGAGTCAAGGATCAGTCTTGATCGTAGTGGGAATGTAGCCAATTCGCACAGAATACTTGTGGAGAGGGAATATATGAATTCTGACCCACAAATACACGGTGTTGGCTAGCTAATATTAGCAGTGTCAAGTGAGTATATATGTGACATCGACGAACAAATTAATGAAGTTTTTCAGAATTTAGAAAAAGCTGACAAAGTTGCTCCCTTGCTTCCTAAAAGATTGCTTTCTTATGGAAATTGGTTCATCTGTTCTCTTGACTAAGGTAGGCGGGTGAGATCTTACTCACCTTTTTCCTACGATCTATAAACGGCATTCCTGTGGAAGGATCATGGCGTCGTCCGATACAAGGGTGATATTTTTTCCCCCTCGAGAAACTAATCCTATATAGTGTTAAAGAAATCAATCGACATTTATTAATGTATCATATTTGATCATAGGAAGAGAGAGTAGTTTGAAGGAAAACCTCGTACTAGTCTCCGCAGAAGAAACCGTGTGAACTCCACATCCTCAGTATTTGCGCTGCCGCTTCTTCCGATCAATATGAGATTGTTGGACCAATGGGATAACTGCAACTTCCCTTCATAACCAAAACAGAGAGAGAAAAAAAGGTAAATCAGAAATAGACACTCATATTAGCTCGATCAACTTGATCTCATTCAACAAAACATTTAAAAGAGATATTTATTAACGCAGCCTGTTCCGAATCCATCATGCAAACAAATGACAAGTTGCGCCTATAGTACCAAAATCACAGCTAGCACTAGAAAGAAAGAATTTGATATAAAAAATTAGCGAGGATTACAGAGACGAAGAGGCGCGATATTGGGACGCAGGATGGCGGCACAGAGCAGAGGCAGTAGCAGGAACCCCAGCACCAGCCTTCGAGGTCCCTTGGCCATCTTCCACTAAAGAAAGCCCTTGCACTCAGTGCCCACTCTTGATAAATACGCATGCGGGCTGGGGACAAGCAGACCCCACGAATGATCTCTTGTTGGGAAGTCTTATTTTCCACCCAAGATAAACCCCTAGCTACCGGCCGTTCCACCGCCCCATCAATCCATCTCCTTGCCATCCTTCTCTCTTTGGACGTCTAGATATGGAGAACGACAGCTAAAGAGAATCGTTGTGGGCTCACTATATACTTGGTGCACAACATGCGACCCACTAACGATGCCACTTATTTTACGTGTGCTGCCCTTTTGACCTCAAATATTATTATTATCGTAACCACTTTTCCTTGAAGGATACCATCCACCTCACTGACGACCCATTTCTCGTGCAAAACGTTCCTGGTGACGGTGACCCAACTGAATTTGTTCCGGGACAAGGTTGGGGTCCAGACTCGCAGAATCCACTCTACCATGAGCCCAAAATATTTTATGTGTTAATGTCCCAAGGAAGTTTGGGCTGGGATTAAAAAATGTAGTGGACGGTCTGCCTAGCTACATATCACGTCTAAAGTTGCAAGGATGCTATCCTGGTCTTATTTTGAACTAATTTGGATTTGGATAGGTACTCCAAAACGTGGCAAAAGGTTGGGGTTTACACTTGCAAAATTCACTCTATGTGCAGGTCTAAATATTATTTTTTGTGCTCATGTCCCAAGGAAGTTTGGGCTGGGAATGCAAACATGCAGTAGGGGACTACCTGTGCCGAGTATCACCTTCTAGTGAGAAGATGCAAAGGTGGTGAGCTTCAAACCAAAAACAAAAAAAAAAGGTGGTGAGCTGATCTTGCCAATTTTCCCTATTGTGGTGGATTTAGAAAAGGTACCATGAAAGATATATATTATATTTACCAAAAAAAAAAAAGGTCCGCGATAAAATGGCCATCGACAGTGTCTGCAGAATTTTTAACGTTTGACGTTGGATGGTTCGAGGAGGCCTGGCCTCGTGGTTCTCCGTGATTTTTCACATTGTCAAGGAATTGCACCACAGGAGGGGCGCTCTCCACCAATGTGATTACAAATCATTCGGAGCCAGTCTGCTCCTTTGCGATGGCAAAACGGAGAAAGTGGATTCTTGCTGAATTCTCTGTGGGAAGGTTGTCTATGTTCATGCAACACGCAAGCTAAGCACATATGATTAGCTAAGTCAGGTCATATACTTTAGAAGGACCATGTATCCTAAGACATGATTTAAACCTAGCTGGCCCTCAAATGATGTCAGGGCTGCAGGGTTGCAGGCGAGTCAGGTCGTATCTAGATCTATCTTGACCAGAATCTGACATGAATTGGACTAGCCATTTCCTGTTAAGGTCTAATTTGAAGGTATTAAATCCCATCATTTTGGGCCATTTTCTTCAGGTATATCACTTCTATTTGAATTGAATCGGATTGAGTACTGCACGCGTGCAGACGCGCATATATATATATATATATATATATATATATATATATATATATATATATATATATATATATATATATATATATATTGAAACCAGACCAATCATATGAAAAAATTGGTTCGGTTTATCAAGTTTTCTTTTCGATGGAAAAAGAGATGGGGACTGTCACCTCTCTCTCTCTCTCTCTCTCTCTCTATATATATATATATATATATATATATATATTGAAACCAGACCAATCATATGAAAAAATTGGTTCGGTTTATCAAGTTTTCTTTTCGATGGAAAAAGAGGTGGGGACTGTCACCTATATTTTATCGATAAATTGGAATATTTACAGAGGATGAGTCAAGAAAAATATGCTGAGTAGAATTCAGCAATTGAGAAATACAGAAGAATTGATATTCTGTTTATATTACCCGAGAAACTTATCTTCATACTTATAAAACTTGTTAACTCTAGAAACTTGTAGATCCTCTCTGAGCCATATACAGTCCCATGAGCTGATTTGCTTTGTTTCCATTTCAGCATCCTAAGTGATCTTCCATTCTATAGATATCTTAGTGTTCGGTGATCAGTTGCCTTTGGTCATTCGTTTTTGTCCTTCGCCTCATCATAGCTTGCTCTAGCTTCATCCCACCGCTCACCATCAATCAGCAACCACCGCAGTGTTATCGAAAGTTAATTATTCAAATTATATAATGATCATCTACCAATGGTGAAAACCAACCAGAGAATTGAACTAAGAAGTAGTCCTATCCACTCCTAAAGCACCTGAGAAATCTGCAAATCTTTACACTTGTAAGGCCCATTAGTTCTATAAACCTGTAATTCCTCCGTGAGTCAGATACAACCCCACGCTGACATTGCTCTGCCCCATCAGTTGTTTATTATTTTTCATTATTTGGTGTTCTATCATGGCTTCATCTTTACGCTTCACATCATCTACTCTCGCATTTCCTTCACTCTCCTTGACCCTATGTTGTCGAACCCCACAGCGCCAATAATTGTATCAAGGTTTAACAGCAGCAGAATAATAATCTTTATTATAGATTCTTAAGCATGTGAGGAATTTGGGTGTTGCTGCTGACATTGGCATAAGCTAGCCAATCTTTCAGAGCTGACCGGCTAATTTTCATTGTTTTGAGAGGGGAGTTTGCTATGAATCTGAAGATCCTATTGTTCCTTTCCTTCCAAATGCTCCAAATGCAAGTGACAACAATACACTCCCATCTGAGTTTAAGTGCCTGTTGCGGTAGTCTTCCTCTCCATTCTCCCTAGAATTTACGAATGGTGGGTGGAAAGAGGGACAATGTTGTTAAGTGCAGCTTTAGAAAGTGTTTCAAAATTTGCATGGAGTATTTGCAAGTGAGAAAAAGATAATCTGTAGATTCTTCTTCTATATAACATAGCACACATTGAGGTGGAGCTGAAAAGTTTCATTTCTTGAGATTGACTGCTATAAGGATCTTATTATTGAAGACCAACCAATTGAATACTTTAGCTCTTGTTGGAAGAGACAAGCCCCAAATTACCTGGGCAAAGCTTGAAAGGATATCACCATGCATGGCTAAGGAAGGAGTAGCATTCGCTGACTTTGAAAATTTTGCTTTAGCTCCATCTCCAGATTACTATGTCTGCATCCTCTTTGATGACAGTTGAGTTAATGAGGTGTCAAAATTATAGAAATTCATTCGTTGCTTGGGTACTGAGTGGCTAGTGGAAGAGTTTTATGAAGGTAGAGCATTGAAAAAATGTCTATTAGTAGTTGACCTTTGTATCAATGATCAGTTTAGAAAGCTATTTCTTTTTCATCCCCAATCTAAAATTCAATCCCTACTTTAAATAATTGACGAACTTTGTGGACACTTTTCTAAGCAGCTGATGCCAATTGAATGCCATGAGCTTCCCTTAGAGATACTGCCTCATTTTTGTAGTGGATGTCTGATATTAGTTTCCTCTATTCTCTATTATGTTCTTTGTGGTGTCTCCACCATCTTTTAAGTAGTATACACTTGTTGAATAATCAGAGATTCAGAATCTCCAATCCTCCAAACTTCTTTGGCCTGCATACTTGTTCCCATCTAGCTAGATGGTGTCTACTTGCATACTATTTTTCTCCTCTCTAGAGGAAGTCTCTCCTTCATTTGTCAATATGATCTACCACATTAGAAGGGAGAAGGAAGGTCGACATCCAAAAAATGGAAAGAGAGCTTAGGACTGCATTGATCAGAGTAAGGCATCCTTCAATAGATAGAAACTTGTCTTTTCAAGTTGATAGTTTTTTTATCTACTTTCTTTACTAAAAAATTTCAGTCAACCGCTCTCCCTTTTCTATTATTTAGTGAAAATCCTAGGTATATAGTCGATAGAGAGGAGAGGGGACAACCTAAAACAGCCACCAACTACTTCCTCCTTTCTTCTGATAAGTTGATACCATATAGTGCATTTTTATTAAAATTAATCTTCAGCCCTGAAAGCAACTCGAAGGAGTAGAGGATAAACTTTAGATGCTAAATGTGACTCAAATTGTCATCACTGAGAATCATTGTATCATCAGCGTATTGCAAGCATAAGACCTCTAATGTGATTTTTGAGTAGGCGATTCCATGGAGGAGCTTGTTTTTGGCAGCCTGCAGAAGAATTCGATGTAAAGAGTCTGTAATGAGAATGAAAAGGAGTGATGATATGAGGTCACCTTGTTTTAACCCACGTTTTGTATTAATCCATCTAGTAGGGGTGCCGTTTATGAGTAGCACCATCTTATTAGAAGATAGAATGCATTCTATCCATTTGCACCAACGTTCACTGAATCCTCTTGCCTTTAAGATGACGAGAATAAATTTTCAGTTGACATTGTCGAAAGCATTTTCAAAATCCAATTTAAAAGCTAAACCTCTAGATTTTGATTTGGTGCTAGTAGTTATAATCTCCACTACATTCAGATAGGAATCATTTATATGTTTGTTTTTAATGAAAGCAGATTGGGTGTTTGTGATCAAAGAGCTGAGAACTTTAGACAGTCTGATACTTAATATCTTTGTGATGATCTTTAACACCCCATTCATCAGACTAATTAGTCGATAATCTCTAATCCTTCTACAATTTTGCTTTTTAGGAATCAATGAAACAAAAGTGAAATTTAGCCTTGAGATGTTTGCATCATGATTGAAAAAGACATCAAAAAGTCTAAGGAGATCAGGCTTAAGTAGATCCTAGAATCACTAGAAGAATTCTGCTGGAAAACCATCTGGACCTGGTGCCTTACCTTTAGGAAGATTGAAGACTGCTTCCTTAGCTAATCTCCTCTTCAGTGAAAGGCTACTCAAGTGTTGCTGTATTGTATAAATTTTCAAAGAATATTACTGACCAGTCCAACATTAGGGAGCTCTCATTCATCTCCCCAAAAAGTTGAAAATACACTGAGGTAAAGATGTCTGTGATCTCTTTAGGATCTATCGTGATCTTCTCTTGGCGTTCAATGCTTGAGATAAAGTTTTTCCTTCTCCTATTAGAGGCATAAGCATGAAAATACTTGATATTTTTATCTCCATATTTTAGCCAGTTGATTCTCGATCTTTGTCACCATAGGTTTGATTTATCAAGTTATGGGCTATTAGACTTCTATTAAATAGGTAGCTTATGGGGACAGGTAACGTGAGTTACTATCCATGTTAAATCCTAATCATGCTAAATGAGTAACTTATTAGATAGGCTAGATGAGCTAAATGGACATACGGCTTCTTGGAGATGCAAACAGCAACCTCATGTGGTGGACGAAAGGAACTGAAACAACTAGAGTTAGACTAGAAGGAGAGGGGTCTAAGGGAAGGCATGAGCTAGAGTTAGAATGGGAGGAGAGGGGAGGCACGAGAAAGAGCCAGAGTAGAAGGAAAGGGGAAGCACAAGCTAAAGTTCGAGTAGGAGGAGAGGGGAGGCATGAGCCATAATCGGAGTGCAAGGAGAGTGGAGGCACGAACTACCAAAGCTGAAGTTAGAGTAGGAGGTTACGGCACAATGTACAGAGATAGGAGAGACCATCTTGTACATGAATTGAAAATATAAAACTTGCTAAGTTAAGGCCAACCACTTATAGATATTTTTGCTGAATTGTTAGTTTGGGACCATTGGATGGTTTCAATACAAGCAAAATTCCACACGGTTGTGCACTGACTTGGCTCCCAAAATACCAAGGCTAATATCAGAATTGGCCAGAGTTAAGGGGTGCACGAGTTTTGTATCCATTGCTCTCGACTTCAACCAAAGGACATGGGGTATTGTAACCCAAAAGAGAAAGGGCGCAGATCCTCTGTGTTGCAAACTTTGCACCATTGGATGGTTTCAATACAAGCAAAATTCCACATGGTTGTGCACTAACTTGGCTTCCAAAATATCGAGGCTAATACCAAAATTGGCAAGAGTTAAGGGGTGCACGAGTTTTGTACCCATTGCTCCCGACTTCAACCAAAGGACATGGGGTATTGTAACCCAAAAAAAAAAGGGCGCGGATCCTTTGTAGTGCAAACTTTGCATCGCAGAGTGCTGTACAAAGCTTGATTATAGCCACATGAAGAGAGGTGGATCCAATGATTCTCATAAAAGCCTCCCTCAACAGATACTAACAGTGCTAATCTTCTCATAAAACAGGCATTAATAACCCTAGATACATGCCCTTTGCCGTGTCGCTCGCCCTTCGACGTCCACCTCACCATCACCACCACCGTGATGAGGTTCACATGGGTCAGTGCCTCTCTTGCTCGCCCCATTGTCCCTGGCCAGTACAACACCGCCGCCACATCTAACTAGACAACTCCCACCGTCACGTCTAACTAGACAACTCCCACCACTGGCGGTGTTGCTTCCAGATCGCTGCCCTCCATCAGCTCCTCCATCGACAACGGCCCACTCATGCAGGACTCTTCCAGCATAGAGCAGGTGGTGAGGATGGTGAGGATGCCGGCAGTGGCTATCTTGTAGGCCTCCTTAGGGGCAGCAATGGCATGGAGTTTGGGGAAAGAAAAATGATGATATCAGCTTTCTCTGGATGTGGAGGGCATAGTAGAGGGTTGCAGCGAGGGTAAGAGCAGAGCGGTAGAGGTCATAGAAAGTAAGACCGTGGCTATTGGGAGAAGATGAAGGAGGTGGAGCCATCTGAAGCAGCAGAGGATGTGTAGTTGAGGTTATCAATACCGCTTTTATGAGAAGATTGACGCCATTAGGATTTCTTGAGGAAGGTTTTTATGAGAACCATTGGATCTATCACTCTCCACGTGGCTATAATCAAGTCTTGTACAGCACCCTGTGGTACAAAGTTTGCACCGCAGAGGATCCACTCCCAAAAAAAGTATATGGGGTATTGCAAAGAAAATTTTAAATTAAAACCCAACATAATCAAATATGTATAATATATATAAATATATGTATGTAGGTATGTATGTATATACCTACCTACCTACCTACCTAGGACAATTAGAATGAGAATGAATAATAGCTTCAAAACTTGATTGATGACAAAGAAGCCAAGTAGTTCACTGGCTGAAAGCATGAAGATCATTAAAGGTCAGCTCACAAATAGGGGAATTCCCATTGGAAACGGATGTGAAAGCCTGTTAATTGTAATCTTACAACAACAATTTTTTCAAGAAATAATTTGGTACTCCAGACTGGCCCTTGGGATAATGATTTAGAAGGATCATTTGATTTGATATGAATTACTTTGGCCACCACGGATAAGACTCAATAGAATTTAAGGGCAACATCCCACACATTGAAAAAATAAGTGATAACCCAAATTTTCAGAGATCATAATTTAATTATACAACATCTAATTGAAAAGATTTTTTTAAAAAAAAATTGGATAATTTTTTGAATAAGACTTTAGAGGCAGTATTTTCCAAGCCGACCCATAAACTAAACTTTAAGGCCAGTCAAATTGAAAGCTTTCTTTTCAGGTTAAACCAAAATTTTTTTTTTCCTAATAAGATTTTAACTGGATAATATATCTTTCAGTCTGAAAAGAGCTGGATGAAGCAACAAAATACAGAATTGATATAGAAATCGAGATTTATCTTTTGAAAAATTTTAGTTTTTTCTAAATTATTTTTACTAATTATATCAATTTTAGATAAAAGAGTCCTATTAAAATTTAAAAAAAAAAATCTAATCCGAATTGCACAACAGCGTACAATGCTACTATAAATAAAGGCTGTGTTTCTTAGATTTAAATCAATAAATAAATAAAAAAGAAGCTTAAGTCCTATTTTTATAATTTTTTTTTTGTAAGATTCGAGCCGAACAGATTGAGAAAAAACTTCTTTCTTTTCAATCGGATAAGATAAAAGTGACGGAACAAAAATTGGCATAAGTTCTTATCTCACTCTTATTTCCAGTATTCTCCATGTTTCTCTTCGATCTTTATCAATGAACTAGTCAGAGTTTGGCACTCCATCACACGCATGCATGCTATTAGAATGGGTCTCGGTAAAATAATTAGGTACTTCAAGCTCTTAAAACAATAAACAACAAAGAGATTTGAAAAGATTGAGACAAAAAAATATAGCACCTATTGATTTACGTGGTTCGACAACCGGCATGTATATGCATGTACGAAGATGAAGAAGAGATTTCATTATAATCAAAAAGATGGATTACTAAATCATGAAGTAGGATGGACCAAGAAATTCAAAGAGCTAGCACAAAAAAAAAAAAAAAAAAAATCTAAGCCACCTTTCATATACCTGATTCTTCAATTAAGGATGGATCAAGAAAGTTCAGCAGCAGCTAGTGTGCAGCGAAACTTGCACAAATTTCCTGCAAGCTGCAGCTTGGGTGCATCACAAGTCAAGCAAGTCCAGTGCAGCCTCAGTAGTACATTTCATCCTTAGGAGGCATGGGATATAACACGAATAGGTGCATAACGTACTCAAGCGTTAGCACAGTTCCCCCAGCTTCGTGTACATTGTATCTCATGCATCGTATAGAGCAGGATGTGCAGCTTATGCTGCATTGGACGATCAAATACTACTAGCTAGCCGCACTAATGTGATCTCTACCTAGAAGTTCTTTCGACATTTTTCTGATGTGAGGAGTTTCCTCCAGCCCAGGCCACATATGAGTCAAGAAAAAGTTACTACTGGGTATGAGATTCATGCTGCAGAATTGTCACAGAAATGAGCTCGCGGAGAAGTTAATTAGTTGAACTTGAAGACTCATTTGGAAAACGTATACCACACTCACTTCCACCATTGAGGTCTTGTTTGGATGCTCAGGCATCTTACCTGTCAAATAAGAATCTTAGATATAGGACAAGATGAGAAAGGGGCAGAACCATAAATGAAGAGTCTCACTCGAGCATTCTATTAGGCAGTTTAGAGAAAAAAAGAGGGGTAAAAAAGAATAAAAAAGATAACGCATTCTTTTTGCAGAGGTGTTTTATCTTATATGATTTGCTATAGATCAAAAATTCCCGTCATGGTTAAGTAGTATCTTCCAATTGCTTAACTCCTCAAACTCTCGAACTTATGGCCAAATATCACCAGATTAAAGCATAAATTATCACCAGATTAGATGGCAGATCGAGCATCCAAACAGGGCCTAACTTTCCTTTCAATGTGTGCACAAATATAGCATTGTTCTTCTGTACTGATGTTCTCCTGGTCTACTACTAGCAAGTGGAATTACCAAGTTCTAACAGTAAAATAGAGGACGTTCGCCAGGTCTTCGCCCATCTATCAGTCTTTGATCTGGAGCAGATTGCATGTTTAGATCTGCGTCGTTGTAAAGGGTTCGGGTTGTATCCTTTGCATGAAAAAAATGATTGATCTTTTTTTACGACATCATCCATCGGATCGCAGCATGCATAGTTGTCAAAGTCCTCCAACCTTTTTCTTCCGTCCATCAGCACAAATTACAAAGCAGATGTTCCACTTTGAAATTGTGCACGATCTAACGGTTCATACCACGAAAGAAGAACAATGAAAGATACAACCCGCGCCCATGGTAAAACGGTGGGTTAATTACCACCTGTGCTGTACGATCCACCAGCTGCGGAAACTCACATGGCGAAGCAGCCCTGTGACAGGCGATATGCTGCACCGCTCATCCACATGAATACCTGATCCAAGCATGGCTGCCATTTAACAGACACGATGCACGCCATCTATATGATTAATTGGATCCTTGGCATGCGTAAGAAATATTCCCCTTCCCTTCTTCTCTTGCTTAGAACCTGAGACCTCGACAGGTTGATGATTTTGGGAAACTAATGATTTTTATCATACAGAAACCTCACGATTTTTGAACAAAGTGTTATTCGTTTCTTGGCCCCTCTTCATCAATAATCCAGGATCTAGCTCTGTATATTCATATTAAAACGACGCGTTTCCTTGCATGAGCAATGACTGCTGCGGTTTGGAAACATATGCTAGGCACTAATTACCTTGGTCTTTTTTCGTTTGGTCATGGTTAATTATTTGGATCATGGAGACAGAATCCGTAGGGTAATCCGGTCAAGAGTCCTCCCAATTTTTCGTTCTTCTGCCTACTTTAGAAGAATACCACATGCAATGCAACATGTATATATAGAGGCAAAGGTGGTCACAATGAGGCTAGCTTGCCAATCTTGGGAGAGAGCAACGACGCAATGTCGATGGGTCCCCTGCTTTTCCTATTGATTTGCGATTGTTCATGTACCAGGACATGCAGTATGCTTGTACGGGCTAAACAAACTTAAAGGATGATGCATCACCATCTCACACTTAAAAGAGAGAGAGGAAAACTTGAGGCTTTTTGGACAATAAGCATTACTAGATGCACGGTTCTCCAACAACACAACTGAGTGTGCCAGAATCTGCGGTCAACGATGGCACCTTTGATCCCTCGGCAACCTGAAACTTTTGTGATGGAAAATAATTTGGAGCACAACTCGCTGATCCTGATGAAACAAAGTATGCACCATTTAAGAAATAATCTTTTGAAGATCTCCATTCCCAATTTTGCGATCCATCTCCCAGTGGCTGAGTGACCTAGAATAGGCGGACACATACGAAAATCGATCAGTCCAAATTGAATGATACGTTGCATTAGTGCTTTACTAATCAATAGAGATACTTGATGATGTAAATCTCTATTGATGAAGCACTTTTATGGTTTTAATATATACACTTTTATGGAGTAATAAACTAGCTGCTAGTTGTGGCTTTTTCACTTTCAAGTTAAAATTAGCTAGTATGTAGGCATACAATCGTTAGCCATCTAGATTTCTTATTTTAGATACATGCGGCCATAACTGGCATGCAGAGAATCGGTTATCAACAAATCATGCAGGGTTACAAACTTGCAGATTAGAGAGCATATCTTGTGCCTTGCATGAAATTAAATGTTTTTACAGTAGGGATGGCAAAATTAATCCGACCCGATGGGTATACACTCTACCCGAACCCGGTCAAACCCGAAAAATAGGATTTGACTGGGTTTGGGTTCGGATTTGGGTAAAATCCGAAAACTATAGTACGGGTATGGGTAGGGTATGGGTAGTGCTATTTTCTACCCGAACTCGACCCGAACCTATGGGCATGGGTAATACCCGAACCCATATCTGAATATATATATATATATACATATATATATATATATACATATCCGAATATATATATATATATATATATATATATATATATATATATATATATATATATATATATATATATATATATATATATATATATATATATATATACATATACATATATATATATATATATATATATACATATACATATACATATACATATATATATATATACATACATATACATATATACACACACACATATACACACATACATATACATATATACACACACACATATACACACACACATATATATGATCTCTCTCTCTTTCTCTCTCTCTCTCTATATATATATATAATTATATATATGTATGTATGTATATGTATGCATGCATATATGTATGCATGTATGTGTGTGTGTTAGAAGTGTGTATGTGCGTATGTATGTATGTATATATATATAATTGATAATTCTATTTTTGATTGATAATATGCATAAAATTATTTTACTTTTTTTTTGGGTATAGAATGGACGGGTATGGGTTGGGTATGGGGCGGGTATGGATTGGGTATGGGGAAATGGGTTACCCACGGGTATCCCTGAATCCGTTGGGTATGGGGATGTGTATCTCTTTTCTTATCCGATTGGGTATCGGGTAGGGTTTGGGTATAGGGTATTAAGTTCGAGTTTGGGGATGGGTAGTATACTACCCGACCCAAACCCTACCCATTGCCATCCCTATTTTACAGCCTATTGAGGGCCAGAGGTCGAACTAGTCTTCTCTCTACTCACAGTACAACGGTCATGAAAGGGTTGACGGGATCCATTTTTCAAGGCTATCTTTGATGGGTGTATACATAGATGAACCAGAACGATATTTATAGC